>NC_065920.1:15563803-16163803 GCF_024586455.1 Bactrocera neohumeralis
CATGCATGCCCAAACGCCTCGTCAAAGCAGGAAGTAGAAAGACCCTTAAAGCACTCGCTGGCCCAGTAGCTAACCTGCCGCTTCAAAGCGCAGCACACATACATACGTATGAGGCACTTCACATGCAGGAAGACGTGCATTTTAATAAGCGAAAGTGTATATTTTTGGCACACGTGTTTGTGTTTTTGCTGCGCTCCAGGTTTTTGTTGCCGAGCGTATGGCGTATTTTCAAACACTTTTATTGGTGTATTTCCTTTGTGCAAAGCAATTTAATATTATTTATTTTTCATTTCCGAGCTGAGCATATAGTTTTTATGTTCTTTATTTTTATTTTTTAATACAATCGTCTATACGCTAGTGAATTACTATATACTAGTGAATTAGTCAATATGTGTTCGCTAGTGTGCGTTTGTGTATTTTTGTGTTCGCAATAATTGTTGCCTCGTAATTTTCTTTTCATGTTTTAGTAACACGTTCTTGCATACAGCTTGGTTTTTCTTAGCATTTTTCCGTATATTCTTTGCTAGGCTCTCGTAACCTTCATTACGCTTGGAAAAAGTGATGTATAATGGTGTACATACTTACAAACATAGAATTCTATTGTGACGTTCAAATCATTTCACTTCGCGGCGTGAGCATCACTCAATCACTGGCCAGGCACAGTGCCTGCTTTTCTTATATAGAGCCAGCTGGCAGCAAGCTACCATTGAAGTCACTTTGTGACGTTGAAATCATTTCACTTCGCGGCGTGAGCATCACTCAATCACTGGCCAGGCACAGTGCCTGCTTTTGACTTATATAGAGCCAGCTGGCGGCCAGCTACTCTTGGCGGCCAGCTAAGTCACTTTGTGACGTTGAAATCATTTCACTTCGCGGCGTGAGCATCACTCAATCACTGGCCAGGCACAGTGCCTGCTTTTCTTATATAGAGCCAGCCGGCGGCCAGCTGCCATTGAAGTCACTTTGTGACGTTGAAATCATTTCACTTCGCGGCGTGAGCATCACTCAATCACTGGCCAGGCACAGTGCCTGCTTTTCTTATATAGAGCCAGCTGACAGCCAGCTACTCTTGAAGTCACCGTGTGACGTTGAAATCACTTCACTTCGCGGCGTGAGCATCACTCAATCACTGGCCAGGCACAGTGCCTGCTTTTCTTATATAGAGCCAGCTGGCAGCCAGCTACTCTTGAAGTCACCGTGTGACGTTGAAATCACTTCACTTCGCGGCGTGAGCATCACTCAATCACTGGCCAGGCACAGTGCCTGCTTTTCTTATATAGAGCCAGCTGGCAGCCAGCTACTCTTGAAGTCACTTTGTGACGTTGAAATCACTTCACTTCGCGGCGTGAGCATCACTCAATCACTGGCCAGGCACAGTGCCTGCTTTTCTTATATAGAGCCAGCTGGCGGCCAGCTCACTCAATCACTGGCCAGGCACAGTTCCTGCTTTTCTTATATAGAGCCAGCCGGCGGCCAGCTACCATTGAAGTCACTTTGTGACGTTGAAATCATTTCACTTCGCGGCGTCAGCATCATGCTTTTCTTATATAGAGCCAGCTGACAGCCAGCTACTCTTGAAGTCACCGTGTGACGTTGAAATCACTTCATTTCGCGGCGTGAGCATCACTCAATCACTGGCCAGGCACAGTGCCTGCTTTTCTCCAGCGGGCAATCAACTACCGATGAGCAGATTTAGCGGTCGAAAATCTCAGCGATGGAGTCGAAGTAAAGGAAGATTTTGGAAATTTCCTTTTTGGGAAATATTTAAACAAAACTCTCTTCGAGGAATCCATTGGATCTTCTAGCGAGATTCTGCTACACACACAAAGCAAAAACCAACCAGCAGTGGCTTGAAAGCAATATTCCAGGTTTCAAGGGTTCGCACGATTGACTGCCTGGAAGTACAGATTTTATTCCAATAGACTAAAGTTTGTGATCCGAGTTGATGTGCATGGCCTGTCCTGCTAGGGCTAAGGCAACTATTTTGTATAAAATTTTGAACCTACACTTGTAACAGAACTTATGGCAGGGCGAAGTACGTAGCCGTACGAACACCTCATTAACCATCGTTGGGTCAAGCACACAACTCTTGAAAAATCCGTCTTCAATGAAACACTATATTTGAAAAGAATCTTAGATCAAAATATAGGATGCTCTGATACTTTCAAGTAATATACTTAGTGGCTGCTTTTCGAAACTGAGAAATAAAATGAATATTAAGTTGAGATATAAGAGAGAATATTGAGGCAACACTATGGCGATTTAAACCAGTACCGTCGTCTGCTCAAAGTGCAATTAAGTAAACAGAAAATATTAAATGCGCGAAAGCAACAACAACCACAAACACATATAATATAAAAAATAAATTGAAATTATGTGAGTGGCTGTGCGAGTGAATAAATACGCGAGAAATAAATAATAAATCGCCAAGTGTAATTTAAATGCAACAGAAACAACAACAAAAAAACCAACCTGAACAACACTTAATTATGCCGCCGCCAGCGCTGCTAAAGAGCCAGCAAGTACGTTGGCTCGAGTGGCATGCAGCATATACCACTTGTTGCAAGCAACTGGTCGCTACGGCGCCATTGCCACACACAGACAGCCACAACGAGGTGCCATGCTGCAGCAGGCAATGGCTGCGGTCGTTTCACTGCCGTCACTGACTCAAACTACTAATACATAAACAACAACATAAACACTAACAACAACAAATGCTGCTGTGTAGAAATTGCAACAAAATGAAGTAAGTGAAATTTCCGGTCTTTTGGTGAATGATGGCGTTGGGTTCAGCAGGGCAACGCCGCCACCCAAGCGAAGACGGCATTGGAGAGTAGCAGCACTGATGCCACAGCTGCAGCTAACGATCGCTTTCATACATATGTGCATATGTATGTATGTAAGTATGCATATGGCAACAACAACAAAAATAGCAACAACAAATAAATCAATTGCAGGTGCATACACATCACCATTTTATATATGCTATACATCAGTTGCGCCATGAAGACGTGTTGCTGCCGCAGCTGCCATGCCCGACCCGAAGGCTGCCACAGCACCGAAGGCAGCTGAAACACCAGCGTTGGCAATACTGCGCCATCGCCACCATCACCTGAAGATGCAACAGCGCGTTCAATGACGTTGTTTGCAGAAGATTTTAATTAAAATCGGATCCAACATTGAGCCGTAGAAATTTAATTGATGCAAAGCGGCAACTGCAACATATAACACATATGCATACAACTGTGCATACAACACACACACACACATAGCTGAGTAAACACCCAAGCAGATGTACAGCGGCATTAACTATGCATGCGAGTGGGTGTGTGTGCGTACGCTTGTGGCAAGTGAGGCAAGCTTTGGTTGGCAAGTGAAGTGAAGCAAGCAAAGTCGCATTAAACGAATCCTTGTCGCCTATATGGTTAAACTTAAAACCGCGTCAAGTGCCTCGGTTTTGTGGTAACTCACACACACACTCGCTTACACACACAGAGGCATATGCTCCATGTGTCTACAACCACTCCTTTGTCTTAGAACGCGTGCGTATGCGAAGGTGCTCGTCTTGTTGGCACATTTCGTAGGCGTCGCCGTGCTGCAGCAGCGTTTCGAGGCAACGCAAGTGCGCGCTCTGCCAGCAGGTGTTGGCTGCGGTGAAGGTGCAAGCGTAAACATAAGTGTTTGTTGTTTAGTGCTTGGCAGCTTGTGCACTTTCGAAAATCACAAAATGTAATAAATAAATGAACAACTTGACATTTTGCAAATTGTGTAACAAAGTACTTAATAACCAAGTATGTACGTGTGTATGTGTTTGTTTGCAAACTTCGGTACATAAATGCAAATATTGGCAGAGAGCTACAACACACTGGAACTAGAGCACTTTTGCGCTCATAAACGAAACTCCTGTAAAGAAGTGCAATAGTTTCTAGTTTCTGACTAGTTCAGCATCAGTTCTCTACAATGCATATCTGTAAACAGTTGGCTTTCACGTTTGCTTTTTAATGATGAATATTGCATATAGCCTGCGTTGCATTAATTTCAAATTCGGGCTTCCAGACTATTGTAGCGTTCTTTGAAGGTAGGTAGCTGAACACCAGAGCTGATCAGCTGGGTCTCAAGAGAGTTTGGCATTATTTAGTATATCACAGTTGAGCTTCTTTTAGACAGCAGTTAGTAGTTAGAGCCATTACGAAGTCTCTACCTTCAGAAAGATTCCCTTTTGCCTTTTTGGAGCTACAATCGGATTAGCATATCTAGAGAATAGGATACAAATTCTAATCGATGCATTCGTTTCTTCCGGTGACAGGGCAGCAATACCAGCCGTAAACTTATTGACCTTATAGTGTAGTTTAAATAAAAAGAGGCTCGTTTCACTAAAGGATTGGAAGGAAACTAGTATGGATATTCGCAGCAAACAGCTGGACGGCTGGGTCTCGCGAAAGTTTGGGAGTGCTTAGTATATCATCACGCGAGCTCCTTTTGGATCGACATACATTGATAAGGCTACTGCGAACTTCGTGCCTTCAAATAGAAATTTTGTTTTGCCTAATGGGAGCTCCAATCGGTTTTTCTTCTTCGGAAACTTTCGACATTTCGAAAAGCTGATCAGCTGATCTTTCGGATTACCACTGGATAGTTGGGTCTCGCGAAAGCTTGGGTTTCCTTAGTACATTATCGCGCGAACCGCTTCTGTACCGACAAATGTAAATAGAGCTATGAGCTTTTTGTCCTCAAATAGCGATTAAGTTTTCCCTAATGGGAGCTTTAAACGAGTTTTTATCTACGGAAATTTTCGAAATTTCAACAATAATTTAATTGTCGGGCTACCTGACTACTGCGACGATCTCTGAATGGAGATCACTCAACTGCAAATCTGATCAGCTGATTTTGAGAGTTATTACTGGACAGCTGAATCCCGTGGGCGTCTGGTGTTCTCTGGTAGATACATCATCAGGTGAGTTCCTTTTGCAGATTCCTCTAAACTCTTTCCCTTCAGAAAGGTGCGGTTTTCCAAATGTGAGCTTCAAAAGAATTTTAAACGTCCGCCCTTGTAATAAGGACACATATTTAAAGGAGTCAATCGCCAGATTTTCCGATTAGTATTTTTTTGTTTTATGATTCAGGGCAGGGAGGTCACAAAACTGCAAGCCCAACCTTGCGGATTATCGCCGGACAGCTAAGTTTCGCGAAAGTTTGACATCCTCAGGTATATCATCAAGCGACCTTTTTTGGACTGAATTAAGATGGAACTTCTGGGTCATAAGATCTGCGCCGGGTTTCAACGTCCGTTCTTGTGATGAGGTGAAACCTAGTTTATAGATGCACCCGATCGGGTAACATTTCCTTGCAAAAACAGTCTGCATGGAAAATGTGTTAGAGCATGCAGGCAACCAGCTAGTTATGCTTTTGTAAAATATATGTATATAAGATATACCTGTATTTTTGTTGTTCTGATATACATATAAGAGCATGTTGTCAATGTGTTTGCCATCTTGTGGTGACGTTTTTGTTCACCTACTTCTATCCGCAAGATGTTGGTAAACAATTAAAAAGCTTTCCTTCCAAGCAGAAAATGTTTTTTTTTTGTCTAACAAGTTGATGTGTAATTTAGAAATTTAGTTCAGGAACTCAGGTTATATGACAGCTGTTTGTGTCCTTGAGATTTTTAAAGGAAAACATTAAGGTCATTAATGTGTCCTGCTGGTTAACAGCTTTACGAAAATAGCAGAAGTTATCCTAAAGCTGCGCTGAAGCAATAACATTTAATTTGGACATACTTGTAATTGTTGCCAAGAATTTGTGGCTTCAAACAGAGATTTTACAACGGCTGCCAAAAATGCTTGCTGTGCCAACTGTGCTTTTATGCACACATTGATTTCGTAAAAATGCAATTTTATTTTCGGAAATACTTACACTTGTAAATACCCAAAATTTTCGAAATTCGAAAAAATGTAAATGCTTTTTTCGAATTCGAAATATTTCGACTTTCGGAAATACTGTTACGAACATTTTTAAATACACTAAATTTTCGAAACTCCAAAAAATGTAAATGCTTTTTTTCGAAATTGAAATATTTTCGACTTTCGAAGTATTTTTGAATTTGAAGAAATTTCGAAGTGAAATTTTTTTTCTATTTCGGTTGCTTAATCGATATTGCGCTCATTTACGAGAAGTCCTCAGTATATGCTTGTACATCTCTTAATAATTTCCGATAAAAATCAATATATTTTGTTTTAAAAATAAAACGGCCATTATTTTCAAACATTCGAAAAAATGTGGTTAAGAAAATGTTTCGAGTTCGAAGGAACTTAAGGATAAAAAGTACATATATTTTAACTCGAAAAAATTTCGTGATGAGATATATTTAAGAATTTGGAAATAAATAGTTTAAGAAAATTTCGAACTTACACCGAAACTTCGGGAATTTGTGATTGAAGATTTTTTCGAAGTCAAAGAGGCTTCAGGTTAAAAACTACATATTTTCGAATTCGAGGAAATTTCGGTGTGAGATAAATTAAGAAATTTAAAAAAAAAATGCTTTAGAAAGATTTGAACTCGCAAAAATTATGGGGAGCAAAAATTTCATTCCAATTCGATTCTGTACACATTTTGGACTCATTTACACGTAGTGCTCAAAGAAGCAGTGCTGAATTACATACATCCTTTAATAATTTCCGATGAAAATCAATATATGTACATACTTAATTCTAAAAGTATAATCGGCATTATGTTCAAATATTCGAAAAAATGGAGTTGAAGTTTTTCTGATTCGAAGGACCTAGAAGATATGAAGCCTTTTTAAAATCTAAAAAATTTTCGGGGTGAGATATGTTAACCAATTTGAAAAAGCTTAAAAAAGTTTCGAATTCGAAAAATTTTCGAAAAAATTTCGAAATCAAAAAATTTCCAAATCGAAAACTTTCAAAATCGAAAACTTTCGAATTCGAAAAATTATGTCAAGGTTTTTTGTTCTAATTGGATTGGTAATCAATATAGAGCTCACTTACGTGTAGTCCTCAACAAAGCAGGAATGGATTTCATCTATTAATAATTTCCGATACAAATCAATACATGTATGTATGATATAATAAAAGTAGAGTCGCCATTATTTTCCAAACATTCTCCATTGAATCCTTTTCACTATAGCAACAAAGCAAAAAGTCAAGTCCAATATTTTTGTGACATATGTATATGTATATGTACACATATACATACATGTAACTACTATAAATAAATAATATATCTTCTTAAACTAATCTGACATCCTTTCGATGGCTTGACAAATTCGCATCACAATATTTTTTATTAAACTCGGCAGCCGTTAACAAAATGGCACTGACTCCATCTTGAAATGCATAAAAAATCTCAGCTTGCCTACTTGCACACATGTATATTTATTAGGTTTACTCATACATACATATACTATTCGATGGTATACCCACAACTCTATGAAATGCAAATTACCATATATCCACAGCATTCAATTGCATTCACATTAATAATACATTTATAAAAATGTCATTTTGCCAAACGTAATAAATTCATTTTCATTTTAATTTTATTGAAATGCACTGAGGCGACACAGATGAAAACAACAATAACAATAAATGCAATAAAGTAATGCAATAAACTCATATACCGGTGTATATACACACATATACGTATATATGTATACATATATACATATATACAAGTATCGATGTAGCACACACACCCATATTACTTACTGTAAACATGCAAAGAAAGTAAATATCTTTTGTGTATAAAAAAATAAACAGTTCTGCTGTGGTAGCGGAAAAAATGAAGACCCAGATAGCTTATACACTTTTATAAATGTGTGCATTATATATAGTTGTAAATATGTAAGTCGACGTGCAAGCAAACCCTGAAAAAATTGAGATATGAATATTTGCGCTGATTTTAATTTAATATAACGCAACATACTCGGTTTGACACCGATTAACCGATAAATAAACTGATAAATTAACCGATATAATCGATTAGTCTTGTTTCAGAAGTCTAAATGTAATAGAATTATAAACAATCCGAGCGATTAACGGTATATTTTTGCGATTTTCAACTGTCAACTGGGACAATATAAGAAGTTTAGCCGTCAAGCCAAATAGAACTGCAATGGCTTTATTTGCTAGGAGGTATAAAATCTAGGGCATTCCTCTTCTCTTTTATTCACGCTCACACTTTCAACCTGTTGATAAGGTGAAGTATCTGGTGCTTATCTTTTAGAGCAAACTTTCAAAGGTGCCAAATATTGAAGAGAGGGTAAAGAAGGCATCGGTTGTTTTATATTGCAGTAAAAGAGATCGTTTTGGGACTCAATAAAACCGTAGCCAAGCCAATTATGTTCTAGCTGAAATTCTCGCTCATTGCATCCCAGAAAACTTGGATCACTGCATCCCAGAGGCTACTCCTGGTGGCTGTATCTACGCTCACTTAACGACGAGAAATATATATGCATTAAGCTTTTTCATAGATGTGTCGCAGCCAGAAGCTCTGAGCTATAAGGAACTATCCGTCAAACTCGTTTTAAGCTACTAGACGAGTGTAGCATCTATCAGGGTGCTATTGAACTATCAGTAGATTTACTGATCCGAATTGCTGTTTATTTCTGAGAAAAGACCATTCTGCAGAGCCGCAAGACTGAGGTTGAAACATAGCGGCAGCCATGCCTTTGGTGAACCAGGAGACATATCCTTATCAGACTTTAGACTCGTCACCAAATATCGTCTCAAAGCGCTTCGTCGATTTATGAGGGTCTTTGTAGAAGAAAACCAGACAGCTAATGGCTACACCTAGATTAGATAGACCTTATTATCTGACATGAATCCTCTGACCATTGATGAGCTCAAGTCAAATATTCGTGCCGCAATCATCTTTTAGCCGCCAAGTCATACGCCCAAAACTTATTCTAAACCAAGGTATAAGAATCTGTTCTTATATAAAAAGAATTTAAATTCATAGTAACAACTGTTAATATATATTTCTTACAGTGTATGCGCTAGTTGCACGAAAGCCTGCTTCACTTACAAGACAAGCGATTACAATCGTTGCGAGTATCTTATTTTGCTGCAATTTGTTGTGAAAAATGCTGGATATTAAAATAAAGCTTACACAATTGATTTCAGTGTGAGGAAGCTCATTACAACTACAACACCATGCAAGTATTAATGCTGTGACCTGCCATTGACACTCACTTTTCATTTTAAATTCGATATCGATTATAGAAAAATAAATCTCGCTCAGAGCATATACATTTGTGCATACTAAAAGTGGCGGAAGTCACAAAAAAATAAATGCCGGATTAATTACTTAAATATGAAATTAATGAATGCTAAATGAATGAAAATGCGAAATAAATAATAAATCAAATAGAATTGGTTGTTTGGATGGTGGTTGTTTGGATGGTGGGTTGAAAAGGAGGTGAAAGAACGCCGGAACGCAGGCGACTGCAGTTAAGCCATTATTGTGTTTGCCAATGACTGAGCTCAGAGCACCAATGCTAGAGCTGGGCGAGCTGTTGACGACCTGAGTATCTAGGTAAGCCGTTAGTATACAATAAGCAGCCTCTGACCAAGAGCGACAGGACTTAAAAAAACTAAATCATCCTATGAATCCCTGGTGATGAGAGGAATTGATGCCGTCTCAAAATAAGCATCTACAGCCTCTAAGGGGTTGCCTCGCGGGAAAACTTACATATCAAAGAAGGCGAAAAGAGCGACGTGAGATGCTACATAAGGATGTCGTTGGACAAAACAATTCCGAATTGATAAACTCAGTGAGGTCAAAGATGGCGGACAGAGAGTGGCTTGCAAGACGTAGGCTAGCTGTGGAAAACAAACAAGCAAGCCCCAATTAAAGGCACTGCAGAGACATGGAACTAAGAAAACAAGGAAGCAGGACCCAGGACCACGATTTTGATAAACGATTTAAAACCATTGAATTTGCGTTGACAGCTGCGGCATTCTGTTACGTTAGAGTAACATCTTGCAGAAACGGCCTCAGTCCCGTTAAACATCACAGTCGCTTCCGTCCGGTTAATACCTTAGCAGCTCTTACAATACGTTCTATGCTACGTCGCTATTAGATTGACGGTGCAGGCTCAGTTGATTTAGTTCCTGACTAGCATTAGGGTCCTATCTCTGAAAACGAAACACAATGCTCAGAGAAAAATTGTTCTGTACGATTGAGCGGAGTTGGCGGCTTCAAGTCAAATCCAGACAGAACAATGAAACTGTTTGCATAGAAAAAATAGCTTCGCCAATGCCTGAATCAGCGGTTGCAAGCAGATAAACCGATTGTAGAACCCCCGTCACAGAACAAAGTTCACAAAATGAAGACAACTCTCCAAGGCAGATGTTCATTCTGAAAACGAAAGGAGACACCTCTCACAAAGTAACGCGCTTCTCTCAAAAAGTTGAAGAGACCATTGCTAAGGCTTAAAAATAGTACTGAAGTAAGAAATCTTTTAAATAGACAAGATATCTTCTCGAAATTTGTCATGGCTTTTTCTATAAAGCAATGATATAATGTCCGAAGGAAGTCTTCAGATCTGACAAGTATAGCATAAAGCTGTCATACAAACTGAACAATGAAAAACATGTCCTTGTATGGAAAACTTTTTTATTTGACAAGATATCTTCATCAAATTTTTCATGAATTATTTTCGAAGGAAAGGAAATAATATCCGAAGCAATTGTTTAGATCGGACAAGTATAACATATAGCTGCGATACAAACAATGAAAATCGCGTCCTTGTATAGAAAACATTTTTAATTGACAAGATATCTTCACGAAATTCGACACAGATCATTTCTTAGAGCATGGTATATTTTTTGAAGAAATTATTTAGTTGGGACCACTAGATCATATAGCCGACACACCAACAGTGCGATGCACAAGTTGAAGTCTCCGCAGCGAAAATTGCATTTAATTATAAACGGAAGCTCTTAGCTGACGCCACAAAGTTTATAAAGTTTAGAGGAACTATTTTCGGTACTAAGCAAACGACAAGTTTTGCAAATTAATTATTTACTCCCAAACAAAGCAAATATAATACATCCCATAAGTAAAATAACTTTTCGAGCTTATGACTTCGAATACGCACAGACACACAGGCGCTATGCCATTCTATGTTATGTTGTGCATGAAAAATCTATAGCTGTGAAAAATGTATCTCCTTCGGCATTAAAATTTTCTCTTGAATAAACACAACTTTGTGTTCAGCTGTGCGAGAATTGCACGCTTGTATAGTTTCTTTTGCTATGCGATGTTTGCACCTGCACTCCGTGAAAAGCCAAAGCAAATTTGATTGAAAATGAATGAAAAGAATCTACAAAATTTGCATTTATCACATGCACTTATATACACGTGCATTTGTGTGTATGTATGTGTACATGTTTGTAAGCAAGGAATAACAATGCAGAGCCGGAACTGAAAACTTTCATTCAAATAAAAGTGTATCCAGCAGGAATTTCTACACTAAGAACGTATTAATATAGCGTAGACCTTAGCCTGGAATATCAGCAATTATTTTTATAAATATTGCAAATATATTTAGATATTAACAATTTATATGCGGACATACTTGAAAATTAATATTCAACATTTATGAAACTTTTTGCCAAAAATTAAGATTTTAATTAATATTTTCTGTTAATAAAAAAGGAAAGCGAATACTCTTCCGGCTCAAGTTGATGAAGTTTATTCCAGATTATTTTCTTAAATATAAAAAAGTATTGTTTTCTGATTATGTCTTAAATAGTTAAAAATATGGCCAAAAAATAGTAAAAAAATGCCAACTCAATAAAAAATGTTTATAAATTTCCTAGAGGGTATACAAATATCTTCTGTATGTCTGTACATATATCACAAATTAAACTTAAATCCGGAGTAAAATTTATTGCATTAAATTTTGTCTTTTAAGGATTTGTACGCTATAAAATGTCTATAAATTTTATTATAATATTAAGCAATTATTTGAAGGCTTTTCTCAACATTCTCGGCTGATACTTTCTGCCGTAGCTTTCACAACAAATTCTTGCTTCACAAAGTGTTTTTTGACTTAAATTTCGCCATCTTTAGTATGACAATTGACAATGAAGGCTGAAGCTGTTAAACCAATTTTTCAATAGTTTAAGGTATGGTGGTTAGTATTGTCATTGTTGGTACGCGGTAAAGAGGTAGGTAGGTGAAGTGGCTATCTAGCGATGCACCCAGGCCTTTAGGCGACTAACTGTGATACCAGCGGATCTGCTAATTTTTTGCCTCCTCCTCGAATCAGCCCGTGCTTGTGATGAAGTTCATCCGTACAAAAAGGAACTACAAATCCCTCCATTATGTTCTCTCTGGACCAACCTGTGCATCTGATTAAATTCATCTGTACAAAAAATTTGATTTGTGCAACCTCTGAGACCTCGTCAAGAAACCTGTGGCCAATAGTTGCTATTATTTTCATATACAAAGCCTAGCATTCGCAAAGCAGTTGTTATAATCTCTTCTTCTACCTACTGACTGCTTCGACAAGAGTCATTATATGGCATTCCCAATCTGCTGGCATGGCTGTCAATTAAGTAATGGCCAGTTAGCACTCTTTCTATAGTTCTTGTTTCATTGCTTTTGAATTTTAATAGTCGGTTAAAGCGGTTCATTAGTATTTCATTCCTGCGCTTGCCTGCTTGCTAACCAAGTTAGGAACTGACTTCACCGAGACCCAGCTATATTTATGTGGCACTGTGTACACGCACCATAATTACAAACGAGGCCGCATCATAACTACGAACGTACATACGATACGTCGCGATAATCGGACAGTAGGTACTAGACGGCACGAAGGCAAATGCACAGAAAGACAGATTAAGCGAGACCACGGACCACAGCGAGTGTTTGTACTAATAAATTAATAAGGCTTAGGTATTATGATCGCTTCGCTCTATGGGCTCTTGAAAAGCTCCAAGAAAATCCGACGTTATCGAGTAAAATTTTGTTCAGCGATGAGGCTCATTTCTGGTTCCATGAGTATGCAAAAAAGCAAAATGGCCGCATTTGAGACGAAGAGAAATCTGAAGAGATTCAAGAGCTGTCATTTCATTAAGAAAAAACAACGGTTGGTAAGGTTTGTGGGCCTGTGAAATAACCGGATTATATTTCTTCCAAAGTGATGCCGGTGAGAAAGTAAACGTCAATGGCGACAGTTGCCTTTTTCGTGTGGGAATATGAAAAATCTAAAGTCTATGTGGACAATCTCGCTTCGATTTAGGCCTTGAAGCAAAACATCACATCGAAAATTACACTCAATGGTTGTACCATCTGAGACGTAAATCACAAAGAATGTTCTTTCGAATGATAATAAACATTCCCCACTAAATTCCAAGTTTCTGTGTTTTTTCTTTAAACAAGTGGGGAACCTCGAAATGAATCACCCTTTATTTCTTCTTGTGTGCAAACTGCTTGTCAAAACAAGAAGGGTTTCTTTGATTGCTCTGATCTCTGCTTGGAAGGCACAGCAGTAGTGTGGTAGACGGTATCTGCTCTCACTCGCAAAGAGCTTAGAAAACTGTACCTCATTTTTTTGTTTAAACTCATAGGTTTTAATTTTTTTCAAAAAACACCTGCTATGGAATACATTTGCATTTTCCATTATTATTTGAACATCTAGGGAAGCAGTAAAATGTAAATTTATTATGGCGCGTATACTTGCTTTGGGCTTAATAATGTTCTAGGAAGCGCTGGCGTGTACGAAGAATTTCACCACACCTCCACAAAATATAGCCTGAAAAGATCAAATGAGGGGATCTGGGTTTTTGACGTCAGACATCTTGGATTCGTTCGAGGTAGTCTTGGCAAACCCAACCTTTATGATGCGCAATACAGATTCCAACGCGGTAAGGTACCGTTTAATGAATTTCTACTTCCGCCGGAGAATAATGCTCGACTACACTGTTTTTCACGCCAATCTCAACTTGCAATAACCAAATGTAATATGTCTGCGGGGAAGAGTTTAGAAATCCATTAACCGGTACTTTACCGCATAAGAATCTATATTGAATACTATTATGTAACCATTGAACACAATATAAAGAGACTTAGCAACATAGATCAATTACTCTTTTTGGTCTACTGAAGGAATTGAGTTCACTCAAGTCATTCACTTCATAGGCATAGCTGCGCTGGCAGGTGCGCTTAATAAAACGTAATGTCTGCCACATTACTACAACATTTTCATAAGAATAAGTAACAACAACAACAACAGCGAGAGTAATCATCATAATAATAACAATAACGCTGACAGCAACAACAAGCACGCTAATGCAATTAGCGCAAATGTGCACATGCGGCTACATGTAATCAGGTTGTAAGCAAATAAACAAAATGTGTTGCAAATGTGTGTGGCACAATTAAACGCCTACGGGGCAACTACTTCTAGGCGAATCGCCCTGCATGCATATATATAACGTATATGTAGTTACAGTGCCGCCAACGCGTTCGACACTGCGTATACGTAACTAAAATCTATTAACCGCTTTTATAGCCGCCATCTCCGCCATAACGGTCGCTAGATATAACCCTAAGGCATAATAATTGCCACTTTTGCTTTTAGCCACTCTCGGCGCCGACTGCTTGCGGCTTGTTGCCGATTACTTCCTTTTTATTTTCCGCCTGTGTTCTTATTAGAACACACTTTTAGTGAGTTGGATTGCCGCATAAATATTTAAGTTTTGCTTTTCGAGTGAGACGGCAGTAGACTTGAAGTTGACAATAATATTGCCAATTACTGACTCGGACCAATGAAATTGCTGCTTTGAGATGATATTATAATTTAAGAGTAGATGAGTGATAATTAGAAAATACACGAACATTAAAATAACTCCTATATTTTCCGGTAAAAAGTCTACCGGAAGTTCAAAAATCTTTATATTAGTTATCTGATTTCACCCATTTTTGACATACAGACATACTGAAGGGTGATCCATTTCAAGGTTTCCTACTTTTTTTAAGAAAAAACACAAAAACTTCAAATTTTATGGGAATGTTTATCATCATTGTAAAGAAAATTCTTAGACATTTATTTTATGAAGTCTATCTCGTTCAAACATTGGCGGCTGCGTCTTAGATGATTCATCCGTTGAGTCAAAATTTCGATGATTCGTTCAAATTTCGTCGGATCTGGCGTTCGATCGTTTTAAGAGCCCATAGCAAAGCGATGTCACTTGGGAAGGTCGAGGAGCTTCAGTTCTTGCATAAGCTGTATTTCAATTTAAAATCTCGATGTAAAATTCCCTAATTTTTGTGTACACTCTCAGCTACGGCTCCTATATTTTTTTACGATTTTTAAACAATGTCGAGGCTTAAGTCTTTCCATGATTGAATGCTAAACAAGACTGGACAAAAAGTACATGACAGCTTGACATAACTCACGCATGACACGTCAATAAGGGCTATTGAAAAAAATTTAGAAAAGAATTATCTTCGAATTTATATAGCTTAAGTCCCAGATTGACCGATATTGTCGATAAAAAGTTCGCAATTTAAATTTTTGATTCCCATATTCGCTATCTGAAAACTTAAATATGTTTTGGTCAATTTGATTTTTATCAAAGTGTTTACTTTAAACGTCTTCTGGGAAAATTTTATCCTAATACAGCCATTATTGCTCGATTTTCATTCAGGAAAATGAAATAATCAGATAGAATTTAAATAAGGTTGTAGGCATAATTGTAGTCCTATTTGATTGGTTTTTTCACTGGAACACAGAAATGTCAAGGTAACATTATATACCAAATTTGGTCAAAATCTGTGGAGTAGATTCTGAGTTATGAATTTTCATCGAAATATGGGCGGTGCCAGACCCAACGTCCCTCTTTGACCTTGGTTCCGAAGTTATCTTGTATCGTGTTCATTTAACGCGCTTTTAGTAGATTTGAAAGAAAGCATAATATTTCCCGACTTCATCCATTCCTATAGTGTGGGTTGGGGTATTAAGTAATTTGTTCTGTGAAATTGTATATGGTTTCTTAACTGGCATAGGAGGTATGAACATTAACGTTTTTTTTTATTTTCAGTTTATCTGTGCCTCTTCGTCTTATGATCCCCTGCGCCAAAATCAGTTTCATATCTTCATTAAGCCTTATCATCACTTGATTTCGATCATTCAGGTTAAAAGGGCTTCCATCGTATATCTTAAAAAGCTCTCAGCTGAAAATTCACTTCTATGAACGTTAGCAAAAGGAAGAGCGATAATTGTAAGCCCAACCCAGACCATTTACACATTGACTTGAAGTAGTTCAGGCGCCCACAAATTGTTGGGTACTGTTTCAAATAATCACAGCTGCAACGCCTCCTGCTCCGCGCGCAATAGTAATTAATGGATTTTACATTTCTTTTATATTAGGAATTCTACAGAAATTTAATTAAACTTATCAACAAGCTAATGAAATCCATTTCCGTACACACGCACACATGTGTGCGCAGTTGAAAGTCAAAATTCCATTACTCCGCTTGACTCCCGCACTCCCGTCACCGCCACCGCCACCACAGCTAACAGACAAATGTAAATTGTCAATAATTATAAACATTTGCGTCACAATTGTCACGCTACAATGGCATTAATTTGCGGAAAACAAAGGACGCGCATGCGCAACCAGAGCGCGGCAAGAGCACGCACGCTGCAACCAGACACAGTATATGGACAAGGCAGTAGCGTGGTGCCAACATTGTTCGCACAAATTCAATAACTGTTATTTCCATATGAGCGAGGAAAAACACGCAAGCACACGCACACCGACGCATGTATGCATATAAGTGTGCATGTATGTGTGCCAGCAATCGTAGCGAACACAGTTGCGCAGGCAAGAGTTCGCTTGTAGTCACACACACACGCAACACATGTATGGGAGCGTGCGCCTGGAACACAGTTATATTGAAAATGATTATAATGGAGGAACAAGGCGCCAACGCGTGCCACTGTGCCACTGCTGCGCATACAATTTGCCGTTAATTAATGCAATTACGCACACACATGTTAGGACTCGCGACGAGCGAATAGCGCAATTGTATGGCCTTTGTGCTCGCCTCGTTTGTTTATACGGATAACTGTAGAAGCGTTTATATGTGAATTCATGCATTTTGTTAGTGTTGTGCCGCTTGCGGTAACGCAAATCAGTGCTCACTGGACTCTTGTGATCCAAGGCGATTGCTGGAAGCCGTTGAAACAAACGGTTCCTCTGCTAATACTGGCCATTCATCCCAGAACAGTTGCCATGGTATTGCATCTAGCCTAAATGTAGTCGAAATAGAAGATACATGCGTTCTCATATTAGTCTTCGTGGTTGGCGTTATGTCTTACGCTCCCTGAGATTCTGTGGATCTGGGTGTCTATTCTTACCTTTCTTTACCTCACAATTTCATTTTTTCCTCATTGTTAAAAGTGTACCTACTCAGAGCCGGTATCCGTCCCTCAAAAAGTAGTAGTTGTTGTTGTTGTAGCGGCAGAATTCTACCGAGTTCACAGTCATTGGCCGTATAAAATCCGAATCCGTTCCTGTTACGTGGACCCGACTGTCGTGGGAATGACCCAGAACTACCCAGAAGGTAGTAGCCTTTAATGGTTCCACAATTGGCTCTCACAAGGCTAAGACCATTGTTGATACACGCACTTACGAAACAGTGAGTTGAGAGCCAGACCAGCATGAAAAAGGAGTATCCTCAATCAACACCTGCAACACCAACTAAATGATGACTGAATTGATTGCACTCTTAAGCCTGCCATGGTTCTAACGGAACGGATGCAATTGCGACATTAGTCCACCAGCCATTTTTGCTGAGTGTGACTCCAACATACACAGGTAGCAGAATGTCACAACCACCAGCCTTGGATTCCCAAACAAAAAACGTATATTCCGAATCATAGTAGGTCAACGCTAAGTTCCAGTCCAGCAGTTGGTAAGACCGTGAAGACCGTGTGATTCAGCGTTTATAATGATGCACCAATTCGGAGGATGATTAAAAAAAATTTATTGAACCAATCGTTACAATTCTTTAAAAACTTTCAAAAGAGGCTCCTTCTGCGTCGATGCGTCAATGCAACGCTGCCAGCGCGATTTCCAAGCGTTGAAGGCGTCACAAAAGGCATTCTCCGGAATAGCCTTGAGAGCCGTGGTGCATGCTGCTTAGATTCCTCTGCCGTCTCAAAACGCTTTTCTTTCATGGCCTTTTCAGACAAGGAAACAAAAAATATCCGGGTGAGCCACATCTGGGCTGTAGAGCAGCTGCGGAAGCGTTGGGATGTCGGCCTTGATTAGGTAGCTGTTTATAAGAAAGGCGATGTGATCCGAGGCGTTGTCGTTGTGAAACTTCCAATCGGCTGAGTCTTTTAAGGACTTCCACGTCAAACTTGGCGGCGTTGACGGCTTGTACAGAAGGAAAAAATTCATGGTTTTATGTCCAAAAAGACAATGAGTATCGTTTTCACTTTGGATTTGCTCATTCTTCCCTTTTTTGGGCGAGGAGAGGCCGGCGTTGCCTCTTCTTCTTGTTAAAGCAACATCTGGGTAAGACTGCTTGATCATATCAAACATCTCTGTCGCAGATTTACCGAGTTTCCAGACAAACCTTGTATAACTGCTTTCTATAGAACTTGTAATTTTGCCGAAAGAAACCATTCTTATTCCTTAAAAATTCAACACCGTCCAACAGTGTTTTATACTCTTTTCACTGCATATAAACTTCAGTTTGATATCTTCATTCACAACATGCTTTTCTGGTGGTGTAAATCGTTTGGTGTCTCCATTTATCAAACCACTTCCGAATGGTTGGTTCGTCTATTCCGCAGCATAAACAATACTTAATAGCTTTATTTATATATTTTTCAAAATTGTTTGAGATTTGTTGATACAAATTTAACTCATATTTTAAGAGACACTCAAAAATATTTTTGGATTTTAATTTCAACTTATGCAAAATAATAATTTAGCACACAATTTTCCAAACCTAACAAATACAATTCAAGGCTGGTAGCACCCTCGCGCAAATTGATACTGATTGCAGCGCAGCATTTAAATCTGCACAGCTTTCAGATACAAATATCTGAAGTACTCGTGAGAGCGCACAGGTCCGTTGCAAATCGCAACCGCAGTTCAGCGACGCATTGAACTTATTTGACCTCATTAAAAAAAGAAAAAAAAACACAAAAAGTTTAAAAACTTCATTTTAATGGCGACGCAAATGTCAAAGCGATACTCAGCAGCTTCCCAGCGATCAAAACTAACGACTTGGCGAAATACTCAATGCAAATTTTTCCCAGCACTCGACAAACATTTACCTTCAACTTCAATCATACGAGCACATGCGAAGCGGCTACGTACGCAACCGTAGCAGCTGAAGCACACACGCTCCAAATACCCACAAAGCTTATCTCGCAGCGCAGGCAACACGAATAAATAATTCATAACTCTGCGTACAGCTGTGTTCCTTTGCCAAAGCTGCACTTTGTGGTTATTGCTGTTTGTGCACTTTTTTTTGCCGTTTTGTGGAAGACTGTGCGGACAAAATTGTGCCTGTCCTTCAAACTTTCATTGCACTTCAACTTGGACTTCAAACAGCAAGCATCACAGACACACTCTTACACACACACTCACACACCGGCAGATATTAAACGCCAAAGAAGCTGCTGATACACTCCTTCATTTGTGTGTATTTTGTGTGTGTGTGTTTAAAGCGATTACGTGCGAACGTAAACATGTCGATATCGACGCAAGACTCATTGCAACCGTTATTGCAGGGCCATCACACAGGTCGATGTCTACGCTTGCCACAATTGCAATAGCGCGCTTTACACATCAGCGCCTGCCGCAGGTTAACCAAAGCAATGTGTGGTGTTGGCGTCGCTCAATCGTTACAGCGCATTGTGTGCAAGCCGCAGACGGGCAGAAGCGGTGAATGCCGCATTTGAGTCTATTCAACATAGCTGGGCAATAGGGGAAATCAGGATAATGCGACCATAATCACAGAAACCGTAGCATAAGCCAAAGCGCCACCACAAAGCAAAACAACCAACTTATCAGCTCTCAAACACACGCACACACACACACATGCATGCACTCCCCGGTGGCACACAGGCTCATTTAACACAAGTGCATGCCAAGTGCTTACCAGAATGCAACGGAAATGTGTAGGAGCCATGCGACCCGGTACTGCCGTTGATTCGTTGTGGCTATGCCAACAGCCGATGATAAATGGTTCGCTTTGACAGCGCACAGCAAATGGAAGATACGAAAAGTTAAAGTGTTCGTTGGATGTGGAATGTCAATGTGATAAGAAGGTGCGCTGAAGTTGCAAGGCAGCCAGTGGTATTTAGTGGGTATGAACTAACCTGAAAGCTTTGGTGAATATTATATACATATATAGATACACGTATGCATATAAATCTATTTATTTTAAGGCACCGTTAGTTGCTGTTTGCTGTTCGATTTTTAGTATGAAAATCAGTTATTTTGTTTGATGGTTGCAATAAGTTCCAATTCTGACTTACAGAGCACAAATTTTGTGACCAGCATTAAAGACTATAATTTCAGAGAACTGAGTGGAGTACTGAGGGTAACCTATACATGGATTACTGCCTTTAGTGTTTTTCATGAGGAAAATAGCAGCAAGTTCTCCTCTAAGGATAAGGGAGCTAGATGGCATGATTAAGGCATGGTGCCATAGTGGACCAGCTAAACTTAGGTAAATCAGACTATATTTTTCCAAGGTTAGATTTCAATAGTTACTTCTAGGAGAGAACACTCTATAGACGGTACGAGAGAAGAGATTTAGTAGGAAAGGAAAATACCATCACAATCTATACCAAGGGATCCCAAATGAACTGTAATATAGAGCGTTTGTATACTCCGATGATCTCAAAATTTCTCCCTCTATCCGACTACCAAACTCAGCCAGCTTCTTCCAGGTGGAAGCGCTTTATATGTAAAGAGAAGGTATTCAATTGAATAATTACGGGAGAACACAGAAAGTAACCTTATATACAGATAGCCAGGCAGCATTGCTGACCTTGTCGATGTCACTTATTAATTTCAACGTAGACAGCAACTGCAGGAAAGTTTTAAGCTCACGGCTAGGTTAACTGCACATGTTCATAATATTGGTTCCCGGCCATAGGAACATTTTTGACTACATAAAAGCAGACAAGTTGGCTCCTTTAGATCATCCGAAGCAGAAACATGGCATTAAATGTCCGCTGGAAACCATAAAA
This sequence comes from Bactrocera neohumeralis, assembly GCF_024586455.1. NCBI lineage: Eukaryota > Metazoa > Arthropoda > Insecta > Diptera > Tephritidae > Bactrocera > Bactrocera neohumeralis. The sequence goes on from NC_065920.1 coordinate 15,585,066, forward strand.
ATAGAGATTTACTTATACTAATTTCAAACAGATAGCTCAATGCAGAAGGAAATCAATAAGCAATTGCAGGATAAGGAAGAAGATATGCTAAACCGCTAAAAATGGCTCAGTTTTATAACAATATTTGCCTTAGTTGAAAGCTAGAAGAGAATAAGGGAACAGTTTCCCATTTTTTCAGTAAATGTCTAGCTCTAGGACAAATCGGACGCAGAATACTTGGCACACATCAGACAGCAAACCGCGAATTGCGGTCCACAAAAAGCTTAGCGGATAATGGCAGTTTCATTACGTTGAGTTGTTATATAAGTCCAACTATAGTGAATCAAAATGGCACATTCATCGCTAATTGAGCTCGAAGTGACAGCATTCCATTCCTACCTATCTGCGGGCATCTTGTTTTAGTGATGGAACATTCCACTTTTTCACGGAAGCTCAAAGCTAAGATGGAGGGCAAGCGGTTGAAATTTCTGTTGGGAGCCTTTACCAACTCTATTTTCAGACTACCAGACCACTGTAGCGTCACTGTGCGCAGAGGCGACTGTCATCAAGGTCGCTCTCCTTCATAGCAGGTGTGCAGTCATTCCGATAGCCTAGCTGCACAAAACAAGTAATAGAATGAACTAACTTCAAGTTTTTTCCATATTAGACTTGTATAGAAGCCTGGAATCGCCGGAAGCTGCAAAGCCGTTGAGTTTTCTGGAGTGCCCCCTTTATCAAATTTCATCAAAATCGAAGCGAGTCGGTTGTCCTCTGTGCTCTTGCGTTCTAGCGCTGGACCTGTGGACCTCAAGTGAGCTCGTAAAGCAGTAATCAACAAGCAGAACTTGTGCGACTGCGCCTTCTAAACCAGAATGAACAGTAAGAAATCCTCCAAACTACTTACACTTAGCAAAGTCAATCTCACCATAATTGTAATTATTTTGACTGGACACTGCCAAATAGGTTCAAACGCGGTGTGGCTTAATATTTTGTCGGAGCTTTTTGTCAAACTATATGTAGGTATAGAACAGTGAGTTGGAATCATCTTGTCACTTTCTTCTTTATTGCCCGGCCTTTGCCAGACTCAATTTGAAATAGCTCGGACATATCCTTGGAAAATCTAACGAAGTGGTTTGGATTAATATTCACCGTGTTAACTAATTTGTGGGGAGCTCAAAACGTTTCGTTGATTTATGAGTTGAAGCACTTGAAGGAGTTCTTGGATAACACAAAGGAGAAATATCTGTCCAAGTCACATCCCTCTTTTTTTGGAAAAATCTTACGACCTAGCCTAACCTGATACGGAATACGATCCACTCTATGAGGAGGAAGTTCCGTTTATATAGAGTGTGAAGAAGTTGTGGATCCGCCACTGTACGTGGGTACATTGTTTAGTTGTTTCAGCAAGATTTTCCACACATTCTCATTATACTTAGTTCTGCTAGTCTTCATGTCGCTTGTGCTCCCCAAAACATTTTCCGCCAATATTTATAATTCAAGTAGTTTTAGGGATTACATCAGCTGACACTGCAGCTGTCTAAGAAGATTGATGATTCGCTCGCACCAAACACGCTGGCTTCGTGCTGCGGTAACTTGAGAATATACGCATTTATATATAGGGTACACAACCTAACGGTGTATATAAGAAAGAGACTGGTTGTGACTTTGACTAACTCCACGTGGCAGCAGTGCTTAGCGCTCGACACTTACTCGCCCGGCTCCTTAGCCGCTTGCACGAGCATAGTGCAGCGGTTTTTGTTGTTCTTGTTCTTGTTTTCGTTGCTTTTTCCAACTGATTCATTCATTTTCTACGGCGTCGCTCAATATTCCGCACAACGCGACAACTGATGCAGCACATTTTCTGCTGAAGCTGATGCATGTTATTGGCGTTGTTGTTGTGTGCATGACAAGCACTGCAAGTTAACTTGCTGCCTGACAACGGTGTCAGTGTAGCTTAGTTGCAAGCTTTTCAAACTTTTCAACTGATTTCGTTACCTGCTAGTTACATATATTGCAACACCACTCGGCGCTCGCTCCCCCCGCGACGCAGCAGCATATTGCTTACCATTGCCACTTGCCGCTTTGGCTACACTTCCGCTGACTTTGAGTGTTCACCTTTGGCCGCATGCCACATGCATCATCGGTAAGCACATGTCGTTTGGCATTGCTCTGCCGTTGCCAGCAGCCCTCTGCTTGCCACTACGTCATGCACGCGCTACCGTTATTTCCGTAGCAATTCGGCTTTATATATGTACGTGTATGCCAGCCGCTGCAGCTTGCTCAGTGCTCACTTTGATTGTTTGCCACTTGCCACACAAGCAAATATAATGTATGGTACTATGTACCGTTAACTTTATGGTCACCACACAGCAGCACTAGCAAGCCAATAACAGGATATAGGATATATACCTGTTTTTGTATTGGTGGCTCTAGCACTGCGTTCTGCTGTGCGAAATGGACTTATCTTACCAATTCAATCAATTCGCTACGTGGCTCAATACCGTTTGATAAAGTGATTAAATGCATGCCACACCCAATTCACCCTATTATTGATAGCATGTGTTAGACTCCATAATAAATTGAAATATTTCAGTTCGTACAATGAATGCTGCGCTTAGCTCTGCTGCCACCAGTTAGTAGTTAACAATTGTTACAAATAAAATAGATAAAAAGACAGCGGAGGTTGAAATCAAACGGCTTGGGGATAACGAATTAAGACTTTGTGTGGCAACGACCAATCGCATTTAAGCTTGCGAGAGAGCCTTTAAAGACGAGACTTACATGAAGCATGTTGATGTTGCTAATGCTACAATCCTTTTACAGAACTCAGGTATGCCCTTTATCTTTCTCTCTCTCACTGTTCACTCCATCTCATTCTTTCTCTCTTTCCGTCTCTCTTCTCCCGTTCCCTCTTTATCCCTTTCTCTCTCTCTTTTTTCTCTCTCTCTCTCACTCTCAATGTCTCTAAAGATTTTCATCTGTCATCATACTTTTTCAGAAAGCAGATATTCCCTTAATATCTCTCTCTCTTTCATTCCATCTCGATCGTTCCCTCTTTTCTTCTCTATTTCTATCTTATTAGCTATCTCGATCCCTCTTTCTCTTTTTCCTTGTCTCTCTCTTGTTTTCTCTCTCTGAAGATTTAACTATTTGTGGTTGACATCCGCTCTTCACTTCTTATCTTCGCTTTGTTGTAGTCTTGTTCCTAAGAGAAAGTTGGCTTCATTGGCCAAACCACATTGGAGTTTATAAGGCTTAGTTTGTCAGTGCAAGTTTGCTTATGGAGCTTCTTTTTTATAAAGGATATCACAGTATCTCCAAGCGTCCATAGAAAAAACGCTTTGCGACTATATCTAAGTCATTTATTTATTTATTCATATATTTCTAATTTATTTTAAATCAAAGATAATATTCAAGAATGGAGCCAGTTTTTCACCACAAACCCATAGATGAAATCAACTTACGATGACTTCCACATGAAAAAGAGTCCAAATGTCTATATTATTTCCAGCCAGTGGATTCTTTAATGGATCCTTTCATAGACAAATTGAATTCAGGGGTTTAGATGATAAATAACCTTCAAAAGACATGTGAATACATTTGTATCGAACAACTGGAACGTGAGATATAACATTTTGAACCAAGCAAGCCTTTGGTATTTTCAAAAAAAGGAGTTTGGTATATCAATAATATACTACTATGCATTGGTGAGAGAGAAATGAGATATATGAAAGTAAATTGAAGAATGTTCTTGGGCTGCAATCTCAAGCAGTACATCAACATTCAGCTGGAGGGTAAGCTGTATTGAAATTAATGATGAAATGAAACCAAAACGTGGAAAGACGCAACAATCAGCTAACTAGAATATATCAGCAATATTTTGCGTTGCAAATGGAATACATTTTATCGACTTTCTTGAAAATCTTGAAAAAAGAAAACAGCATTGTTATATTCCGCATATATATATTCATAGATTTGAAGAAAGAAATCGCTGAAAACGTCACTTTTCAAATAAAAAAAGTGCTACTATACATCATCTTATAACTCCCTACTCCGCTTCTCACCCCACATTTAATCCTGCAGTATAGTCAAATATTATTCATAAATATAATAAACTTTGGTTTATCTGCCAACTAACAGGCACTAATGACAAATTCCGGAAATTGTCTACAAAACTTTGTTGTGGATATTTAAATCGAGTAATTGTAAAGCCAAACTAATACTCATAAGTACAAGCAAAAGTTTTCAAAGCACTAAAATGAGACCAACAACAATAACCATAGCAACAAACATACGTACACAAAAAGCCCAACAGCATTCATATTTCGAAATTGTCAGGCTGAAAACTAACAAAGCGAAGAACAAATGAATAAATATAATAAATATTCCACTTACTTGCTTAAATATATATGTATGTGTATGTATATTAAGGTGTGCGTTATTTTCCAAGTTTACTATTGCCACTTACTTTCAACGATGAGGAGGTTCAGAGTGTCATGCACAAAGCTAAGTTATCCAAATCTATTGGCCCGGACGGAATTAACACGTTGATACTAAATTTTTTAAGCTCTAGGTACGCTGTCTAATCGCGGTCGTCAACCTGTCGCCGAACACTCTTCAAATACTCAATGCAAAGACCATCCGACTCCCGACACCTGGGAAAGTGCACAGCACAGTTTTATGAACCATAACTCTCTTTTTCCCATTAGCTAAAACACTTGAAGACTTACATATAACTCCGTCCGCATACCATCCGACTTCCGAAAGTACACAGCATCACCACAGCACTTAGGGTCATAAACGCCCAGGTAGTGGCCTAGAGCAAAAATCATCATCTGAAAGAAGAATCCTAGTAGCGTTCGACTTGTTAAAAGTTTTTCACACAATCAATCATACAACGCTACTTGAGAACATCGAACAATCCACACTCAGTCCAGGGCTAAAGAGGTGGACCCTGAACTATCTAGGCGGTCGGCAAGCATCTGTACTTTTTCGAGGGCAAAACTCTTTGGCTAGAAGAATTAAACAGGTGGTTCCTCTCTACTGTTTAACTGGTGTCCTCTCTACTGTTTAACTTCTATATTGCGAAACTCCCTAACCCACCAGAAATTCTGTCCCCTTATACATAGATGATTGTGCGATATTGAGGCAGGCAACCTTAAGATTTTAGACGTTACATTAGGGAGCCTGTGCTGATCCACTTCTCATACGACCTCGACTAATGTCAAAATACAGAAACGCAAAAAAAAACTTCAAATCGCTAGCCGGCGACTTATGAGGAAAGGACCAAGAAATATTGTTGACAACGTACACAGAATTGGACGGGTCATAAAGTAGGTTGGATCGAAATGGTCGCTTGGATATAGGGAAACGCAGACGACAAAGCTTCAGACGTGTCAAAGTACTGCATTTAAAATGATCATAGTGAGGAACGCATGCTCCCGGTCAAGGAACATAATTTACATTTCGCAGAGAACCATTCCCATAGAAACCATTCCTACAATCGTCTGCTTGGAACGAAGCCGCCTCCTAAGAACATCAAGAGCTCTTTTCTAGACTACGTCGTTGACATCGAACGGTATGCGCACCAGAGTTTGAGTTCTATAAAACGTAGACGCGCACTAATCGGCTTTCACAGTGGAGCCATCAACAGCTTCACCGACCTTCCTTTCAATGAATTTCATACTCGTTGTCAAACTAGCACCCCTTGTAGACGAAAAGCTCGATATTCCCTGAGAATCTATTGTCAAGAATGTCCGTTTATTTGAAATTATTATTAAATGTATACAAAGATCTATTTAAAAAAATTATTTTCGATGATAACACTTGCATAATCTAGTTCCGGATATTGTAGCAAGTTAAACTCCAACTTATCCAGAGTCGACCTCGATATACCAATATATATTCAGCGTGCAATGAGTCCCTGTATGACTCTCCCCAGCTCTTTGCATTCCTAGCGGACCTCACTCATCTAATACTCTTCTTCCGATGGTTCCACTTCGTCCAAAGATCACGTCTCCTCGACCTACCGCTGGCTGACTTCGATGACAACCAACTCGAACTTTACTACCTAAGCGCGGACAGGATAACCGCTACGAGATAACCTCCACCCTAATGTATAAAACTTCAATATATTTGTGGCTGCGTTTGTTTGTGTGGGAAAGCAAATAAATGCGCAGATGTATTAGTGTCTAACATAGTTGCAATTTGTCGTCATTCTGCACTGCCAACTGCACAGCACTTCACCGCTACTTCTGCTGCTGCTGCTGCTGCTACACAAACTAAACAAACCGAAATTTTCTTGGCAACAATTGCATAACAATCATTTTAACTTTTCCGCAAACTGTAAAAGGTTTTCATTATTATGGCAACAGAACGTGTGGGATACTCTGCACAACTTATATTTTGTGAGTGTGTGTGTGCGTGAGTGACATTGCATGAACTGATTTTATATGGCTTTATATTTGTTGGTGATGTGCGTGTGTTGGTGCAGTGGACAGTAGCTATGTATGTTGTGATGTTCGAGCGAAATTGGCGGGAAGTAGAAATAATAATAATGAAAATGCTGCACATCCTTTTCCGCTAGAACGCCACCCCGTCAGCCCGCGTTCCCACTGCACCACACACCTCTTACATCGGTCGGTTGCCTACAAGTGGCATTCGCAAGCTTTGCCAACGATACATTCAACTCGCTTTAGTGTCAGCGTCAGCTATTTTGTAGCGCCAGTTGTGCTGAGTTGGACGAGTGGAGTAGACCCTGAGGCCGTTAGCCCGAAACTCAAACCGCCATGCTGAGTCAACATTGTAAATGCCAAACCCAAACCCAAAAATAAAAAAAGCTTAGGCTCACATGCACACACAAATACACGGCAAATCGCAGATTGGTATGTATTTATATTTGGTTGAGCACATACACACATACATCTGAATTGGAAAACCTAAAGTGATTGGTGTGCCTTTGCATCCTTTACAACTTGCAACTTGACAATAGATTCTTCCAGTTTTCGTTGGCCTGACAATTTTTTTCTTTGGTTTGGATTTTTGAGCCAAACTGTACTTCGGTATCCGTCTGAAAACCACTAAAGCTCCTGAAATAGATAATACATATACCAAAAATTTACCACGAAAAAGCCCAGTTTGTTCGCTAAATAGTAAAATGCATGTATAATAGAAGAGGTATTCTCCGAGCCGTGGAAGATCTAGCGTTTGGTTCTACTCCCAAACCCAGAAAGGCCACATGAAGAACGTTTATCACAACGACCTCTCTACGCACTCGATACGGACGGTAAAGTTTTCGAAAGCATGTTAGGAAACAGCTTGGATTATCAGCTGTCCAAACAACCTGACGAATTATCAGAGTGACAATACGGCTTTTTAAATACTATTGAAGCACTAAGAGAAGTCACTGATTGATTGAAGTCGCTAATTACTGTGAAGAATACGTTCAACCTTTCAAAAACAGCAAATATTATTAAAATACGCGCTCCCCAATGCCTCACGAATACTATTCTGAGTTGTTTTGAAAACAGACACTATTCAATACGGACGAATGCACGGAGAGCTATTCTATTTCGAATGTAGTAAGGCTTGTTTTTAGGCTCGCTGGAACTCGAAGTACGGAGTACTTAGCATACATCTTCCAAAAACCGTGAATCTAATCGCATATTCGAAAATTTGGATAACATCCAGACCAAATGGAGTAATTTCATAAATGGTCAGTGGCAATAGTTTCCTGCCATCAGTCCGGAGTTAGTTGAGCAGAAGTTTTGCTACAAATTTTGTTATGACCTCAGTACTGTATGACGTGTTCAGAGAACTCTGAAGACACACGCGTTCAGACGTGTTCCGTCATTGCTCTTGGTTCTCTAATATAAGGAAAAAACTGAAGAACATACTTGGCTGTAGTTTCATGTAGGAAAATTTTACAGACTTAGACTCGGTAAGTTCACTTTTGAATGGAAAGCTATCAGTGAAGCGTCAGCTCTATTTACACTTTGATTTGGTGCAGCGCGGTTCATATCTGTAGTCGGTAAGTTAAGTAGTATAAATCTTAATGAAGCCACAGCTCTAGTTTACGTACAAATCGTATTTAATTTTTAAACACTCTTATTACATTAATAAAAAAAATTTATTAAGAAAATATCTCAAAATATACTTGAAATCAGTTCTAAAATCTGAGTATCACAATCAGTTTAGGCCAGTGTTATGCCGAGATTTAGACATTATAACAAATTGAGCATCAGTCGGTTTATTCAATGAAGTAATATTTAGTTCAGTGGGCGATATGAGAGGTTAAGTAAAGTTTAGCGGTCTCAAGTTCCACACTCTGGCCTTCGATACTGCTTTATAAAGAAAACAATCCCATTCTCTAGTAAGAACCATATTATTAATATTACTTTAAAGATGAACTTAATCCCAGAATTCAACTTACTGCGTCGCAGTAGCCACTCCTGGAGACTTTTGTCTCTGCTCACATAGCGACAATTCCTCAGAGGACGGGGCAAAGTCGGCCCTTCACGGATGGACCTAAGGCCAGAATGAAGGTTGGGTGGGGGAGTTTTATGAAAGCGGCTTTCGTATAGCTTCAGAGACTTCCATCAAAGGTAATACTTGAATTGTTTCGAAATGCAGTTCTCTTTGAGGGAGGTGAACATTCACACCGACAGCTGAGGAGCAATACTAGCGTTGCGTTCGCTCACTATGCGTACAAAGTTAGTCAAGAAATGTCTCTCCAAACTGCTCACTTACCCACAGCTTCTTGAAGACAGGGCAAAGTGACCCTTTCACCGATAGGTCTAAGCTCACTCAGAGGAATGGGTTGGTTGGGCAGAGCTTTCTGTAAGGAGGTATTACGGTAGCGTTTTTCAAGCTGAAACTGCTGTTATTTAGTTGAAGAGGAGAGGTGCAATACTTGCATTCAGATCGATCACTCTGAGTTCAAAGTTAGTCAACCAGTGTCTGTGCTCTCTTTCTACAGATTCAAAGTACTTCATTGTCAGGACTGACCTTAAAAAATACCTCCAATATCTTAAAGTTTCGTATAGCCTTTTCGCAAAAGAGTTAATTGATCAATTAACCGGTCTTTACTCGATTAAAGCGCCAATTTAGATCAATTTACTATACAAAATAAAAATCGTAATTTACTACATTAATTCCTAAACGAATTGAAATTGAGTTGAAACTGGAATGTTAATTTGCGGGTTGTTGCCTATACTGTATTTTAACTCGGCAGGTTGTTGTCCAGGCTGAACATTTGATTGTGTGCATTGATAAAATATCAATCAGCATGAATTTTAATCAAATCAAAATTCGAAATGAAGAACACAAACAAGTATAGCAGCTGATTGTTAACCGATCCAATCGTTAATCGCATAGCCGGCTGTACGAAAAACTGGTACCTAAATTATAAATTTAATCTACTAAATTAACTTGGCTGTGCGAAAAGGCTATTGAAAGCTCACAATTTAGCAAATACTTTTTCGTTCGCAGCAACTCTTGCAAGTTCCGATAAGGTATTTTGTGAGTTTGCAATATTTTCAAATAAAATTATATCAGCGGTTAATAAAGATTTAAACACACATTCCAAATTCGAGCTTTCGGGTGTACGGGTGAGCAAAAACACGACCGAGTACCAAACACAATTGTGTTAGATTCGCCTGACAAGTACGACAGAGGACCACTCGGGCGTTCGTTCACCCGTCTATTGCCATACTTTTCGAAGTAAATACATACAACAGCTGTGTCTCACTTACACACATGCACACATACAACATTACATATGTGCATATTGATGTGATGGTTGCATGTGTCTGTGCGAACAGTGCCCAATTGACATGGTGACCCCAAAATTTAGCGCGCAACAACTGCTTTAAACAAGTTCGACAACTACAAGTATAACTAAATATCTTTGGTTAGAATAACGTGAGCAACGGCAACGGCAGGAACAAAACTAGCGCCAGTACTCGCACGCCCAACAACAACAACAGCAATGTTAACAACATCGGTATATAGGTACATATATATATACGTATGTATATGTTTATATAATATTTATATATTTGCGTTCTCCACGAAAGGTGTGCAAATTATGCCACGAAAACAAGCAAACAACAACAACAAATAACAGTAAAAACCGCAACAACACTAATATTTGTAGGCAGATTGGGGTGTAGTGGTGCCAAGTATAGAAGAGCTTGTTATGTGTAGGTGGAAAGGTGACATAGAAATTTTGTGTTTGGTGAATATGTTGATAGTTTGGCAGTAATATTGTTGGTCTACAGTTGTGTGTTGGTCTACGGTTGTTGTTAGCCGGCAGCTACTGCTTGTAGGCTGTTGTTTCGGGTGCTCTTGTATTGTTACGGTTCACTGCAAAGGCTCCCTTGCCTAACATGTTTGGCTGGCTGGCTGGCTGGTGCTGTTGGTGTTGGGAAGGACAACTGTGTACCTGTGCGTCCACTCGTTGGCCTTAAGTACCGTGCTGCTGTCGCTGTTGCTACCAATGGTGCATATGGTGTTGTTGCTTTCATTGACTTGCTGTTTGCAACCAACATTTGAAGCATGTTAAGCAAATTAAAGTGCGGTTATGTGGCGTTGATGGGTTGCTGACGTTGTCTGACACATTGTTTTGTCACCCGCACGCTTGCGGAGGGGGAAATGTGTAGTATAGTGTTCCAGCTTTTGAAGTGTATCCTCATCTCGCTATATAATTATATTAAAATTATGTTGGCATGGCATGACCTTAAGAGCTTTGGGGCAAAATCACAATTTAATTTGGCAATTTAAGATTAGATACTTAATATATTATATTCCGAGGCCGAAATTTTAACTAATTTTAGTGACAAGATAGATTTGAAAAAATAAAACAAAAATCTCATTAGAGAAATTGTGCACGTTTTCCGCAACAGAAAACACATCATGCGCTGAAAACAACCAGGAACTCTCCTTTCCTCACATAAAAAAATTACATGAAGATTGTCAACCGCTCATTTTCAGAAGAAAATCCTTATTTTAGCAACTACTCGACCAATTTCTCGCGTTTCCATATAAAAGTGATCGAAATCGGCATATAATCTCACTAAATCTCGGAAATGGAGGACAGAGTTGGTATATCCCCGCATTGTTCAGAGTTAGGTTGTACTGCAGTATTTTAGTATAAAGACAGCCAATCAACAATCAAGGCAATTAGGCTTGCATAGCATATAAGCCAGAACTGTCTTGGAAAAAAGGACAGCAATGAACTGAATCGCCAGGAACTAGCGACTTTACTTCCACTGGGTGCCAGGTACCAAAGGCGTAAAAGTGTGAGATAGTGGACGAGACTGCTGAGTGTGGTATGCGTCTGTCATCCGCTAACATGTCCGTCATTGGTAAATTCCTTGTCCTTACAACGATTTGGACAAGAGCATGGCAAGTACAGCTGAAATTTGATAGTGTGATTTATCGGGATGCAAAAGTATTTTTAAAAGATGTTGGAGCAAAATGATTGGAGTACTCACTGGCTGAAATCTGTTCGGCAGCCGGGTTTTTCTCCACCTGATCCATTGGAGTGGATATCTTCCTTTTTCTTGCTTCCCCCGACGGGTACTGCGTCGAGTGTTGGAACGTTTTCATCCATACCGACGACATGACCTAGCCAGCGTAGCCGTTGCCAATGTGCAAAGAACCATAAATCTTCCTAAGAACCTTTCTCTCGAAAGCTCGTAACGCGGACTCATCAGATGTTGACATTACCGATGCCTCTGTACCATATAGCAGGGCGGGGATGATGAGTGACTTGTCTCTGTTCGTCGAGAGAGGACTTTACTTCTCACTTGCCTACTCAATCCGAATAGCACCTGTTGGCAAGAGCTATTCTGCATTAGATTTCGGGGCTGACGACTTCGAAGTTATGACTGTCAACAGTGACGTGGGAGCCTTGGCAACATAAGGGCAGCTCCTTTTCGTGCTGTCAAAAGCAGCTTTGAAATCGACAAAGAGGTGGTGTGTGTCGATTCTATTTTCACGGATTTTTTCCAATATTTGGCGCATGGTGAATATCTGGTCAGTTGTTGATTTTCTAGGCTTAAAGCAACACCCATAAGGTCCAATTAGTTTGTTGACGGTGGGTTTTAATCTTCCACACAATACGGGGGAATCCCTTTTTGGAGATTGGGTAGAGCATACTTAAATTCTATTCGTCCGGCATACTTTCGTCCAACCATATTCTACAAAGAAGCTGATGCATGCTCCTTGTCAGTTCTTCGCCGCCGTATTAGAATATCTCGGCTGGCAATCAATCGGTTCCCGCCGCTTTGTTGTTCTTCAGACTACGTTTGGCATCTTAGTCGAATTATTACTAAAAATCGTGTATAGGGTCTGATATTGGTGCTCATACTGCTTAGTATACCTATTTAGAATACAACAGTTATTCGTTGTGAAGTATTCGAAAAAAAAGCTTCAGATATCAGCTGTCGAACGTGCAGCCTAAGTGAACAACAACAAAATTGCCTTTTAAAATATCTAAACCACGATGTCAAACAGATACTTTTACTAACTAAATACTCTCCTTCCACTTTAATGATCCAGAAATTAGCAATTATTGAAGCTTTTAAGCTAATATAACGATCTCTTCTATAAGATGATATACTTTTCAACTCTTTTCTTAGAGTTTGGGGTCTTATCGAAGCCAGATCGATATTAGTGATATATCATCATGCACTATATATGACTCAACATAACACAAGCTTTACACACATATACAAATGTCTGTGTGAACAGAGCTGTAGGTATGTATTTGAAATTAATAAAAATTCTTCCTAATGCTCGTATGGATTATTGCGACGCTTGAATTGGGTGTTGTGCCTTAGTCCCTTATCAGGAATTTACTACATTTTCTTTCACGGTCATAATCTTTCGATTTATGTCTGTAATGCACGAAAATTCCATTTGGCCAGCAAGCGATACGCAATACTCACACTTACACACACACACACGCATACTGCTACACACAAGCATAATTCTAAGTAGACGTAAGTCAGGTATGCCGATACATAAAAATGTGTTTCCCCCCAGCTCAAGACGCTATGCGATTATGGCGATTATGTGGCTTTCTGGGCAGCCAGCAAACAGCACACGCATACCTTCAGTGTTTGGCTTAAAGGAAGGATCAAAAAGGCAGATATAAACACGCTTTCATGTGTAGACCCAAATGCACTTAACGCAAACACGATTATGAAATATATTTCGGCCAACTAATACACGACGTGCGACGCAAAAGACGTCGGTATGCGAAAGCCGAACAGCTGAACGATGCAAAAACAAAGAAACAAAGCGATGATGGCAAAAAAAAAAAACAAAAACGAACAACAAAAAACCACAAAGAAAAACTCAGGTTTCTTTGAATATTGCCGCTATTAATACTTCGGTTTCGGTTGTGTCACTAATACCCACACTCATACACATAAACATAAGCACACACACATGTTCGTGAAATTGTCAGAGGCGAACCCAACCTTAAAGGGCAACGCTGCCCATATTGTGTTTATCGCCAAAAAGCCATTTTAATATAATATTATTAAATATAGCCAAAGGAAAAGAATGAAAGAAAAAATGTTATGCCATAACAATAGCCGTTGGTATTGTTGGCCTTTGTCATTTGTGGCTTTGTTGGTGGTTCTCTTATTAGTTGGTTAGCACGACTGCATGGCCACTAAACCGACCAAGGTCACTTTTACTTGCACACCAAAGGATTGTCACTTGGCTCGGGGGCAATAAAGCGAGCGTGGAAGGTGTTGATGGGCCAAATCATTTATGGTTTCCTGCCATCATAATGCTGCGACAACACACAGCACACTCAAATTCCAGCGCAAATCCGGCTTATATTTCGATAATGCTGCGAGTGTTGAAAATGAACCCAGCTTTTCGTTAAACCCCAAAGTTACTTATGCACACATATTATAACACTTTTTCTATTAAAATTTACGTGATCTCATATTGAGTGCCTCACAAAAATTTGCAGTCCACACTTACGTAAGTATGTTTTAGTTTATATATGTGTATGTATAGTATATGAAATAAAACTTGAAGTAGTAGAGCTTGTAGCGAAACTGAACTCACCATCTTATAGTCTTATATATATATATATAACAGACAGACTGAAAAATTTCCGCTTTCATGCTTTAAAGAACACATTTCCTCAATAATGACCTTTGAAATAGACTTCAGTCTTGGCGTTCATCGAACAATAAATTTCAAATCTACACTGAGATTTTCAATGATCACTGAAGTGTAGAAGAGATAAGTGGAACAATAACAGCTGATCGAAAGATAGACAGATCCAGCTCCTTGCTCTATGGGAACACAAACCCACAGTTTTTACCTCAGAGAGAAGGTTTCAGGTCACGAAGAAGGATGTATGGGATATAGGTGGACCCAAATGGCTGATGAGGAAGGGTCAGGATCTATTTCCGGAATCTACACCTCAGGCTACCCTTCAACTTCCCGAAATACTACTGCATCTTCCAGGCTAAGGCCTTTGTTTTCAGAAAACAGCTGAGATAGCTTGTAATGCAGAAAACAATAGAAAAGAGTAACCATATCGATAGTTCAACGGATATTGAAACAATAATCACACATTTCATTGCTTCAGACAATGTCCTCAGAAGCAGTGAGACGGTAGATATAGTGACTCTATGGGAATGTCACAAAGGCATTCCAGGAAAAAAATAGCTGATTATAATATCAAAAGAGCCATTTGCTTGGCTACCTTTAGTCGACCGGCAATAAAATAATCAATGAGTGCCAAACCTCATTAGCAAGAGCTTTAAGCTTTTTCAATATTAAACTTGTATTGGTGTCTCATCACAGCGGAACCGTTTGAAACTGCTATGAACTTGCAAGGTGGAGCACCCTTTCCCCAATTTCGTCCGAATAGAAGCGATGCAATTGTCCGAAATTCATGGATCTGCAGTCAGCTTGGCAGACGCTGGTCAACTACCAGAATTTGTGCGACTGCGAGATCTTTCCAGCCATAACCGCGAACCGTATGAGATCCTCCTAGCTACTTACACTTGGCAAAGTTTATTGTAGGTATACTGATGGGACACTGTCCAATAAGTACACACGCGTTGTGCCAAAGATGTACGGAAGAAGGCGAGGTAAAATCATTTTGTCACTTTTTCCTCTATTGACTAGCTTTTGTCAAACACTTAACATCTTTCTATGCATTAAAAAGAGTTTTTGGGTAACACAAGGAGCAATTATCTATCCAAGTGAGATCCATCGATTTTGAATAACACCTTATTCAAACTAACATAACATAAGCTGACCGAATCAGTTCAGGAAATACACAAGGCACTAAAAACTATACAAAATGAAACTTTCGAAATGGCCGACAGACGGATCAGGGTGAGATAGAATGCTTTAGGGGCGTGCAGACTATTTTCGGCCTTATCTTGAACCCGGCTTAGATATTTAAGAGCTTCAGAGTTCAGGAAACCGGATCAAGTATCAGAATGAAATATCAAGTCTTCATCAGAGTATTCAAAAATCATTGACATCCCTCACGACGTGAACTTCAGCTCGTCTTAATAAAGAACCCAAGATTTATATATGGCGTGACAGCCAGGCAGTGTAACCTAACCTAAAGCCACGCACAAATCAATTTTTTTTATTACATTAAAGTTGTAATACAACTTTTTTTGCCACTTTCGGCGTTTCATCGTCAGCTGTCATAAAAAACTATATTCTCTTCAAAAAAAAAATTATTGCATTTTCACGCTGATCGACTTTCCGTAAATATTTTCTCTAACTTTTTCATCAAAATATTTAATATTTAAATGTATCTAAAATTCATATGCACAACCGCAAAGGTTTTTCGACTAAATAACAAGGCAAAAGGAACATCCGCGCTACGTTTCCCCAATAAGCCAATCAATATCCACTTTTTACTCAAACGCATGTTTATTGAATAAAAAGGCTGCGGCTGATAAAAAATGATGACCTCCATATGAAATCCAATAACTTACTGCTCTACTTTCGAATGTAAATATGAAGCAGCGAAAGTACCAACGAATTACTCTGCCTTCGGCGTTCGGATGTGAGCTTGAATAATTGTACGATTGTAATTCTACTTACATATACAAGCTACGTCTGTAATCTGAGTATGTATGGGTGTTAAAGTATGCAAATATGTGGATGTTTCAAAATTGCAAGCATTATTTATAAACATGTGCACATGACAAAAGTACAGGGTGAAACAAATGCCAGTATTTTAACGAGAGGTATTCAGGGTACCGTGGAAGTTTAGTTTACTGAGTCGCAGTATCTAATTCCGGAAATTTTTTTCTCTGCTCACATAGCGATAAACCCTCGGCATTGTCCCGTCCGCCGAGGATCTAGGCCCAGAGTGTAGGTTGGTGGGTTGGGTGAGTTTTCTGTAAACAGCACTCATATGTATAGCTTCAGACTACCGGATCATTGCAGCGTTTTCGAAGTAGAAGATATGTCATTAAAGTAGCAACACTGGAATTGCCGCGAAGCGCAGCCCACTTTGAGAAACAGCACCGACAGTAGAGGAGCAATACTAGCATTGAGCTCGTTCGCTATACGTACAAAGTCAGTAAAGCAGTTTCTCTCCTCACAGTCGATAGATAGAGTCTATTCCTGGTGATTTTTTCCCTGCTCACATGCAGACTATTCCTTGCAGGACAGGTAAAGTGGCCCCTTTACGGATGGGTCTAAGCTCACTAAGTGAGAGGAATGCGTTGGTTGGGCAGAGCTTTCTGCAAGAAGCTCTCAGTCATGATTCAAGCTACCGAATCACTGTAGTATTTTTCAAGCAGAATATGCTGCCATTTAGACAGAAGTTCATGAATTGCTTAGAAATGCAACATTCACGCCGTCAGTAAAGGTACAATACTCGAATACTTGCGTTGAGTTCATTTAACAATTAGCTGCTGTGTGACCGTCAGATCCTTCTGGAAAGAGTCGAACGCTAGCGAGTCACTAAATAAATCGATCTTAGCAAGATTTATCTTACCACAATCGTATTAGTTCTTATTGTACATCGGAGGATGGAGTCATATGTAGAAATTCACGCAAGAGAGGAAAGTTCTCTGATTGCCATTCACTTAAGAGTGGCCAAAAATTATTATTTTATATGTAGCTCAAGTAGCTCACGACTTCGGGTCTTAAACCAAGTATACTCTGGGTCGCCAAAGAACATCCGATTGAAGACGAGCTAAAGTGAGAAGGCGGACCATCCCTCCATAGGGTTGTGCGCTGGGTTTGGGACACGCCACGTAAAAACGACCCCAATGAAAACTAAACAATAGACACATTAGTTAAGTTGGTTATACTGGTCGGCTGTCTCGCCATACGTAAACTCACTGGTCCTTAATAATACTAGGTTTCAGTTCAATTTGAGCTGAATTATTCAAGATACGTGTAGAGAACGTCAAGGCTTTTAGCAAAATTTTATAGCGACTTGATATCTAAATTTGATACTTCATTCGATCCCATGAACACATCAGCCAAAGAGCTGTTCTAGCGTCTTTCTCATGCTTACTTCCTGCACTTTCTGCATATATCGTCGTTACTTATATCCAACCGGCTCGCATGTGATGCCTGTAGGTTGTGACCTGTTAGGCATATTAAAAGCTTCAACAAATTGGTGTTAGGCTCAAAGCGTTTTCTCGATTTATGAGGGTTTTTGCAATTAATACTTTGAAGTTTTAGTTATCACAACAGACCAGCGTTATTAGTCTTCCAAGTGCGATATTTATTGACTCTTGTCACTTCATAGACCTTTCATGCTTACGAGTACCTTTCCTAACCTATATCAAACCACAGTTTTCGAAAAGTGGCTGGCAGGATTTTTCATTGTTGGAAACTATATGTTTCTCCCTGGACCTGGACTTATCCAAGTAGCATTTATTTTTCGGCAGGACATTTGCACCACCCTGCACATAACATGCTGAAATCGATGCCTAGCCAACAGTAGGATAATCAAATAAATTGCTTTCTCATAAAGTTAAAAATCGCACCAATAAATTGCACCGAAGGCTTTGTTTGCAGAGCACACACACACGCCGAAACTCGCACTTGCTTCATCCACTTGTGTGTAAATACCAGCACATAAACACATATTTATACGTGTTTACACACGTTTTACTCGTATATGGTAATAGGCCGAGTTGAGTTCTGCAGAAAGCGCCCATCAGCCGCAAAGCTGAAAATGTTGCGCTGCCACTGAGCAGCCGGTAAATTGCTTGATTACTGCGAAAAGGACTAAATAACCTAGTTGTAGCCTAGTTGTTAGGAGGGGCGTACACAATAAGTGCCACCGTTCACACGGTCGCAGCGTTAAATGCTTACGAATACTTTCGAACGAAGCAAACAACTAACACATTGCTGGAAAAGGAAGTGTGGCAGTGGAAAATTTCGACCGAAGAAGTATTGAGGGACAGTTGTGCAAGAGATACTGCTCCAGAGTGTAGTCAAAATGCCTGGAAGTAAGTACTATATATAAATAGAATAGAATGATAGTTTTAAGCACAATTTTGTTATACCTTGTAAGTTAACCTTTAAAGACCTTTCTTTAGTTCAAAACACCTGCACCAAAGCAACTAGCAGCGCTGGCTTTTTCCTACAGGCGCTGTGCCAGCCACAGTCTTATTGCATGTACGCTTGTTCGCTAGAAATTTGCGTAGTCTATTCAAATAAAATATTGCAATACATTCACACATATATATACACATATACACATATACAAGTAGACTTATAGTCGAATAAGCCATACAAACATACACATAACGTCTGTGCGGCGTTCAAGGCGCGCCATGAAAGTTTACTTAGTTGAATTTCACAGAAAACTAATAAAGTTAAATGGAAAATCCGTAAACTATAAATCATGGCTTAAGTCCATTTCCTTAACTGTCGATAGACATCCGGTGTGGCGGGTTGTAGCAGCAAACCGAACAGAAATACATCTGCGCTTGGGTGCTAAGGCGTGGTGTGGGCGGAGTGTGCCCGGTTTCAACTCTTTCGCAACAACGCCACACACACACGCACACAGCTGCACACAAGCATTAAATGAACGCCAAAATACATATACATACATATACACACACATATATATACAAATAAACATATACACATATACTTTTATATGTATTTGTATTGCATATATGTATAACTCAACAAATATATTGACTGCTGGCGCTTGCTACTAAACAAGCGTTTCACTTATATTGTATTGTTGGTATTAACCGTTAACAGGAAGGTTTGGCTTTCTCTCCACAAATACTGTTAGATAAAAATGTGAAATATTGTTAAACTTTTAAGCTGTGTTTGGCAAATGCAGCAGGCGGACATTTGCTTTGAATATTTACTTGGTAAGCCACTGTGTGGGAATTTATGGAAATGGAAAAGCAGTGCGATAACTAAAATTAGCAGCAAATATACTATAGAAAAGAATGAAATGTCGAAGGTGAACTGAAGTTCTCTTGAAAACTCATTGATTACCGATTACTCTATTGGATTCTCGAGGGCGGTACCAGGTTGTCACTTTGCTGGGCTTTGCGCACGTGTTGCGCGGAGCAGAAAAACATCACACCAAATAGACCTTAAGGGGAAAGATGGTTTGCTTCATATTCGGCATCTTTGTGCTAAAACAAACATAGTTAACTCAAGTGAGGTATACGTGATACAAGCTCAACCCAAGAGACTAAATTTAAAAATAAATGTATAAGGAAAATCCACCAATTCTTATTCAGACCTAAACCACATTACATTTATTAATTAAAGTATCATTTATATTTGCCAAATTAAGCAACTTAATGTCAGTTAGAAAGGCTACACTTATTATTGTATGGAAGATAACACTTGGGTATTCGTGTACATATGAAAAGATATGGACTGATTACGTGAAATTCTGACATTACTCAATGTTATATTCGAAAACATGTTTCAATGAAACTTTTTAAAGGTTGTGATGCACCATGATTGAAGAAAACTGTCAACATAACTTGAAGTTTTGATCAGCCTAAACGTGGTCTTTTCGGCTTCGACTCATTTTTAACAATATATTCGACCTATTGATCATCGTTTTCAGGTTCGTAAACATGAATCCAAGACTCATCGGCAGTAATAATACGTTTCATGCCATCCTGGTAGTCGGAAAGCATTTTTCCGCAGACGTTAACGCGACGCTGTTTTTCGAAAAAACTTAGAGATTTTGAAACCAATAATGCTTTCACTCATTTTAGGCCCAAATGATCTTTCAAAATGGTTTTCACTGATTCTTCCGATATTCCTACCATGCCAATAAGATCTCTGACTGTTAATCGTCGATTCTCAAACACCAATTCTTTTATTTCGTTCGTCGTCAACGCGTTCTTGACTCCTTTGAATTTGACTTGTATCAATCTTGAAAATTTTGTAAAAGTAGCTCTAGCTCTGCCCCTAGTTTGATGTACATATTTCACACACGCTTAAAGCTCTACCAATGAAATTAACTCAAGGCTAAAATAAAATAGAAATCAAGCACCACAAAATATAATGCGTTTTGATGACATGCTATCTCATACCAAAAATTGGTCATGATTGCATCATAACTGTGCAAACCTCCATATTCAGTATATGTGGACCTAACCTATAGCCTTTTACCCTTTTACAGAAAATGTGGGGTATATTATTGAAATTCAGAGAGAGTCTTTTCCTAGTAATAATGATTACTAATAATAAATAATTAATTCAGTAAGTTAAAGCGCTGGCTACTGAGACCTTTGGCTCTTCTATTACAGTATTGAATGTGGCTATAAGTATCTAACATTAGTTTAGTTACAATTAAATTAAATTTGATATCCTAAATAATATTAGAAAATGGTCGATTGCCCTGATGTTGTCAGTATTTCTTGACTTTAAAATTTTAGATGGTTTTGTTTTACCAAAGTAGTTGTCCTAGTTGTATTTAAAGCGGTGCATTCATTTAGGATGTGATTTACTGACATATTTGGCTGATTACCATATGAGGAAGTTGGCTTAACCGTTAACAGATGACAGCAAGTTTTTAAAGTGTGGCCTATCCTCAGGCGCACAAACGTTTACTTTATACAAGTATTATTGATCAGCACTGTGTTATTTGTTTCATTCAAAATAACGTTAATTGTGGATTTGTTATGGGTACATATGATATATTTTTTCCAGTTCGTACGATAAATAGAACCGCTTTGTATATCGCAACCATTTCAGCTTTAAGTATCGAGCAGTATGTTAGTAAAATTCCAGCGGTTGAGGTGACACTTTGATCGTTTGTTAATGCAAACGAAGTGTGGGTGTCTGATTTGGATCCATCAATGAATATTCATTTTCACTCCGATTTGTACTTTTTACTACATAATTGAATAACTGGAATTATTGCTATTTTTTGAGGCTGATTAATTTCTTTTGTCTGGCATACCACAGTATTATTTTCGAAATGAATTTTTTCCAGAAGTTTTATCTTACAGAAAATTAAAGAAATCGGTCTGAAATGAGCGATTGAGGTAATTGAATTGTTGTTGTGTTTAAGGACAGGGATAATTACAGCTTATTTCCAGTCTTGTGGTAATATGCCCTCTTCTTATATGTAATACGGATAAGTATTAAGTTATTAATTTGGTTTTTAAAGAATGTGAAAGATTTTTTACTAGGGGTAAGAAATTTTGTCTGATTAAGAAGTTTTTCCGGACATTTTGCTAACAGTAGAATCAAATTCTCTTATTTTAATGGGAGATTCTATGGTATGTGTGTAGGAAATTACTGATTTGAAATAGAAATAAAATTAGACAGAGAATTGGGCAAAATTTTCAGCAATATTAAGTTGGTACTAAGTGCTTACCATTAGTTATACGCTGGTTTTACATTGTACTTAGTTTCCCGAATGTCTTCAAATTTCCGAATTCCGCTTTTGACACACCTAATCCTTTTGTATTTGTCATACAGAAGTCTGTTTGCATGCTGCCGCTGATTTGATCCAGTAATTGTTGCATTGAAAACAGCTGCCACAAGCATTTGCTTGCTTTTGTCTAACAGAGTTTTACATTCCAACTATCACGCTAGACAACAACAACAACACTGCCAACATTTCAGCTGTTAAATCGGCGCACATTATTTGCTATTTTTGCGAATTCTTTCAGATAGTTTCAGCTAACCCATCGCCGTCATTCGCCTGCACCAACTATTTTTCGATTATCGACGTTGGTCGCATTTGTTGTCGTTTTTTTTTTCTTTTTTTTGCACGCCTGCATTGTGTTTGTTTTTCGATTTTTCATTTTCCAGCTTTTCTTTTATTTTCTAGCGAATTTCTGCGGAATTTTTGTCAGCTTAATTCGCTTTTTTCCAAACAAGCACTATTTGTTGTGTCCTTTCGTTGGGCGAAGTGACATTATTCACCAGCTCCCACCAACAATTTCCGCTTCTAAAACGAGCAGTTGCTGCGTTTGTGTACAGAACGCTTTTCTTTTGCACCAGCAGGCGAAGCTTTTGTCAGTTTTCCTATTTTCCGACAAATGTTTTGCTGACAAATCTGATTTTAAATCCGCACCAATTGGGCGCAGCCGCTTTGTGTGAGTTTTTTCACGATATTAGTGCTAAGCCTGAAGTGGCATTCAATTGGCAGGAGCTAAATTTTAGTCGATCGGGATTATAAAAATTGCTTGATACTCTGAAACATAGGTTCTTAGACACCTCAACGCAAATTTCTAAAAGTATGGGCTCTTAGTTGTTTATATGAAGTCTTCTAGCTGATAATAAGGAAAAATAGGAAATTGTAGGTCAGAGGTTCTTCCTGTTACAATTTAGGGCTCATACTTGGAGAGACCTTTCTTGAAGTATCGAGTGAAAAATATATTTGATTGATTTTATTTGGCCCACCCTAACAGATATAACATACCTATATTTGTCCGCCATCTTATCACAGACAACAAATTGTCATATGGTAGCGTTCCCGGAATTTAAATTTGTCACATTTTACAGATGTTGACAGCAGTGAAACTCTCTTGTTAACGGCCTGCTTATACCTGTACTTCTATCACTGAAGCTGCGCTACTGAGCTGGCACGCAAAGCACGCATATAACAGTACAAAGCCCACAATGGCGTGCAAAGCTGATGCAAATAATACGTACCGTACAAGCCAGAGTTTCTTCCCTTTCAACACCTTCCAGCACGTTTCCTTATGTATCTTTGAGTTTCTGATATTTTTGGCACATTGCCGCGATATTTACAATCCTTTGAGCAGCAACTGCCGCGAAGTGAAAGGGAGCCGCAGCAATGGTGTCTACGTATGCCATCCCTTTAAGCTTATGTGCCTTTGTCAGAGCTATCAATTTGCTTGCACGTCTTATCAAACGATGAGCAACACACATCACGTACATATTTACATAAGTAAATTCGTTTATATGTCTAAGTTTATTAGCAACACGCCATTAGGGGAGCACTTTAAATATGCAAACAAATTTCGACTTTTATAAGTAACCGCAAAACGCCAAAAGAGCCGACCGTATATGCGATGTTGAGGAGGCTTCTCCCACGGTAATTGGCGCAGATTGTAAGGTCTCTTTCTTCTTGAATCGGGCAAAGCACACTTAACTTCCAATCGTCGGAATCTCTCGGCTATATACTGAGGTATATTTATATCAGCCGTAAGCGCTGATTATTGGTTTCCGACGGTCCTGGACGAGAACGATAAACTTCGCCAGTTGGCTCTATCCTCTGCGAGGTTACGCCAGCTATACAAACCAAGTGTCGACAGGTCACTATGCACTTGGTCCATCCAATGAATGCGTGACACCATAGCTTCCGTGGTCCACTCATGGGTCTCTAATCGAAGGGCCAGCATAATATTTTCTGCGAACGACATAGTTCAACCAGCACTTTCGTTGGATTTTTATGCACTTAACTATATCCAGATCATAGTAGAGCTCATACAGTGGCCTCATCTTCTTCGGTATTCTTCGCTCGCGCGGACAGCTCCACAGATCTTACGGAAAACAGTTCTCTCGGATGCGTCAAGTACTTTCTCATCTCGCTTCGTCATCGTCCATATTTCTGCTACGTATAATGGGAACGAAGTAAAGAACACGCACATTTGGTTCGTCGAAAGAGGAATCTGCACCTCAACTGCCACCGAGTCCAAAGTAGCAGCTTTTGTCAATAATCATTCATCCCTTAGTCTGGTTTCGAGATATACAAATTCCTTAACTTTTTCAAATTTATAGTTGCCAACAGTGTCGTTGTTCCCAAGCCGCGAGGAATCATTGTGAGTGGCCTCCATTTACCTAACCTCTTTTATTAATTTTTCTAGACCGGAAAAAGCTGCGCAGTCCTTTCTCTTGTTAAGACCGACGATAGAGTGTGGTGTGTGTGAGTGTGTGAGTATCCAGCCAAAGTTGAGCTATCATACTCAATCCCTACTCGTGGGTCCGCTTTGAATACCCCGTGAACACCCCGGGCAACGTGAAATACAAGTAGTTTGTGTGAGAAGCAGTAACCAACCCGTGCTAAACTCAGGGTCATTATTAAGAGAGAAGGAGTCTTGGTGAGGCCACTCCAAAGTAAGCGAAGACCCGGATGCAAGCAGGCGTCTGTCTTAAAGAAAGAGTCTTGCTATATAAATGTTATCAATGAAACTTTCTACCGAGCTGGGGTTATGCCGCAGGGCTTGGGACTACCAGGTACGAATGCAATTCCCAGAAATTGAACACAAAAAACAATTCACTTTACTTCAAAAAGTCAAACGGTCTGAACCTTGATATAATTTTCTATTAAAAGAGGAAAGCAAGAAACATTCTAGGGCCAAAGCGCTTGTTGTTCAGTTCTGGTGAGTCCAAATAATAGATACTGACTTGAGCACACCAAAGATCCTTAGTAACTTACCTACAACACTCACCAATGTTGATTTAATTCTGAACTAGAAACAGTAAATATTAATCGATAAAGCGTTTCGCAGACAAACCCACTTTTTCAAATTAGAATTAAGCTCGGGAAACTTTCCGATATTGTTTCTAGTCCATTTACACCATATTTGCTCAGTTTCTGTCCCCAGTTTCGTTTCGATTAGCCAGAATTAAAGGACGAAAGTATTTATATGGACCCTATCAAAGCGTTCGGCACGTGAACGTCGAGCAAAACTGTATATTTTGACATCTAAGCTTCTAAGAAATTCTTAATCTGCAAAATCGACGACGCGCAAATCAACGATTTAGCCTTCCTCACCTCATAATAACTTCTTCATGCATGTTTACCAATTCTTCTCTGCCCGCTACTTCACTTAACGCACATATTCTTGAATATTCACCTTTGCGGTTAGTGCAAACAAACTTTCATAGCGCATTTGTGTGCTCAAAAATAAAAGAAATTTCAAAAATCCTTAACCTAAATAACACGCTTTAACACCGACCGTGAGCCAAAGCAGCAGCGATGCCAGCCAAGCAGCTGCGGTTAGCAACGGTTTCGGCTTTCAAACCGCTCTCAACACTGAACGCTCTTGACACTTTGGCAGTTTGACATTTTCGTTCATGATTCTCAAATCATCGCTCAAAGAATTATTTATCAGGCCCGCGTTGTTGTTGTTGCTGTTATGCAAACTGTTTACGCCATTCTTGAGTTCTGCGAAAACTGTATTATTCCATCTTTACTTTGTCGTTTCTGCACCGTTAGCATTTTTTCGCGCATATCCACCGCAAGGCATGTGTGTATGTGTTTGTGTGTGTGTGCAAGCCCTTGCGCATACGGTTCACAACTTTCAGCTCTCTCTTATTCTCATTTTAGGTGGTTTTCCCGCAGCCTTTTTGCAACCGTTAGCTGGAACGATTTTCATTTCATGCCATAAATGATGTTTCGCCAACAACAACAACAACGCCAACAGCGCGTATTACACATAATAATACAACAATAGTACCCCTTGCCTGTCATACACGCATAAATGCGCACGCACACAGCCACACACACACACTCACAAATTCAGGCAAATGTACACAAGTGCCAGAAATACTCTTCAGGTGTGTGTCATCTTAATAATGTGCTGAAAAGCAGCAGCGGAGCTCAGCTCAGCGTGTGGCCATGAATAAGTTCTTCGATGTCATCGGATTCCCCACAGTATTTTTGTTGTTGCTCATGCATGCGTCGCTTCCTTATCGCCCCCAATGTTTACCATTACACACCTGCAGCTAAGCGAGTTGGTTTTCGGCTCTGCGCTCATGTTGTTTTTCGATTTCGCGTTTATTATTACGCCTTCATCACCGTTTCCCTCTGTTTTTTTTTCTTATTTTGCTCTTTGCTGCTCGTGTGTGTGGGGTGGCGGTAAAAATTTCAAATATGCTTTGAAGCATAAACTGTGAAATAACGAATATGATAAACTGTTTAATGGAAAACATCTGCCCGAATGTTCGAAATGCGACACACACACAAACACACACATTATGTCTGCGGACACTTTACTTGCTTTTGAATGTTTTGAAGGAACATTGTTGAGTGTTGGGTAACCGAACAAAGGGGGAGGAAATTAGAAAATTTCGATCAATTTTCTCAGAAGTTTGTGCACTTAAGAGTAAATAAATCATAAGCTTTAATAGCAACATCTGCGGATTAAGACTTTTTGTCATATTTGAGTATTTATAATATATTTTTAGGAAATCTCAAATCTTACAAATAGTTAAAGCAGATATTCAGAAAATAATTTTTAGACTTTCAGAGCGAAAATCTTAGTTTTTCTTCTCTTGCTTCGCAGTTTACAATGCAAATGAAGAAATTCGCCACTCTTTAAGCTGTGGTTCTATAGTCTTCTAGGTACTAGAAAAGGTTATACTTAGTGTTTGGTGGGATTGGAAAGAAATCATCTACTATGAGCTGCTCCAGCCTGGTTGAATTAAGATTGAAGCGAGCAATCGGAAAAAAGGTCAGAACTGATCAACAAAAAGGGCTTCGCCTTTCATCAGGATAACGCTAGACCACATACATCTTTGATGACTCGGCAAAAACTGAACGAGCTTGGCTCGGAAGTTTTCATGCATTCACCATATAGCCCTGATCATGCACCATCGGACTACCATTTGTTTTGGTCAATGCAGAACTTCCTTAATGGAGTAAAGTTGGCTTCAAAAGAAGCCTATGAAAATTACTTCTCGCAGTTTTTCGCCGAGAAACCAGGAAATTTTTACACTGATGGAATAATGTCTCGGTAAAATGATGAAAAGTGGTCGACCAAAATAGTACATATTTATGTAGTTCATTAAAGTTCATTATAGATACATATAAAAAAAGTAAGTTGAAGTTTTATTAGAAATACGAAAAGACTTTATACGACTAGCCAATACTACTCAGACATAGTCCTGCCATAAGTTCTGTAACAAGTTGAGCCCTTTATATAAATGCAAATATTTAAAATTTTGGAAAGTTAAATTGATTTAATAATTTAATTAATATATAATAATAAGAACTGAGTGATGGACAAAATTTTATTTGGAATGATCACATTTGCTTTCCCACAAATACCTAAACAATTCGGCCATTGATGAATAGCAGCACGCACAGTTTCTATTCCTACAAACGACATTGCTCAAACCACAGATTTTTTAAGATTCTCCAAGTTCTTGCCTGTTATTCGAGAGGTCATGTTCTCACACTCTGACCACAAATTTTCCAAATTCTTGCCTGTTATTCGACAGGTCATGTTCTCACACTCTGACCACAAACTGTAATCCAATGGACTCAAATCTGGTCTTTCAGACGGCCAATCATCTGCAGCTTTGAAACCTGTAATAAGCCTTTTAAGCCACTGCTGGATGTTTTTGGCTTCTGTACTGGATCAGAGTCTTGCTAGAAGATACATAGCTCTCCATCAAAGAGAATATTGCTTAACTGCTTTAACATGCCTTTTAAGACATTATTCTAATACATTTTTGGCTCAGGTTTTAATCACAATTCCTCAGTAATGAAGAGCATTAACGTCTTTACAGGAGACTCCCCACCAAACCATTACAGCAGCTGAATGGTGACCACGTTGAATGCTTGGAATAAAATTTTTTGCAAGCTTGGAAGTTGTTTGTCAACAGTGAAAAATGTTTCATTTGAAATAGAAGACTTTCATGGACGTTGGTCACGTGCCACCAAATGAAGCTGCTTGCATCAGTTGAGCATAATTTGCTTCAAACGCATTATCAGAAGGTGGCCAGTTGACCGATGGCAGGCTTTTATATGGAGATCATTTATATGATCTAATCATTTTCCCTTGACATAATTTTTTGATTTCTAAGGTAGTTTCTGCGAATTTGACCCTGGTGTATGTATTTTTTATTTTAGAAGCACCGAATTCACAGTGATTAGGTAACCAGTATCAACGGCTTAACCAACTACATACTTTTTATTAGCAATGCTTAGTTAACTGTTAGTTAAACCCCCAATCTCTATTGGTTAACTACTAGTCAAATAACAGCTGATGTTAGTATGATTGACAATTGCTCTCATTGATGATTTTTTGAAATGTCTAGTGAATTAATAATGAGTCTGATATTGAAAGTGATGTCGCCATCGGCGACATTTGGGAGATAATTATAGATCGTCACCAAAAGAAAAATAATTATTGGTCCAAACTTTTTTTTTTTAAGAAAGTAGTCATTATTTATATCTATATAGCCATTGTCCATTGGGTGTAAAATTATGGCCATCTTGCACGAGTTGGATTTTGTAAGCCCAAGATCCTTTCTTTCCGAAGGCAGATGGACTAATCCGGGTCTTCTTAAGATTATTGGGTAAGATAATGGAATAATCTCCACGGAAACTTTTTAAATAGGGTGACTAAAGCATAAAGCTGCCATATAATAACTGAACGATAAAAATAAAGTCCCTGTATGGAAAACTTCTCCATTTGATAAGAATATCTCCACGAAAGTCGACACGAATTGTTTCCCAAGGCAAAGGTATATTCTCCCAAGAAATGGTTTAGATCGGACGACTATAGCATACATATAACTGCCTGATTAAATTCAAGTTCTTATGTGGAATCTTTCATATATGTCAAGGGTATTACGGCTTCGATGCAACCGAAGCTAACATTTTCTTATTGTTTTTCATTAGTTCACAATTTTTTTCCATATTTATGTATTAAAGCGAATATTTTAGGTTAAAGAGCTATTATATTGTGTATGTTTTGCATTAGAGAAGCCAAAACGTATGATTCTTAAGCACGAAAGTCGACATTTCAGTAAAAAGCTTTGCTAATTTAGTACCTACGTTAGTTGCACAAAGCGGCTGCAAAATCAAGCACTACATTCACCATATGAAAACACAGTTCAATTTGTGCAAAATGTCCTGCATGAATTGGAGACAATCGGTGCTGTTGACCATATCAATTTAAATATTAAATAATATATTGGCATTTCATTACAGCATAATGCAACAACAAATATCAAATACTGAACATGCAATGTAGGAAATTGCCAAGAACGCACACACAAATAGTTGACCAGCAAAGTCTGTTAGTGTGTCAGTGTATGTGTGCGTACACGAAGCCCATAAGTAGCTGTGGCAAATATTTCTTTGAAATGCATGTAAAAATATTTCATCATAAAGGTATTTGAAGCACACAAGCAAGCTTATGCACACACACAAACATACACACACACACGTGCATGTGGATGATAATGTGCATAAATAGATACGAGTACGCTCACGACAGGTATGCAATGTCCTGCGCTGCAACCACAACCCAGCTCTGCTGCGGCTATTGCTACAGCGGTGCTCTGGCTATAGTACGAGTATGTTGTAGTTGTTGCCGTTGCCGTTATCGCTGCAGGGCGAATACCCTCACATACCGTTACTAAAATGTGTACAATTTTCAGTAGAAATATTTGAAAATGAATAGAGAATTCGTTGGCTTGTCGAATGATGTTGAAACATTGCTACGAAGCACACTAGCAGCCCAGCGGGGTGTGGAGGCGCCCACTACATAAATATGCTAGTTGGTTAGTAGGGGAGAGCTTGCGACAACCCATATGACGCTGAGGCAATTGAAATAGTTCGGCGTGGCCTCCGATTTGTTGACAACTAGCAACTGCAACTACAAATTATATAGTGGGAGTAGTTCATGGAGACCCTCCTGCTGGAGTCATTTACATATGTATCATATATTTATGTAAGTATAATATGAAATAACGGGTTTGATTGCAAGAAGAATTCTAATAATAAATTATCCGATTCCAAATAAAATTTTTTTTGCGGAGACTTGATCAAATATTTGTACGTCCCCATAGATCGGCGGAGCTTTTTAAGCTTACCACAAATTTATTAAGACGGTTATTATCAATCCTAGAGACTTCGTTATGATCACCAAAGGTGTGTATGCCAAAATTTTTCATTCTGAGTCTGGTAAACGTCGGGATATAGATGTGGAAGTCGCAAGATGATTCTACCTCGTCTTCCTCAGAACTGCTTTAGGAACGAGCGTGTAGCACAATATTTAACCGCCCGTTGTGTGAGCCTATTAGACAATGTTCATTAAAAATGCCTAAAGAGCTCACTTGAGGTCGGAATGTCCAAGGCCGGCACATAAATAAACATCGGAAGACCGACTCTATTCCAATCGGATGAAATTTAGAAAAGGTAGCTCAAGTACGCCGGCATGTTGCTCAGATTACCGAATATTCTGCCTGTCACTGAGCTAATATTTTTGCTGCCATGCGGTGCTGCCGGGGCTTTTATGGCTCACCTGCCGTCTCTGAACCCACTGTGGACCTAGCATAGGTTCTTTTCCTGCCGCTGCCGATTTCGTCTCGCACCTCCACCCTACCAACGTAACCCGGTGTCCACGCTTTAGTAGAAGACGATTCCGTCGATCCAAGTAGTAACCTGCCTGCAAGGGTTTCAACGGGACGAAGGGAGCACGCCAGCCATTTCTGCAGGGTGTCACTCCCACATACTCAGATGACGGATCTGAAGACAAGTCCTTGAGGATCTTAGGTCATTTGGCGTAACTCAAGCCACGTGGAGGCGACCTACATTACATCCTTTCTTCACTAACTCAAGAAACTGTTGGTCGTGTGCTGCTGAATTTTATAACGTCTAAAGTTAAACCCACGAAAAATCCACCAAATCCTTCTTACTAGTGGAACAGCTGTTCTGCTGGCGTGCTGCCATGCACCACCCTATAGATTTTTATTTGACATTTTGACGCACAGTGGCAGCATGTAATGTAACGTTGAAGTTCTGGCTGCAAAATTAAGAAACACAACCATTGGCATTTGTTCAAAGGCTTGTACGCTTGCAGCAAATAATACAAATGCTTGCATATACATGGACTCAGGCACACATTTTGACATATGCACATGCAAAAATGAGTTGCATTCAACTTGTAAGCGAATGAAATTTTGCAATTCCGCAGCAAATTAAATCCCATGCACAAACTAAATTCAAAATTGCATGTATTTGCATTAATCAGACAAAATATTTATCTGACAAGGTAGTGTTCTTTAAATTAACGGCACACGTATAGTGACTAACTGCAGAAGTTACTAGTTGGTGAAAAATTATCGAAAGAAGATTTTCAGTGAATTTCAGTATCCCATTACATACTGTTTATAATAACGAACTGAATTTTTCGTATTACAAATTGACAAAATAAATCCATTGTCAAGCTCACTAAAAAGTGAAGCTTTTTCTGCTACCTGCGGGGTGTCTGCTGTTGTTAAGTTTCACAAAAGACATATATACGAGTATATATTGATCAAAATCCCTATGTAAATACCTTACAATATTATAAAAATGTAAACTACCAACATGTGAATTAAAGTTCACTTAAGTTCAATTAGAAGTAATGTTATTGCACACGAAATTATTATGTACACCATGGCAGTCATATACTTGTGCTTCAATTGATTGCATATATGTGTATGTGACAATACAGGTATACATAGCTGTTAGGGTGAACATTTAAAGCATAATTTATAATTCTCTTATATCCACCACTAATTTGAGTTGTTATTGTGCTCACAGATAGCCGAAATATATATTTTTTTCGGTACTCGGAACAAAGTTCAGAGAAAACTTAAACTTAATAAGTCTTAGAATGAAAGAATGCTAGAATACGCTTCACAAATAAAAAAAGTTTTCATATGAGAACTCACTTTTGATCGCCCAGTT
The DNA here is from genome assembly GCF_024586455.1 of Bactrocera neohumeralis. Taxonomy (NCBI): domain Eukaryota; kingdom Metazoa; phylum Arthropoda; class Insecta; order Diptera; family Tephritidae; genus Bactrocera; species Bactrocera neohumeralis. The sequence goes on from NC_065920.1 coordinate 15,617,197, forward strand.
ATATAGCAGTCCGATCTGCATCAGTAATAATAAAGCTTTGAATAATAATAAATGTTAAATGTTGTGAATAAATTTTGAAAAATAAAAAAAAGATTTTCATACAAGAGCTAGGCTTCTAATCACACAGTTTATATAGCAGCTGTGGTACATTGTGACAAAAAAGTGCCCAGAAATTAAAAATAAAATGCAAAATATTAAATTTTTTGCATTATTTATTTTGTCGCCTTCAAAGTAATCCCCACTAGATGTTATAGACTCACGCCAACGATTTTTTCATTCCTCGAAACCCTTTTTTATGCATTTTCTGGGATAACCTTCAGCTTCTTTAGTGAAACAGCGAGTTTTATCTTTTCGATCGACTGAAAATGGCTTCCTCGGAGCGGCAATTTCAGTTTGAGGAACAAGAAAAAATCACGCGGAGTCAAATCTGGTGAATACGTTGGATGATCGATGGTATTCACGGCCGCTTTCGACGGATGTTCTCACTCAAACGCCTCAATACGACCAAATATAGAACTCCTTATTGACCATTAGTCCCCCCGGAAATGCAGCGGAGTTCGCACGATCAAGCATGTCCAAAGAGACCTGTTTACGGTACGCTTTTAGAAAACGGTTCAGCTTTATCGGAACGACTCGAGCAAGAACGCGTTGCAAAATACCCACCAAAATCAAGAAGATTTTCAAGCACCTATCCTTTCCTTTTTGCAATATTTTCATCAATTGAAGAGGTCGCAGGTCGTCCAGAACGAGGCGGACGAGGTCCGGTATCGGCAGTTTCGACAAATAGCAGCTTCTTGAAAAGGGAACGATATGCACAGTTCTTAAGAGCGATAACTTAATAATTGTGGGCTTCGGGCATACTTTATGGCAATTTTAATATATTCTCTTCAGGGTATAAATAAAAATATATTTTAAAATAGCATTATCTAGTTATTGAACGAAGGATTCTTTTATTGAAGCTTATTTTTTTAGCCAATAAATGGCGAAAATTTTACCAAAAAATTAAATTTTTTGTTCAAAATCTAAGAAGAAATGAAAATTTTAATTTTAAAAATTTAGTTTTTTTTACTACGGAATAAGAAGAAGTATTACAGAAGTATTATATATGTACTAACGGAATACTTTTAATTTGTAATTTTAGATAAACCGATAATAAGTTATGCTGTACACGGCGAGAGCACTTTTTTGTGAGACGCCCAGAGGGATGAGACTTCAAAGGCTAAATTTTCAACATTTTTATGTTAAATTTCAAAAGATAATGTTCAAATATGCATCTTTGATATGCCAAAACTATTTTTGAAATATATGATTGTTTATATTTAAAAAAAAAAAAACATAAAAATAACATTTATTGCACCTCTGAAACCCACCTAACCCTGTAAAGAAAACGAAAGTGCTGTTTCGCCAAACCAATGCACCGTGTCACAAGTCAGCGAAAACGATGGCAAAAACTAATGAATTGGGTTTCGAATTTCCTTTGGATGCACCACATTCGCCAGAACTGGTCAGCAGCCACTATTTTCTTTTCTCAGATCTTAAAAGAATGGTCGCTGGTAAGAAATTTTCGTCGATTGAAGATGTGATCGACAATCAGTAACGTACTTCAAAAATGATATCGAAAGATGGATGGTCGCTATAGTTAGTGTATCACCCTCGAAGAGAATTATGTTGCATAAAAAAACGAATTTTTGCCCAAAATATATGTTTTACTATGGCATACTCCATACATGTACGAACGAAATAATTTCTTGTGGTAAACCGAAGTAACTTTGAACCATGCAAATATATGTTAGATATATATTAATGTATTCGATTAAAGTAGACAATATTTGAGTGTTGGAATTTAGTATATAGGCACATACAACCACACACCACAAGCTAGTGAAAGTTTCCAATAATTAAAGGAAGTCATAAGCTAAGCAACAGCACGATAGTATATAGAATTTTGAGTGCCAGTATATAGGCCATTATGGTATGTAATTTAGCATATGTTTGCATATATAAATATAGTTAGGTGAGCATATTTGGCGCTGCTAACTGTAAGAGCATATGTTATATAATGCGAGTAGTCAGCGACATACAGTATATATAACCAAGCACATAAATGGGGCAATTGGTGATTATTATTATTGTTATTACAGCCATACGAAATTCATGCGATTACTCCCTGAAAGCACATTTTCCGTTTGCACTGCTGTTTACCCGCTTGATGCTAAGAGTAGTCGTGCATACGATTTTCAGCAAATGAGTGCTGCGTCTGCTGGTATTTGATATTTGTAGCAAAGCAGCGGAAAGTAGCGGCAAGCAGCGAAGAGCAAGTGGCAACCAGCCATCTAGCGTTGCAAGCCTTGCCAGCTGTGCGCTGTGCAATATGCTGTGGCCAATAATCGGGCGGAATAAAGGCAAATAGACGCAATTGCCAAACGAATGTCGAGTGAGAGGCGTGGCGATAAAATTGAACTACCACATTAAAATCATTTAAATTCTATTGTTTTTTTCTGCAGAGTAAGCCATTTCTGTCGTCTCAATGACATGGGCTGGTGGAGGGCGCTGAATGTGCACATGGTAGCAAGTACTTGTCGCAAGTTCAAAGCTATGCTTTATAGTACGCTGACGCCAGCGAAACGCTCGCATGTGTTATGTAACACACATACCACTTTAAATACATTAGGGTGGACCAAAAAAAAATTTTTTACATTGGTAATCTGAAAAATAGGTTCATAAGCGGCTCCAAGAATTTTTTTAAGTATTAGGGTGAGCCAAAAACAATTTTTTTCTTGAAATTGGTTTTCTGAAAAGTAGGTTCTTAAGCGGCTCCAAAATTTAAGTGTAAGGGGGAGCTCAATTTTTTTCTTTAAATTGGTTCTCCGATGAAAAATTTCTTAAATGTCGCTTCCAAATTTTTTTAAAAAAATTTTATCTTTATTTTGTTATCCGATGGAAAAATTCAAATGTCGCTTCCAACTACTAGAAAAAAATTTCTCGTTTCATTATTTTTGAAAATTAATGCTTAAAAAAGTTGTTAAGAATTTTTTTTAATCTGACCGTTTAAAATGTTTTCTTATTATTATTTTTTAACTGAAATGTTTTCATATAAAAAATTTATTGCTCTTCCACAGTAGTCGAAGAACTAATTTTCAGAGTTTTAAATGAAAGAAAAAAAATTTTTTTTTTTTAACCACCCTAATGTACATACATATATCAACCGTTATGTACACACATGTAGATATGTAACATGTAAGTCATGCACATGTGTCTACTACATGAGTACCACACACACAGCCACATCCTGCACACCATATGTTCGTACTCAGTGCCCGCAGACGTGGCGTATACGCAACCATTATTGGCTTGCATATTGTAGGTCATGCATTTATTGTGGCCGCAGGTTGTGCTCGCAGCATCTGCTTGCTGATTGCCTCCGCTAACTTTTTACTTTCTTACACACACACACACTTTTTCTTTTAGTTGCTGCCACGTTGCAACATACATTTCAACATACTCGTGTGGTACGTTCGTTCGTTGTGTTTTTTTTTTGCTCCCGTTGCCTTTGATATTTGATCTGTAAATGGCGCTTATGTCTCAATGATTTTAAATTGCGCGCCACAAACACTCAGCGCGCTGAGCCAATAAAGTGTCGAAGCGCAAGCGAAAATGTGTGCTCGTAATTTTAAATTGCAGCTCGCTGTCAAAGATTATTGGCTGAAACGACGAACGACCTGTTGCTATTAGCGAACGTTTGCTTGTATTGCAATTAAGATAAAAGTTCTAAAATAAGAAAAGCGCTTAGATTTCATGTTTATTATTCGCATACATAAGTGGTATAAAGCCAAGCGGAAGCGCGCCGCTTCGAGTAAGCGGCAGCTAAGGAAGTTATATTTCAAGCCTTTGAGGACGGGATTTTGCCAGAAGACAGTGGTAATATATCTTCTAAGATGCTATTCAAAATATTAATTGTTGATTTTAGAATATTATATTAAACACAAATCGGTAGATATTTTTCGAAGTGAAGTTATATGAGAAGCAGACGAGTTTGTTAACCGATTGATTCCAAAAAAATTCGAAGGAAAAATCATAAAATCGACACAAAACTGTTAATTATTTTTTACATATGAAATTTTTATCGAAAATATAAGAAAATTTCTAACAGAAACCGTACGAACTTGAGTAATATAAGCCGATGGGCAATATTGCTCGGGTATCAATAAAGTAGCCCGAAAAAGATCAAATTAGTACCAGATCAAACACGAAATATTTATTTATGTCGCTTCAACAATTTAACTCAAATCGCAGTGCAGAGCAGCAGTTATTTTATTTAAATTTTTATTTAAGAATATTATGATACCGAATATAATTATAATCTTTTTTTCGGGTTCGAGTGAAAACTAACATGAGACTGAGCTAGTTTTTGAATGAAATCTGTGACTTGAAATCCGTAGACCATCAGCTAATATCAAATACGGCAATTTAAATTGTAATGTAATTTTAAATCATTTATTTCTATTTCAATGTAAGAGAGTTCTAACCCATACACGCATGCATTCATTCTCATACATATTCGCTTTTGTTCATTCTCTTTGCCACATTTGCGCGAAAAATGCTGACGCCTGCTGTTTGCATATTTTTTCGGTGTACTTGCAACTTTTTAGGTAAACCAATATTTATGCAATTATTTTTTATATAACAAACAGCGTAAATATATATCATTTGTATAAATATTTTTTCTTACAAATTTGCATACTTGTATGTAATTAATTTTGCGCTTATCAACCAGGCGCGTGTCAAATGCGACCATTAAACTATTCCGTAATTTATAAAAAATACAAAAAAATTTAACTCCGGCTGAAGCGTAGCTTTAACACCCCACACAGGTGCTTTTCTTATAGCATAAAAGGGTACAAGAAAATCTTTATCATGATTTTGCTAGATCAGTTTGTATGGCAGCTATATGCTATAGTAAACCGATATTAAGAATACGCACGTAGATTGCAACTTTTCCATAAAAAACTTATCTGTGCCAAATTGCGTGAAGATATCTTAAGCAACAAAAAAGTTTTCCATATGAGAACTTTATTTTGATCGTCTAGTTTGTATGGCAGCTGTATGCAATAGTAGCCTGATTTCGGTGATTCTGATAAAAGAGTAGTTTTTTGTAGAGAAAGGAACGTCTGCAAATTTTCAGATCGATACCTCAAAAACTGAGGGACTTGAGGGACGGATATGGCTAAATTAACTCAGTTCAGTATGCTAATTATTTAAATACGTATGTATATAAATACCACTTTATAGTGTATCCGACGATTCTGTTTGGATATTACACACTTCCTGACAAACTTCATATTAGGCTAGGTTAGTCTGGTAAGCTCGTGAGCCACGCATAGATCAGTTTTGATCCATAGCGATGCCAGATGGAGTGCCGCTACGTACTACGTACACACATGAGAAGTGGCTAACCTTCAGTATACTAGCACTTGACTCGAATTTCAAAGGTTCCATGACTTAACTATCGATACCTCTCTCAATGCTTAATATGATGGAGCCCCCAAATGCCAGCATTGCCTTGTTAGTGCGCGACAAGTGCACAAGAGACTGCGGCCAGTGCGCATTGCAATCATATTAATATTTATACTTTGCACATGTCTTTTGCAATTTTGCATCCTAATAGATCATTCCATTGAACTTTGACCTTCTTTGCCGTACTCTTGTACAGTTCGTCTTCAAAAGAATGCATGAGTTTACCAATATCAGTAGCGTTATAAGGTGAAATATCATACACCACTCTTGGTACTATCGTTCACTATCTCATTGCCACCGAATCCCATGTGATTTGGCACCCAATAGAAGTGAAATCGCTTGTTGTTGGCGATGTTCGCCACTGCTGCTCCGCTTCCCTGCCCTGAAGGTTATATGCATATGTAAATTTTTCTGCAAACTGTGCTGTCTCGCCAATTTTATTGCGCAGTTTTTAGGGAAGAAGTATAGTATATAGGTGGCAGGCTTAGCACAATTTCAAGGCCACTGTTGAAGTGGTTCTTAGAGCTCCCATTATGAAGACTCTTAATACATTCCTTTAGTTTTCGGTAAGTAGATTTCCGTATGCCTATCTACTACACGAACACTTCATAGACCAGAAGTGGTCTCACAATCGTTGTATAGCACCAGTTCATGAGAGAGGGAGAAAGTTTCCAGATTGTGCTCAGAATCTGCTTTCATGTATATAAGGTTTGCCCGCCTTTTTCACACTTTATTTTTGCTTTCTTCTACATTGTGCTTCCATGACTACCCCAAGATTCTTGGTGATGTCCTTGAATGAGAGTTGTGTCCAACTTATCAAAGGAAGCTTTCATGAAGGTATTTTGTATTTCCTAGTGAAAACAAGCAGATCGGCACCCTCCAGATTCAACCCCAGACCAGCTTGCAGTGCCCAATTCTGGACTATATTGAGAGTGGTAGTCATAACACTCGGTATGTACTTTCCCATTCTTAATATATCAATGTCGTCTGCGTACGTCACTATCTTTGAGACTTTGCCGTCCTAGTTCCTTAACAGTTTATTCACAACTAATGTCCGTAGTAGCGGAGTTAGCACTCTCCCCTGCGAAGCGTCTCTACAGACTTCTTTCGTCATTCCATCGTCAATCTACTGTGTACTTATTTTTCTATAAAAAGATCAAGAGACTTCTGCCTCAAAGTTCTATGGCAAAGCCAATACGTATTGACTCGATAGTAAAAGTCTTCCGATTATATAGAAGAAAAAGTCCGTAGCCACCATACTCTTCTCAAGCTACCTTAGAAACGCCAAGTAGAGTGTTTGGAATACCCGATTTTATTTGAGTTCTTTTTTTTTTGTTCTAGCAAAGAGTTGTCATATATCAGGCATGGCTTCAGTCTAGTCTATGAACCAACTGTCTAAATCATCAATATCGCGTTTGGGTTGCCATCTCCCCTACAAAAGATATACTTTTTTTTTAATTTTTTTGCAATTTTTAAGAAGTACTCGGAATATATCATAAATAGCGGAGTAATGAAGTCAATTGAGAAGCTCACGCACGGGAGAAAAGTTATCTGACCAAAATATCCTCTGGGTAGGCAGAGAACATCCGTTTAAATGCGAACTAAAGTTAGAAGGCGAAACATCCCCTCCGCAAAGTTGTGCGCAGGGTTTGGGACCCGCCACATAAAAAACGACCCAATGAAAAGGAATCATGAAACATTAGTTTTCCGCAAATATTAGTCTGAGAGAAAAATAAAAAAACTCACTGCTGAGACATTATTTTTAACAACATGAGAGAAAACATGGTTCGAAACTTTACTAATCTACTGTATTTTCACGCTTTTGATATTATCTTGGTTATCTCTAACTTGTGCAAGTTTTTTTTACACAAAAACTTAAGACTACATAATATCGATCTCAATGGGTGGCACTGTTTTTGATAACGAATTTATTGAACTTCAATGTTTGCAATATTTAAACTTAAAGTTCACTTCAAAATGATTTCGATTAAAGAAAGTACACTCTTCGTGCCTCTCACATGATCCTAATAAATTTATTGCAGTAAACAAAAAAGCACGAGTTTTCACTGTTATAACTTGTTAGCTCACATGATGACTAGCTACCTAAACATTTCAGTTAATCAAATCTCGTGACAGACATACGTCTACACACAACAATTGCCGTTAGACGCCATATGTGCCACTTAACATATAACTGTGAAACTTGAGTGCGCTCACTCGTTATAAAATGTCTCAATTAGACAGGGATAAATACAAATTTAGTTAAATTATCAATCAGCTGAGAGCTATACTAGACATATGTATGTTTACGAAGAAAGAGTAGGGCGCGCCAACACCCCCCTGAATAATGAATGGAAATAGACGCTAACGTTATCGGCGTATTGCCAATAATATTTATTATATTAAGGTTTATGGCACTTGAGATTAGCGCACCTATCAGCCATGACTGAAACTTGACTACGCTCATCAATTGACCAATTTGACTTAAATTAAACACAGTTAGATGAGGCAGAAGTGCCTGGAACTCCAACGCGGCCAGTTCATTTATTTAGCCGTGCTAACAGTAAAATAACTGCTAATTGCTAATTTCCAATTAACGAATCGTGAAGTGTGTAACTCACGCGAAAAAAACGCCAAACTAATTAGGTACGAAGTGGATGCGTGGAATTAGCATAGAAAATGCTTAATTGAATACTTGTAACATTTTTTCCTAATTCCTAATTTTGTTGTTCTAAATGAGTGTATTAATTTGTAATTACATGCGTGGCATCATTTGTATACCCTCACACTGCCGTTGCTGATTGCCTGCTTAATATGCAAAACCAATAAAAAAAAATGGAATTAATTGAAGTCACGTATACGCACGGTGTTTCCCACACCCGGCTGCCATTCACTTTATGGCATCAGCGCCACACCTGTCAGTCAGCTGATTGACATAGACACGTTTATTGATTTATTTAATTTTTATATTTTTCGTGTGTGTTTTCCTTCTAAACAAGCGATAAACGTAAAAATAAATAATTAAATGCAATTTGATCTTTAATAGGCTGCTAACTTGTTGATATGGCAATTAACGTAATTATAACGCGTCATAATTACAGAATGTATGTATAAGGTGATTGCAATTTGATGACAAAATATTTCGCAAAATGTACACACTTCTGCAAAGCAATCATTCTTTGCATATACAACAGACGCTGGCGTTTGGCACGTGATGACAAATGGGGAAATCGCAAATACTGATAACTGATAAGTAAACGAGTACACTGACATGTAAATTACATGACTTGCGGATATAGATATGTGGACATGAATAAAGATATAGACAAATAGATATAGATATATACAAATCAATATGATCTATTATATTTACACACATGTGTGCAAAATTTTACGAGGAAAATCCGCGACCTATCACCGTCATATGTTTGGTTTTGCACAAATTCGTGGGAAATTTATATTTTAAATCAATTAAAGTGTCATAGAATGAGTTTGGCTGCTGGTGCGCACTCTTATATATACTTGTCAAAGGCGTTGTTCAAGCACTAGTGTTTCATTGATACGCCAGACGAAGAGTACAACATTGCTAAGTGAGAATATTTATTTTCTGGGAGCTCGTTGCTTATATTTGTGCCAAATATTTAAAAAAAGGTTTGGAATATTCACTTCAACTGTATAATAATCGAGCCAAAAAAGGTATACCACATAATGCTAAATTGGTTACATTGAAACACCCAGAAGTCAGGAGTATATACACGAAAGATAATCTTAGTGTCTGATTTTTTGAAGAACTTCGAAAAAAAAACTAAATCTTAAGTCCAGTCAACGCTATCGAATTCAAATGCTATAGTACAATAAGAGACTCGTAAGAAACACCTTTTACATAAAAAATTTAAATAAAAAAAAAGATTAACATTGGTGCCAACGAAACTTTAACTGCATTCACAGCTATGATAAAGAATCTTATCTTGATTTTAATCGGTCAATTGTTGCAGTGGTCCGATCTAAACCATATATACGAAGAGTGTAACAGTGCCTTGGATAATAGTTCAAACAAAAATTCGTGAAAATATATCCTTAAATGAAAAAAGTTTTCATTCAAGAACTTGATTCCGATCGTGCAGCTATATGCTGTAGTGTAGCGAGATGAGTAATTTCTTTGGAGATTGCGTCGTCGCCTAAAACAATAATTCATGTGAAATTTGATCAAGATATCTCGTCAAATGAAAAAGCCTTTCATACAAGCATTTTAATCCGATCATTAAGTTTATATGGCAGCTATATGCCAGAGTATTTTGATCTGAAAAATTTTTACGAAAATTGTTTTATTGCCTGAAAAACTCATCCATAAAAAATTTCGTTGAGATATCTCGTCATATTGAAAAGTTTTCCATACAAACGTATTATTTCGATCGTCTAGTTTGTAAGGCAGCTATATGCTATAGTGATCCGATCTCAACAATTCCTTCAGAGATTATGTCGTTGCTTCAAATAAAAAATTTTCTCATAGAAGTGTTTGATTTCGATCCTTCAGTGTGCAAGGCAGCTATATGCTATAATGATACTACATCGACCTTTCCTACAGAAAAAACAGTTTCTTTGAAAATAAAGGAAGTGTACAAAATTACAGATCCGTATCTCAAAAATTGAGTGACTAGTTTGCATAATCCTCGGTCTTAGAGATTTTTTGCTCGTCTTGTTGGATTTCTTTCCAGCAAACGTTAACTTAAAGTTTAGGAAACAAATAGCTTGTGGAAAATTGATAGAAGCGAATAGATGGAGAATTAACTTGAAATCCGTTTCTTGCAATTTTTCAATCATTTTCATGATTTCTGGCATGATTCTCTGTTCGCCAAAATGAATATTTTTTACGAGACTACGAGTTATTCTAAGGTTAGTTTCAAATTAATTTTTCAGACGAATTTCCAAATATATACGCCATAAAACTTGTTAGCTGACTGAGGAGTTGTCTCTCCACACGTCAATCTCCACTAAGGAGTTACATGGGTTTCCTCGGCCTTTTCACAACAATTTTTTTCATATAAAAATATCATATTTTATTAGAACTTTTTATTGTTACAAACACACACATTTAATAAAGAAATTCAGAAACTCTTGAAAAAAATATTTTATACCAGCTGTATACTTTTGATGGCTAAATCTAACTACGAAACATATGAGGCAATTCTAATGCCGTCGCCTCATAGAAAACTAACTCACTTGCTGGCTTCTAAATATTGCACATAAAGATGTATATATATGTATGTGACCACATTCGCGTCAAAAACACAAACAACTTCAATATCAAAAACTCTTACAAATCTTCAAACAACAACTACAACCACATTTATTTGATAATAAGACGATTAAGGCAAGAAATGACGCTTGATAAGAAACAAGCGATATTCAATGACACATATTTTACAAATATAAAAATGTATGTATAAGCGTAGCAGAACGAAACCTAACAGTAAAATGCATAATCTCACATAACAGCACATACAAAATCAAACATTCATACTTACATACACTTAAATACAATGAAATAATCTCTGTGGCTTTTGTAGTTGCGCGTTTTAGCGTTTTATCAACAGATTTACCAGCGGATCATACTTACACACATCGTATAGTTTGAATGCCAATGGAATGTACATGCGATACACACACACATCGGCATACCACCATATGCAGTTAGTTATGTGTGTGTGCTTCATAAATAAATACTTTTATTTTCATGTTTCAGCTGTTCATACATTCCACGCAGCAAGAAGCCAACGCCGGACAACAAAGCCATACACACACACACGTGGTGCAAACTACGTTAGCTGGATGTTCGATAGATATACGGAGCTATTGATGTTTAGCGCTTGATGCCAAGTGAAGCGTCAACATGGGCGATATGTTCCGCAGTGAAGCGATGGCCTTGTGCCAAATGTTTATACAGCCGGAAGCGGCGTACTCGACGATGGCCGAACTAGGCGATAGTGGCTGTGTACAATTTCGTGATGTAAGTGCGTCTCACACATAATAACTACAGCAACAATAATGTAGTTACACTGCAGTGAAATAAATTGAATGCAAGGTAGTAACTGAAGATCCTACAGCCAACCGACTACAATATTTTCTAAGCAAGCGAGCGAAATTTTTTACCACTCGAACTTGAAACGAAACCGAAACCGTTTTCACGTAGAAGTTCAATATTTCGAACTAGTCTATTTCGTATTCGAAAGTTCGACTTCTAAACTAGTGTTCTTTTTACCAAAATCCTTATTTCACTGCAGGGTATATACAGGCACAAACACACACACTCACAATAGCCAAGCGGCGTCACGAATGAAACGTCAAACCAAAATGTTTTCTGTTTTATTTATTTTCGTCATTTACCATGCACACCTTGCTGCTTACCCCCAATTTACTGTTTGCTTTCACTTTATTTTGTTGCATTTTCACATTCCAGTTGAATGCACAAGTTAGCGCTTTCCAACGTAAATTCGTGGCAGAGGTCAGACGTTGCGATGAATTGGAGCGTAAAATACGTTACATCGAAAATGAGCTGCGCAAGGATGACATCAAAATACCCGAGGTGCTGGACGAGCCGCGACCACCGTATCCGCGAGAAATCATTGACCTGGAAGCGCAACTGGAGGCGATTGAAACCGAAATACGTGAACTTGCCGCCAACAAGGTCAATTTGAATGCCAACCATCAAGGCATGCTGGAGCTGAAGCATGTACTCGAGAATGCGGATAATTTCTTCACCGACAGTGAAGTCATCAATTTGAGCGCGCAACGCTTCTCCGATGCCGCTGAGTATGCGCCGCCGCTGCCTGGCCAACAACGCGGCCAGTTGGGTTTCGTTGCCGGCATCATCAATCTGGAGCGTTACTTCTCCTTCGAACGCATGTTGTGGCGCATCTCGATGGGTAATGTCTTTCTCAAGCGTAGCGATCTCAGCGAGCCACTTTTAGATGCCGAAACCGACAAACCGGCAGTGAAGACCGTTTTTATCGCCTTCTTTCAGGGCGATCAGTTGAAGCAGCGCATCAAAAAGGTATGCGCTGGCTATCACGCCTCAGTTTATCCCTGTCCGAGTTCCTACTTGGAACGCCAGGAGATGCTTAAGGACGTGTGCATGCGTCTGCAGGACTTAACATTGGTGCTCAATCAGACAGCAGATCACCGCAATCGTGTATTAGTCGCAGCTTCGAAGATACTGCCCGCTTGGACGATTATGGTGAAGAAGATGAAGGCCATCTATCACACGCTCAACCTGCTCAATGTGGATGTGAGCAATAGGTGTCTGATTGGCGAGGGCTGGGTGCCAACTTGTGACTTGCCGATCGTACGCGATGCTTTGGCCAGAGGTTCGGCAAAGGTGGACAGCACAATTACGTCATTTTTGAATGTAATCGAAACGAACGAACAGCCGCCTACATATAATCGCACGAACAAGTTCACGCGCGGTTTTCAGAATTTGATCGATGCCTATGGGCTCTGCTCCTATCGTGAAGTGAATCCGGCACTCTATACCTGCATCACGTTCCCCTTTTTGTTTGCCGTGATGTTTGGAGATTTGGGTCATGGCCTTATACTGCTATTGGCGGCACTCTACATGGTGCTGAATGAGCAGAAGCTGAGCCAGAACAAGGGTGAAATATTCAACTTATTTTTTTCTGGACGCTACATTATGTTGCTTATGGGTATGTTCTCCCTCTACACCGGTTTCATATATAACGACGTCTTCTCCAAGCCAATAAATATTTTCGGCTCTGCTTGGCGCGTGAACTACAACACCTCAACTGTGTGGAACAACTCTATCCTGACGCTAGACCCTCTTTATAGCGTGAACGGCGTTTATCCATACGGCATGGATCCGATTTGGGCATTAGCTGATAATAAAATAATATTCTTGAATACCTACAAAATGAAATTGTCCATCATATTCGGTCTTATACACATGGTCTTTGGCGTCTTTATGTCTTTTCTCAATTTCGTGCATTTCAAAAAGTACTCACACATCTTCCTCGAGTTTCTGCCGCAACTGTTGTTTTTATTACTGCTTTTCGGTTATTTGGTATTCATGATGTTCTTCAAGTGGGTAGTGTATTCCGGTAAGGCCACCGAACAGGCTCTAACGCCTGGTTGTGCACCATCCATACTTATCTTATTCATCAATATGATGCTCTTCGGGCACACGGAGCCCAAGGACGGTTGCAAGGAGTACATGTTCGCGGGACAAGAAGCACTGCAATTGGTGTTGGTTGTGATAGCGTTACTTTGCATACCATGGATGTTGTTGGGCAATCCATTGTTGGAGAAATATAAGCGTAGCCAAAGAGCGGTAATTATTTTGAAAATATGTATTAAAATTTCTTTAAATTTAGGAATTTTTTTGACCCTCCCATAGCCACAAGTTACACACACTAACGGTGTCAACAATACTGCGGTGCATAACTCGACAGTTGCGTCTAGTTCGGCTGGTTCGCCTGGTTCGTCTGGTGCGCCTAAACCAGTGGCAAACGGACACGCTGGACACGGTGTTGCTGACGAGGAGCCGATGAGTGAGCTGTACATAAAGCAAGCCATACACACCATAGAGTATGTGCTGAGTACCATCTCGCACACGGCCTCTTATCTGCGCTTGTGGGCGCTCTCGTTGGCGCATGCGCGTAAGTCTACTTAACGCATTAATATTGAGTTTAAATTTTTTTACTTAAAGCTTTTTGTCAATATTATAGAGCTGTCAGAGGTTTTGTGGATGATGGTGATTCGAGTCACATTTATGCTAACGGTCTTTATTCCTGATTACTATTATATTATCTCCATCGTTTTATATTTTACATTCGCTGCATGGGCATTTTTTACGATCGCTATTCTAGTCATTATTGAGGGTATGTCCGCGTTTTTGCACACACTACGCCTGCACTGGTGAGTAGATGTGAGACGAAATTGTTAAAATGTCAAATATTAGATTCTAAGGAAATATTTACAAATGGACGAAAAAGATCTGGAATTTATTGCTCAAGTTTAAGTCATTTTCCTTTAAATAACTAGTTGATGAACTCTCCTTGTTAAATACTTTTGTGCAACTAAGCTTAATAAAGTTTTCAAAAATTTGGTTTTTCAAAAAATCACGAAAATTTCAAAAATATAAACCAAACAAATTTAAATATTATTTTTATTAAAAAAAATTTATATTTAAAAAAACTTATTATTTTATTTTAAATTTGAAATATCAAAAATTGTATTACTTTAATTTCAATTTTGACTAATAAAATATTTTTATTTATAAAAATTAATTAACAAATTTAATTTAATTTTAATTTTTAATTTAAAATTTTGAAAATGTTAAATTTAAAAATTCAGTAATTTCGAAAATCTGCCCTAAAAATTGAAAGAAAAAAATATTTCATTAAAAAAATTGTGATTAACCTAATTTAAATTTTAATAATTTTAATTTTTTATTTTTTTCATTAAAATTAATTTAATTTAAATTTTAATTAATTTAATGTTTTTTATTTTTTTTTTAATTAAAATTTTAATTTTAGTTTTTTTTTTTTAATTTCAAAATTTTAAAATGTTAAATTTGAAAATTAAAGTATTAAAATTATTTTTAATTAATTAGTATAGCGTAAATTCTTTCATCGAATTCATTCAACAGCACAAAAATTTCGAAATTTTAACATATTAAGCAAATTAAAATATTTTTTTATTAAAAAAATTTCAAAATTTATAAAATTAAAATAAAAAATTAACTATTCAATTCTTTTTTTTTAATAATTAAATTTTTTTATTTAAAATTTCTTTAAAATAATATTTTTAATATTTTTTAATTTAAAAATCTTAAAAGTTAAATTTAAAAAAATAAAATAAATTTTAATTAATTTAAAATTTACATTTTCTTAATTTATTTTTTTTAATTAATTTAAAATATCTATTTAAATTAATATTTAATTTTTTTTCCTAATTTCAAAATTTTAAAATATGGAATTTGAAAAATTAAAATATATTTTAATGTCGATTAAACAAGCAATTTATAATAATAAGTTAATAAATTAATTAACTTTGCTACAATTCTATTATCGAATCCGAAAAGCGAACCTAACAAATTAAAATATTTTTATTAAAAAAAACTTATTTAAAATTTAAAAAATTAAAAAATTTTGTTTATTTAAAATTTTTATTTGTTAAAAAAACTAAAATTAAACAAAAAAACAATAAGAATTAACTTAAAATTTGTTTTTTTTTAATTAATTCCAAATTTTTATTTAAATTGTTTTTGATATAAAATTCAAAAAATTAAAATTAAAAAATTAAATTAAAAAATTAAATTAAAAAAATTTATTAATTTAAAATTTGCACTTTGTTTAAATAATTCCAAATTTTTATTTAAAATATTTTTTAATTTAAAATTTAAAAAACAAGAATTAAAAAATATTAAACAATTTAAAATTTTTACTTTTTTTAATTAACTCCAAATTTTTATTTAAAATATTTTTTAATTTAAAAATTTAAAAAATTAAAATTAAAAACTAAATTAATTATTTTAAAATGTTTACTTTTTAGTTAATTCCAAATTTTTATTTAAATAATTTTTAATTTAAAATTTCAAGATGTTAATTTTGAAAAACTATAAAAAATTTAGATGTCAAAAATTTTCGAAAAGCTACCTAAGAAGTTAAAAGAATTTGCAATATGAATCAAAAAAAAATTTAATTTTTATTATTAATATCCGACTTTTGAAGCAATTTCAAAAATAAAATATTATTTCAAAAATATTTTTCAAAACTAGTGTTTTCAAGTCAAAAAATATGTAGCAAAATTAATTTCTTTGTATTCTTTGCAGGGTTGAATTTATGAGCAAATTTTACGAAGGCCTGGGCTATGCATTTCAACCCTTCTCATTCAAAGCAATACTTGAAAATGCTTATGAGGATTAAGCACATAACATAACGTGACAATCTGTATATACTATAACAGTTATGATAAAAACAAAAAAAATTTAAATATTTTTGAAATTATAACACAAATAAATTGAAATTCCGCATCCACTACAAAAACTCCCTGTTTATTTAAAAATTTCTGAAACAATAAATTTCAGGCCAGGTGACCGTCAAATTTTGAGATAACGCTCTGAAGGTAAGCGCGCGTCTTTTTCTCTCCAAGAAGCTATCTATTTGTTGGAAGCTTCGATATATTGGACCGCTATGGCATATAACTGCCATACAAACTGAACGATCAGAATGAAGTGCTTATATGGACAACTTTTTTATTTGTTAACATAACTTCACAAAATTAGTCATCTACTATCCTCCAAGGCATGGCTACAAGCTACGAAGAAATTGTTCAGATCGGACAACTACAGCATATAGCTACCATACAAGCTGAGCGATCGAACTTAAGTGTTTGTATGGAAAACTTTTTTCTCTAACAAGATGTCTTCACGAAATTTGCTATTCATTTTTATGAAAAGAATTCATAAAATCAGCGAATAAACTGTTCGGATGGAACAACTATAGCATATAGCCATACAAATCGAACAATCAAACTTGTACTTATTATCTTTTTTATTAGTAAAATAAATCACTTTCATTCACACTGAGAACTAACACTGCAATATATATCAAGACACTGTTGTCTATATATTTTACCTATGTGAAAGGATTTTCTTAGGTTTTGTCCGCAACTTTTGCAACTAAAAACGTCGTTTTATTTACCCTAAAATTTGCAAACAATAAGTCCACATACTTACAAGTGCTTATCAGCATTAACAAAAGACTGATGTGTTATCTACTAATAAGTCTTGTAGCAATTATTTGTTAACCAATATTTATTATTTGTTTTCAATATTTATATACGCTTACACAAATGCTGTTAAGGCCTGTAACCACTTAGGCAGCAATTATGACAACGAACTGCCAACCAAACGAAGAGATAAGAGTGTGTAGTATCTTATCAGCAGCTGAGAACTTTTGCACCACCCGAGTTGGGCAACAACAATTGTTTACACACAAACCGGCGTCAACCTGAGTCATATCGCTGAGAAACCTACCGCCTTATCTGATTGCCAATACAATTCACTCAAGTGGGGCTATCAAGGTGTCAAAGCCAAAGCGTGGGGGATTTAATATTATCTACAACTGGGCACATATATCACATTTTCAATAGGGATATTCAGTATGTATAGCACTTGGTCTGCTAGCGGAATGAAAGTCAATAATTGCTGTAACTAAAAATCAAATTTAAGCAAGCAAACAAGAGTTTAGACAGATTTGTCTAATCAAATAAATGATGCAACGATTATTATGATATAAACTTATTTATGACAACAAAATTAGAGGGCAAAATTACCTATTTGTTCCAAGCTAAAGCCGGAACAATATTGTTTTCTATTCGCTTACAGTATATTTGAAGTCTTTGCCACGTTAAAGTTGTGAGTGACGAATCGCACAACCAACTGGTATAAAAGACATAACAAGTGGTTATACCACGTTACTGAGGCATTCATTCAGATACTCTTTCACATTGAAATCACCAAGAAAACTTTGCTGTTAATTTTGTGAAGAGGAAGAAAATGACATGGCAAACAAAGAAGTGAACAATCGAAAGCTCAAATAATATGGAGCTCCTGGTCCTTGATAATTCCAGATGGAGGTTCTGGCAATTTACGCTGAAGTATTCGTCACACAGGACCTCAACGCTTTTTACGAATTTTAAGAGCGACTTGGTATCTAATTTTGCTACTTCAGCTAGCTCCTTGAACTGCGAAGCTCCTAGATATCTAAGGCGGGTATCAGATAAGTCTGCACTGAAACAAAGGAGGTGTTCCAGCATCTCTCTTATGACCGCTCCCGTGGCGGACAGTTCAACAAGAAAGTGTACAAACTGCAACGAAATTTAATCTGGATAAAAAGCCTTCAAAGCTCATTGCATTTCATTTTAAAAAATATGGCCCCTAAGTAGTTTTTAAGTCTATATAAGAGACCAGTTGTTCTAGCAACACCTAAAGTTCTTACCACAGTCACACCTACTTAACACTTTTTATCTGACAAGGACTATAACAGCTGTAGTAAAAGGCATGAACTCAGCACTCATTCTGAGCATATTATTTTACCGTTACAAAAAAATTTCGACTCACCGCTCAAATTCTAATTTGGCTGACTAAGTAAATATGTGGACTAATTGTATATATTAACACCTCTTGAATAGCCAACAAACTAAATAAATATCACTAAACTTTTGTAAATATTTTGCAATTTTAGTGACTTTAGGACTTTTGCATGTTTCTTTTATGCTTAGGCAAGCGATTATAAACAATAATATTACTCTAAATTTCTTTTAGCATTTCAAATAGCTTTTGACGACCACTAGTTTCAACAACTATGAAAAAAAAACACTGTCCAGAACAGAACTAAATTCATACGTGCCTTCATACCCTGTTGGAAATAAATATTGTTAATAGACTGAATGATATACCACAGTTTGCTCAATAAGAAAAGTCGGAGCGTGATGAGCTGCGTCGATTTCGCCATGTCTCTCATTTTTTGAGATATCTCTGTAGAATTCTTCTCCACCCAAATTCAATAAGCTGATTTCTCGAAATCACTGATATCGGACCACTATAGCACATAGCTATTATACAAACTGAACGATCGGAATTAAGTGCCTGTGTGGAACAATTTTCCATTTGACGAGACATAATCGCGAAATTTGGCTTGAATGATTTTCCACGAAATGTGCTGAGATATTTTCCCCTGGTCTTCTTCCATACAGCTTCCGAAAGTGGCATCCGGTGAGAATAACAATCTTACGGCATGGACTCCGAAAAATCGCCTGTTACAACTGCCACAACTAGGGAGACGCTAGCCTTACTGACGGAAAAGAGTTCTCACACTTCACCTCTTGCAATCAATATTCGACCAAAAGGAGCTTGCGACAGCACCTGAGTCGATTGTAGTCCACCGATACCGATAGTTGAACTATGGAACCCTTCCATATCAGCTATCTGCTTTACAATTGCCTGCGATTCTGCTGTGACCTGGCACCCATACTATTTTTGTCACAAAGTGACTAGAAGCCATTGACAACGAGGCATTCTTTTACCAGCTCTGAAAGCATAGTTAGTGAGCTGAAACCTAGTATCGCCACCCTGCAATCAGAGTGGGTAGTCGCTTCTTTGAAGGAGGCTGCACTCCGGAGCTTTAAATCTACTACCCCCTTAATGGGCGCAACCTCGGCTTGAAAAACACGACAATGGCCAAAAAGTCTGAGACTGAAGTTGATAAAGAGTTCCTGACAATATATCCCTCTACTAACCTTTCTATCAAGCTTTGACCGATCCGTAAAGAAGCTCACTGCACCTCTACTCCAACGGCTTCTACCCAACCATAACTCTCTTTCAGGTAAGTGGACGGAAAAAAAGCTTCCAGAGTTTGGTTTGGCGACTCGAAGGTCCAAAAGATCCGGTATAAAGTCAAAGCGTCAGAGGATTTTCTTAAGCTCACACACGTGTTCACTTAAAAACCTGCTCTTTTTTGCTCTCTCTTCAATACTAGGTTCCATGAAAGCTTCTTATCTAACAGGAATCCTAAATGCTTCACTGAATCCGCAGTTTGCTGGCAGATACTTCGCATCCGCGGCAATGGTGCGTCAAAGATCTTGTATCTCCTAGTATATAAAACCTTCTCAGTTTCATTCGGCTTAAGGGCGAGGTCACTGCACGGATTTCCTTGCATCAACTCGTACACGGTACTCAAAAACTTTACTCTGACCATCGTTTGTATAGGCAATCACTCAGCAGCCACGATGCTCAAGTTTATTAAGACTTATGGCTTCCTCAAGCCATCACACGATAATATGCAGGCCAGTGTCTATTGACCTACTTTTACCATAATCGTGTTGCGCTAGTAATATATGGTAACTCGTTATCTTATATGTCAGTCTATCAGCCTCTCAAAAGTAAGAAATAGGAAAGGCTGATGGGCCTGGAGTTCTTGAGCGCATCGTGGGAGCTTTAAGCAGCAGAAGAGGCTGATGGACTTGAAGCCCTTGGCCGTAACGTGTGATCTCGTTTCAGCCTTCGGGTTGAAAGTAACTCTGACTCTCCTCCAAGCTCCCGGAATAATATCCCAGTCTTATGCGATTATGTTGCAGCTGCGCTTGTATGATGCCATCCGACCCGGTGTACTTCAATGGTTTGCAAGAATTGAGCGCACAAGTCATATTTCTTTCATACCAAGCCATAACCACCATACAAGTTTAAATAAAACATTGATGACGTAACTTTTTCATAAAACTTTCCTAGTGGCTCTTAAAGCCACAAGATATTTGATTTGATGCACACATGCCTGCGATTAGCATTAACACCATAGCTGCTTACCAGTGTCAACAGATGAACAGCAACAATTGTTACAATAAGATGAGCAACACAAGCATAGAACAGTGTTGCCGCAGCAACATAAACAAACAACACAAAGCAAGTGTGCGGCAGTAAGGATGCCAACAAAGCAACTGCACAGACGCCTCAACAGATTATATTTGAAATGCAAGGACAGCAGCTGCAGCGACTACAACAAAAGGCTCTGTAAACACTAAAGATAACAACAGCAACATGCACTTGCAACGGGACAAATATGGTCATCTCTGTGTGTGTGTGTGTGTGCTTGTGGCATGTATGTAATTTGCACTTGCCGTCGTGTTGCAGTTCATTGTCGAATATTCGTTACACTGTTTTGCATGAGAATGTCCGCAGACATGATTGGCAATGCCGCGACTGCTGCTAATGCTTTGTTCGACAAACACTTGCTGCTGTGCTTGCCCCATTTACATACTCATTTAGATGCCACAGCAGGGCGGTTGTGTGTGCCACTGTTGCCACAGTTGACATTTTGGTGCTATTTATGCACCGCGGCCAAACGCGCGGTCATCACAGTGTGTGTGTGTGTTCAACAAATGCATGTCAGCAGCATGAATATGCATACGTCGACAATGTGGCACTTGAACGCAGGTGAGAGCGCACATAAAAAAAAAGTTTTTTTATGTAAGTTTTTCTTGCTAATTTTCACATTTACTCAGTTGGCGCACTTTGGCGCGCACTCACCTTTGCAGTTGCTTCTATAACTGTACACACTTTTTATGCCTTTAATATTTGCATTTATTGCTGTGGCCGTTACCTGCGCTGACTCTCGTTGCACTTGCATTGAAGACACGCTGACATCTTCGCGTCTTTAGTTGGCCTACATTTAGGCGCTGCGCCGCTTGCGCTTATCCTTGACACGCGAACGCGCTGGTACGTAACAAGTGCCCACACAAACCACATACATACGCGCACAAGAATATGCCAGCGATTTTTGGTTGTGTGTGCGCGCGTTTTCCTCACTTACAGACACCTTGAAGGGTTAAGTGCGAGTCGCAAATAGTGCGCGTCGCCTTAAAATATGCTTAGAATTTTTGTTGGCTCTCCTCATGCGCATCTGACACGTTATGCAAATATAAATAGCGGTGCTCTTGCTTGCCTGCAAGCAGTTGCAATTCAATTACTAAGTAGCTTAGCTGCGCGCGTTGAGTGCCACTCAGTTGAATTGCTCGGCTTTCGCAATTGAATAAGTCCATATTTTCCAAAGATACTTCTTGCCAATTAACAAGCGCGCGTGCAAAGACATTTCATTCAGCAGCAGCAGCAAAGTATTCACATATTTCATTTCGAATAATGATTTCTTTTGCCAAGCGCTTTAATTGCGTGCAACACTTTTTTACCTTTGTTGTGCCCTTTTGACCCATTTGGTTTCGAAAGCGGAAAGCGAAATATTGGCCATGTGCAACTTTTTAACCCGCCGCAAATTGCCGGTTAATTGCCTCTAAAAGTTAAACTCAAATGAGTTGTGTGAACTCACACACACACATGCGCACGCGCATTCGGCGTTAATTACTTTCATATTTTTAATTATGGAAATACACGAATGCATGCGGGCATGTGTAGTTGTTGTTGCAGCAAATGTATGCAAGCGCTTTTTCATTAAATACAAAATTGCAAATAAAATAAAATTAATTGTTAATAAGTAAATTGAGGCGAACGAAGTTTTATCTTTTGAACTTAAGCAATTAAAATATTTCCTTATGGGGCGACAGGAGGTAAGGTGACTTGCTGAAAATTAAAGACTGTGATGGGAAAATATTGTAAAAAACACTGATCTTTCTTCCAAGATTTTTCGTTATCGAAACTTTCTTTTGTTATCGAAAATTGCTGTTGAACTGATTTACAATAGCCCAACATGCCAGCTTCTTAGCCTGAAAATGGTAGTGAAATTAGATGAGCCTCCATTTCTTAATATTTATAGATATGTGGTCTACCAAATTTGATTTTGTTGTTAACGATAATGGTATGGAAGGGCACGCTTAACCATATACGCCGCGAAATTAGTTTTATTTAAGGGATCGTCTCAGAGTGACCCTCCGAAAAATCACTGGCTTTCGCGATTTTTTTATTGTTGAAATTATTATTTTTATAAATAAATACACTCATGACGAATACAAAATGATTTTTTTTATGTTTATTATTGGGTATATAATAGTTAAATAAACCGTTGAAATTATAAATATTTAGTGAATTAATGACAGCGGTTTTGCTTGGAGGCGTTTTGGTTCGTCTTCTATGTTTGCTTATTTCAAAAAATTATTTGAAGAATTTGTATAAAATTAAATGTGCGGACGCCTTCCGAATATTGTCTGTAGCATAAAATGAAGCTACCTTGAAGAAAGGTAACGTTTATGGGTGGCACAAAGTACTCTCAAAGGATCTTGCAGATGTGAACGATTAAGAGCGTGCCGGCCTCTCGAGCTAGTCAAGAAAAGACGAAAACACTAGTGAAGTGAAGAAAATAGTATTGACCAGTCATTATACAGTCGTATGCAAAGGTCTTACGCCCTTGAATATGATCGAAAATTGGCTTTTGCATCATAATAACGCTCCTGCTCACGCTTCGTTTCTTCTGCACGAATATTTGGCCAAAAACAATACATCAAAGTTTGCGCAGCAAAAACTAAAGTGTTTGAGGTGATAAGAATTGCATCGAATGAGGAGCTTAACAAGATTCCAAAAAAAAAATACTTTTTATAACTGATTTCAAACTATCTTTTTTCAGGTCGTTGACATGATATCTTAAATTCTATCTAATCGATTCCTTTGAAATTAGATTAACATCTTTGTTGCACATCTCTTTTCCGCGACTGTCTTGAATTTTGCAAAATTTCGATTTAAAGTATTTTGAAAAAATTCGAAAAGTTAAGGCGATACCATTTTGTGAACTATTTTTTTATTTGGCAAAGGTCAATCCGATAGCGGCTGAAGAACTCTGTGAATTTGTTTGTTTTAGATCACTACAATAATTGGAATAATGTCAATTGGGAAGCGTTTTGCACATACTATAGCACCCACGGACATTGTCGGTAGGTGCATTGCTGCGAAGCACGCTCTAAGACTCAGGGAAACTGGGAATATGAAGGGTTCCGAACAATGACGAGCAAAAATTCTCTCCTCCTTCAATTGAACTAACTTTGAAGTGGAAATATCCAGGAACTTTCTTGTCCATTATTTAGTCTTTGCCAGGCTGAGGATGTGTCTTACCTTTGGCGAACTAGATAAACTAAACGAAACTGACATTAGCGGCCTCAGCAAATTTGTGTCCGCCTCAAAGCACATTAAATATTTTTAAGGGGCTTATAATTTTTTATATAGAAGTTTTAGGTAACATAATAACCCGGCGTTATAAGTTGTCCTAGTGAGATGCCTGTTAAGATCGACCCCTTAAACTAACCTAACTTAATTATTCTACTTTGAGTTGGAGGAATTACGCTCAGCGTTTCAAGGACTCTTCTTACAAGAGATATTTATCCCTACTATTCTGTAAATATTACATTGAGTTTCAAGGAATGCTTTAAAAAATATGTTTCATTTCGAATATTTTGCAGACTTCACAATCACGACGATTTCTAAAGTGCCTGGGTAAGCCAACGAAGTACGGAAAACGTCTACATCCATCTGCTTACTAAAGCTGTATTAGATTTTCCAAGCGTCAGGCAGTTCCGAATTGAACACATTATAACAATTGTGCTAACAGGCAGGCAGCTGAAGAAAACTGTCAAAAATAATGTACGCATATACAATACGCTGCAACAATTTGAGCACGGAGCTCGAAAAATTAACAATTGAGACCTCTTCTCGGTTTAAAATTGAAAATTTTGTACTTAGATGTAATATACATATGCACTTTTAAAAGTAATTTCAACCTTAAGCTATTCAAATTAGTAAACCTGCTTTAAAATCTATAAAACAAAACTTAACAGCATTGCATAAAGTATTTCTAGCACTTTCATGATTTGAAGATATATTTTTTTCCGAATGAAACTCGTTATAATTATTATTGTATGATTGATGTACGGTTGATGTATATTTCTCGAAATGGTGTACATAATATCCTTCTTCTGCTTAATATCATAAATTTCACGACCTTTAAGTCTAAGTGTATATTGAGTATCCACGAAGTCTGTAACACACAGAAGGACACAGCAAAGACCCTAGAAAATATATATAGAAAAGATAAGCATGACGAGCTCAGTCATACAATGCTCGTAATAATACAGGTTTAATGTCTTCAATTGACTCAAAACGGTTCCCCCGGTGTTGTACTTTGAGTGTGCTGAATAGCCAGAAGTCACACGGAGCTAAATCAGGCGAAGACGGTGGCTTATGATTGTTATTTGTTGAAAAACTTACAAAGAATCAATGTAGTATGGGACGATGTATTGTCCCTTTACGAATAGTTTTACGACGATCGAAGAAAACTATCAACATAACCTTGATTTTTGACCTTCTTTGAAGTGGTTTTTTCGGCTTTTGCTCACCTTGGCCTCCATATACACAACATTGAATGTTTGTTCGGCTCGTAAGCATACATCCAAGATTCATGGCTAGTAATAATATGTTTCATGACATCTTGGTGGTCGGAAAGCATTTTTTCGCAGACGTAAACGTGACGCGGTTTTTAGAAAAAAATTTAGTGATTTTGAAACCAATCGTACCTTCACTTTTCTTAGCTGGAATGATGTTTTCAAATGACCATTATTTGATGTTCATGGCCATCCTGGACGTGGTTCGTCGTCAACGCGTTTACGACTCTCTTTGAATAATTTATACCAATTATCGCGTCCAACAATTGTCTCCCAAGGTTTTTTCTAACATTCTGAAGGTTTCAGCACCAAAAATTTGATTCCGCACACAAAATTTAATAGAACTTCTTTATAGAATAACTTCACTCATTGTCAAATATAAAAAAGTCTTACTATTTCTTGCCCACAGTACTCTTTATTATAGAATTAAACACTTACTTCTTTTGCACTGCATAAAAGTAAATCAATAAGCCCACTTTAAAAGCAAAAATGTCTGGTACTGCAGCAATTTACATGGTCATAAATTATCAAATCGCCAAAGAGCATACAAATTGTTTTCGAAAACCTGCATATTTTCAATTGTCCAACTACGCGCCCGCCAGCTCAGGCAACAGAAAGCAATACACATTCTATTTGTTATATTTGTGTTTGCATTTTGGCGTACAACTTTTAAATATGTATGTGTGACTTTTTACTTGTATGCCAGTTTTGAAAGTTGACATAGCACATTCAATTACGTATGCGCATTAGGGTGTGACGCAACGTATTTATTTTATAACTAAAGTTTATTTTTGAGCTCAAAGTGACTGGCATCCAAAATATTAAACACTTTGTCGACGGAGGGTAGAAATTAACATTCGAGACTTTCAAACGGACTCAACAAAAGTGTACCCTAATGTATTTACACACATAATAGACATGCATATGTTTGTTACCTCGCATAGCATGGCTGGCATTTCCACCAAAATTGCTGTTATTTTATTGATAGTTGTTGTCTCAACCATTTGGAGGTGTCTACGAGTATTTTGCATGCAGCGGCAAGCGCGCCACTGGCTGGCTGGCTGGCTAGCTGGCAGTGAGCAAAAGATTTTCAATTGTGTTTACAACAAATATAAATCAAATTGTGTCAAACGCTTGGCAACCCAAAGAATGCTTTGGAAATTTCTTTTTTATTTATTATTTTTTTTTATTTTATTTTTTTTTTTTTCAATGCTTGTTGTAAAATTTTGGCCGATATGCGCCTACACGCCAGCCATATCCGCCGCCGCCGCCATCACGTTAGCGCGGTGAGTAAGCAACTATCAGTGCCACCAACAGCGGGCGTTGCCAGCAAAAGGCTTTTTACGCCACCATTTTGCTCGGCCGCTGCCAATTTTCTACGAATTTCGTCCGACACCGCCGCGCCGGCAAAGACAATGCCCACTTGAACGCCCACTAAACCGCGGTGGCGTTAGCAAATATTGTGCAATAAACCAGACAGCGAAACGCCACTTCAAAAGCATGTAGACATTTGCTGCTTTATGCATATACATACATACATATGTAGGTACATACATACATATATACACACATAAATGTATGCAAATATGTGTGCGCGCCCCTGCTGTCTACATTTGTTAGCGCAACTGCTGCGTTCGGCGTTTGTTTGTCAAGCCATCGGCGCCCTGTTTGTTTTACAAATACACAGCCACTCGTTGTGTGCGCCTGTATGAGTGCCCGTGTGTATGTGTGTGCGCGTGGCGCTGCGTTCAAAACTAATCGAAATCGAAAATTTATTGCCTTTTAATTGTTGCTGCTGCTTTTGTTGTAGTTGGCGCTGCCTACTGTGTACTTTTCACGCGCTACCTCACTCCCTCCGTCTTATTTATGGTTTTGTTTATTCAGATATAGTGCTTTTTCGCTGTCGTTGTTGTTGTTGTTAGTTTCGTTTGTTTGCAAATAACAGAAACATTGAATTTGTAGAAATTGAAAAATGTTTTAGCAAAACGGTGACACGATTGCTTGCGTGTGTTTTCCTTGTTTTCGTTTCATGCTGTTCGATACATACATACATATGCCTTCGAATTCTCGTGTGGAAATGAATTTTGTTTCGCGTAAATTCGGTTTCATTTTGATTTCGCTACCTCGCTAGCCATTTAACCTCAATTTTATTGATTTTTTTGACTTGTTTGTTTACAACTTCGAATAACAAAATTTATGTTGCACAAACTGGACTTTGTTTTTCGGCAAATTTAAAAGTTCTAGTATCGCATTTAAAATAAAAATAAATATTTTTGTATCCGAACGTACTCGGAAATGATCTCTTGTCACTTGTTAAGAAGCTATCTTTATTTCTAGCCAATAATAGGCCGTTTGTTTAAGATCTATCGACACTTTCCACTTATCGTTTCTCACATTAAAACGCAACACTCAAGGTCAAGTTTGACTTCGATGAGTCTTTGTGATATTTAATTTTTTTTTTAAATTGGTAGAACCTTTCAAATCAAGGTGTCAGCGCTCTGAAGATGCCTAGCATTTTTCTGTAGCACTTGGCAGAATTCTGGTATCCTGTGGGTAGCCAAAAAACATCCGTTTGAAGGCAAGCCAAAGTAAGAAGGCGGAACAACAATCTCCAGGGCTTTGGGCTGTGTCTCCCTTCCAATAAAAACATCACAACATCCTCGGATGAGAGACCCCCCTTTTGATGACGACTACTGCAAAAGTGCTAAGGAATAACTCTTGCCAACAGGTGCTACTTCGGACTGAGAAGACAATTGAAAAGTAAAGTCCTCTCCCGACGAACAAAGATCAAATTCTACAAGTCACTCATCATCCCCGTCCTGCTATATGGTGCAGTGGCATGGACGAAGGCAAAGTCTAATGAGTCGGCGTTACGAGTTTTCGAGGGAAAGGTTCTATGGAAGACTTATGGTCATATGCAAATTGTCAACGTCGAATACCGCAGTATATAGATGGAAAAATAAGCGAATTAAAGGACAATGGATACGTTAGCTAGGTCATGTCATCCAAATGGATGGAAACACTCCAGCTTTGAGAGTATACGACGCAGTTCCCTCCGGTGGAAGCAGAGGAAGAAGAAGACCTCTACTCCGTGAAAAATACTAGATGGAGAAGGGCTTGCCTATACTAAAATATCCCAACAGCGAACAGGAAGAACGACTGGCGCACTGTCGTAAGCTCGGCTATAACCACGTAAGCGGTGTCGACGCCAATAAAGAAGAAGAAGAACTGACAGTGTAAATGAACATGCTAGCCAACCTGGTAGAGTTCAAACCTATCTAAAACCGGCCGTTCAATCGGCCGTCAGTCCAGGTAACTCTTATAACCCAGAAATCCTTAATGTGAGAGTATATCGGGCACTCCGCGATCACATATACTCCGAACTATCAGATGGTCCACACATACAATCCAGCCTATCAGATAAATACATTTGATGTAAGAATACATTCAGGGTCCCATGCACCGTAAACAGGAAACTGGATGGGTTACTCTTCACAAACGGTCACCCGACCGATAGGGCTTTTGTCCCATTGGTTTTGCCACTTACTTCTAACCCTATCATGTAGAAGCCTCTTGCTGCCTAGATATCCATTTGCGATTTCCGATGATGATGTGGAGAGGGCCTAAATTCAACAGCACCTTATATGACAAGCAGTTTATATCACAATTTTCGTAGAAACGGAAGCATCATGCAACGTTGCACAGCGAGAAGTTTTCGGCGACCCGAGAACTTCATTCTTAATTTCCATCATAATACTGTAGAGAGGTAATTCGGTAAAAAGAGCGTCAGTAGTTTATTTAAAATCCACCGAACCCCTAAAAGA
Organism: Bactrocera neohumeralis; assembly: GCF_024586455.1. NCBI lineage: Eukaryota > Metazoa > Arthropoda > Insecta > Diptera > Tephritidae > Bactrocera > Bactrocera neohumeralis. Next base: position 15,646,479 of record NC_065920.1, read on the forward strand.
ATAAGCTACTACTACTTGCGAGTAGTAGCTAATTTATTCTAGGGCTGGACGCGAAGTAAGGTATCGCGGCATATGTCTGGTTAATAAAGTCGAGGCGAGGCGTTAAATGAATGGGTGCCGACTAATAGCCTCCACATTGTGAATGAGACAATCGAGTGGTAAGTATAGGTTTGTTGGGCATACAGGCGTGTCTGACATTGACTTGACGCGTATGAATCATGCAGGAAATATAGCGTTTGATGTTAAGGTCACTTAGGTTTATAGGTTAATTACGAGTAGTATATGTTTGGCAGCAGTTTGTTTGCGAAACTCAAAGCGAGTTTGGCGATTTTTACAGTGAAACAGTCGGCAATGGGCTTATGGGGGTGCTGATGCAAAAACATAGCATACTATATATCGCACAAACTTCAACCTCACCTTCACGCCTTACCCTTTTTCAAGACTTTAACGACCGCGAATAGGCGGTATATCTTTATTATCAGTGGGAATGAAGATCCTGCGCCTCTGCCAGCATAAAAACGATACTCTCAACTTCAAGCCACTCCGCAGTTCACTATGAACGAAGCTTTAAGGATAGATCAAAGGTGGTCCTCATTAGCGTAGACAGTCTAACGCTATGCCAGGTTAGAGCCAATAGCAGTAGCGCCGGAACCTAGAGAGCACTTCCCTCAATTTTGAGCGTTTCGTATAAACAAACAATAACTGCACATACCCAAAGCTACGTTTCATAGATCGCAGAGTACAAATACAAGACTAGAACATTCTGAACAATATTATTAGAGGTAATTTCACTACAATTAGTGCAGCGTTTAAAGCCATTAATTCAGAAAATTGAGCAAAACAAATACGATACCTAAAATACCTTAACCACAACTCAACCCAATTTCAGGCACAATAACTAAAGTAAACCATATTTCTGCCATTATTGCCTCGTACATTATACGTATACGAGTAAATCTAAACCAGTATGCGGACAAGCAGCCGCAGCTGAGAAGAGGTGAGCAGCTGGACAACTAAACAAGCAACCAACTAGCCGGCGCTCAGCTACAGCCAGCTCGCTTAGCAATCTACCACAAAAATGCCACGTTGTGTATAATTTCGCATTTATATGCCGGATCGTCAGTGCGCCATCAAGAGCACGCGTCCCGGCACGGTTGCAAAACCACAGTTGGTGGCAGCATGTGTGCGATGGTGTGCGTGCGTGGCGAGCGTTGCGTGAGGCGTGATTTCAGCTGGTGAAATAAGACAATCTGTTGTGTTGGCGCACACATACATACATACATATATGCAAAACTAAAAAGTTTCCACATTGTTGGTGTTGTAGAACAACATGCTTGACTGTACATATACACATAACTGTATGGGAATATATGTTTGCAAGCACTTGTCGATTTCGGGTGTCAATACAACGTTGTAGTTGCCATAAATCATATTAGCTTTGCATTCGTGTACACCTAAATCCAGGCAGGCACAACCACACACACAACTAAATTCGTGTATTTGAATAAACATATATATACGCACTCACACACACACTCATAAATATGTAAGTCAGCGTGTCGCTGTGTCACATCACGAATGCCTGCACATTTGGCGCGGCACCAACAGCAGCAATAACAACAAAGTCAACAATATTTGTTGCGACATGAAATGTGCCAACAACCTCCAAAGAACACGTACCAATTTAACCATTTTCATGTGACCAGATGTAATCGTGTAGTGGGTATAATAATATATGAAATATGCATGTGCGTATGTGTGTGTGAGTGGCAAGTACATGATTGCTTGACAAGCAATGCAAAATGTGCAAAATAAATGTAATTGTCAATAAACCTGAATATGACCAACGTCCAGGCGAATTTGTCGGCAGTTCGAAATTTACACGCGCCAGTGTTGCCATCTACATATGTATATAATATTTGTGGATTAACTATGGAAAATTTTAAATTTGACATTCGAATTACGTTTTTCAAATGATAAATAAAATCCAAGCAATCAAAGCGTTTTTACGCGAACCAAGCTTGGGCTTATATTTTTTTTTAACTGAGCGGAATCCAACGTCAATGCACTTTCTGTACCAATCTCATTCTTAAAGTGCCTTCAAGTGTCCATATAACGATTTTCAATAAGAGCGATATAGGAAATAGTCTAACGACATCCAAATCGTATGACCGAGGCGGCCTGACTAATCGCTGAAGATGATTTTTCGATTAAAATCTGGATCGTTCTCAAGTTATTGCTCAGACCAATTGAAGAACTACGACGATTCTGGTTGTCAAGCGACTTCAGTTCTTACGTCAATTCGATCTTATAAGGATGTAGGCCGAGATCTGTACGCAAAATTCGTCACAATGACGGCACAGAAATGCCCAACGCTTGAAAACGACGCGTGAGAGACTATTCAAAATTCAAAATGTTCAATATTCTTAACACTCGGCACTTCTTTGTCTCACTGACACGGTAACATTTTGTACTGTACATGTGGATTCAAACTTTTTCACTAGACGCTTAGTTGTTGATCTGACAGGGCGATTATGACGACCATAAATTGGACGATCTCAAAGTTTGGGACTCGGTAATAAATTTAAATAATTTCGACTCGCTGTTGGATCATATATCTTTCCATGATAAAATGGCAAACCTAATTGAAGAGACATTAACAGTAGCGAGTTTGTGCGTTGATATGTGAAAATAGACGAAACAGGACACCATCATTTCACTTCGAAGTCTAACTAACAGTCATCCGAGTGAACTGCATACGATGAACCCGCTTCAATGCGTGGAAAAATATAATGGTCGGCGCATAGAATATTTTCTTGTTGACTTTCTTGAAGAAAGAAGGACCATCCACAGACAATACATAGAGTTACTCGACCGTTTGACAAAACTGTCGAAGACGGCCACTTTTGAAGAAAAAAGTACTGTTTCAAGAAGGAAATTTACCATGTCAAAAGTCGATGAAAACGATGGCAAAATCCCATGAATTGGACTCCAAATTGCGGCCGCATCCAAAGCTTTCTCCAGATGTGGCAGTAGTGACATTATTCAGTTTTCGGATCTCAAAAAGAATGCTCGCTGCGAAGAAATTTTCGTTGAATAAAGAGGTGATCTGAGACCTATTTCGAAGTAAAGGACAAATCGCACTGGAAAAATGGTATCGAAAAGTTTGATGGTCGCTATATCATCACTATATCACTATATCAGTGTATCACCTTTGAAGGGAATTATGTTGAATAAAAAAAAAAAAACGAATTTTACCAAAAAAAACTATGTTTTGCTATGATAGGCCGGAGTCTTTTCAATTGATCTGATAGTAATTGATAATTGATAGATACTTTTGCGAACCATTTATGAAAGTTGAATTTAATTTCTCAAAATATTTTGACTTACCTATATAACATAACAAGATGACTACCCGGTTTTGCTTCGCTTTCGAAAAATTCATGCAGAGGAATTTCCATTAAGGCTTCCAGGTTAAGATATCTTATGTAGACCACCATTTCGTTGCGTCCGTTTCACCTTCCTTATCATAATTTTTCATTAAGTAGAAATTAAGAAGGATTCAGCAAAATATCAAAGCTTGCCTGAAAGTAAATATTTTAGGATATATAACAGCATGTCTTCCATAAAACTCTTGCTTTAATAAAGCCAATTTAGCAGCAAGTATATTTGAAACAACAATTGGCCAACCAGAGAACGGACGCTTACACCAAAAGCAGCCATTCCTACCTAAATCACGGCAAGCAGCAGCAAGTAGCACAAAGGAATTCCTTACAAAAGCATAAACTCATAATCGGACAGTAAAGTCTTTGCGAAATGTCAGCAATAAATCAGAAATTAAATATATTTTTCTGACAATTTCTTTGAAAATAATGCAATTGTACGTAAGTAAGAGCATAAGTACGTAAGTAAGTGAAACGCATTCACTTGCACGAGCCGAGTTAGACCTTAGCACAGTCTTAGAGCACTCACAAGTGCCCGAACCCGACAGCAGTGGCAGCGAGCCAGACGCAAGGCGCACGACAAGTGCGACACACTTTTTGTTCTACATTTCTATTATTCTTATGTATATGTGTGTGTGCAGTGAGTTGCGCTGCCTTTGATAGCGGCAAATGTCATAAACTACTTAGACATTATGCCTTTTCTACAATATTTTATGCGAAACCGCGCCATGGACCGGCCATCAGCGACGAACGCTGAGCGCCGAAGCCTTATTATTCTATAAAGTAAGGACTTTTGTATTAAAATGTATATGTGTGTGTGTATGCGTTTAGATTGAAGTAGAGCGCTGGTCATGGCTGGCTGCCGAGGCTGACATTGGCACGCGCGCCATAGGACAAATTTTACAATTTACTCGCCAGCATTCAGCATTCGTTCACTGTCACTATGCATGTCTATGTGTGCGTATCGTTGTGCAAGGCTGAAACACAAGCGACTTGGCAGTAAAGCATGGACCGACAGCTTGCCACGCACTAATGGAGTTGGGAGTTGTAGGCACTTCAATGCGGTTAAGCATAAATTGAGTGCCAACTATGACGACCGCGCGACCGAAGCCATTAGTCGCGAATGTGTGCCAGCATGCGCATGTGTGTATGTGTGTTTGTGCACCTGCGGTATGTCCAATTTTTCAAAAGTCTCAAGGACATGCAGGCACATTTATGCAGCAAATTCATTTCAAGTGCTTATTGTTTTTGTTTTTCTCTCTGTTTTTCGTTTGCGGTCCGACATTTGACGCATTTACGTCTCCGTTTATTTTATTTGCCTTCGCTTTTTCATTTCTAATTTGCTTTAATGGGAGATTCGGCATAGGTTCGGGCATTCCATCATTGCAGAAGCATTGCGTAGCCGCCACTTCAAAGGCCAGCGCCTCACCGCCGCCATCGCTAGACCAGTTGGCTTGACCAACTGCGAAAGGCCGCACACATTCAAGCATGCAGACACACACACACAAGCAGCTTAAGGGTATGATGGAAGTTGAAAATAATCAACAAATCAAAAGACCATGAATGTGAAAGAGGCATAAATAAAAGATTACTTGTGGAGTGAAGGGGGGAAAAATTTACGAATTCAACAAAGTACTTTTGACAAACCACAAGGTCATGCGCTGAAGTGAGGCCATGTAATTTTTTTTCTATGCAGTTCTCTTTTTTTTCAATTTTAAAGTGGTATCCGCTTCAAGTGCTTAGAGAGACCATTTTCGAAAAGATAGATTTTAATTTTAGTTTAAACATTTTGGCAGATCATGAAAAGAAGCCGAGTAAACTTAGTCCCACACAATATTTTATAATGAAGTTACTTGCTCTTTGACTCCAGCATTGTCACTCACAACCACCGCTAGAAAATCTGGGAGTAATATTAGATTTTAAAATAAAATGTATGGTACACCGCGCGTAAAGAGCAACAAAATATGTAAACTTCTTATTTTTTAATGGCCGAGACACCGCCAACTGAAGATTCCAAGTATAGCCAGGTTCTTCTCTACCTGGTCTTTCCAACGAAGTGGGGGTTTTCCTCTTCCTCTGATTCCTCTTATCCAGCGAATACTGCGGCGATGACTTTCAGAACTGGAGTTTTTTCATCCATTCGGACGACATGACCTAGCCAGCGCTACGCTGTCTCTCAATGCGCTGAACTACGTATATCTCGAACAGATTATCATTCCATCGAATGTGGTATTCGCCATAGCAATTAGCATGAAAGCACAAATTTTTCGCAGAACTTTTCTCTAGAAAACTCGCAACGTCGGCTCATCAGTTGTTGTGATCGTCCATGTCTCTGCACCATATAGCAGGACGGGAATAATGAGTGACTTATAGAGTTTGGTTTTTGTTCGACGAGAGAGGAATTTACTTTTCAATTGCCTTAGCCCGAAGTAGCAGTTGTTGGCAAGAGTTATTCTGCGAAGGATGGAATTATGTGTAGAAGTTCGCGCAAGTGAGGAAAGTTCTCTGACCACCATTCACTTGGTAATGGCATGAAACAATTGTTTTACATATGGCGCAAGTAGCTCATGTCTTCCGGTCTCATACCAAGCATCCATTGTCTAGCCAAAAAATATCCGTTTGAAGGCGAAACATCTTCTCCACGGTTGTGCGCTAGGTTTGGGACACACCACGTAAGAATCGTTCCCCAATGAAAAGGAAACAAGGGACTTGGTTGAGAAACTCTCCCATTTTTAAATACAGGAACTAAAAATCCCCTCAATATGTCCTCTCCAAACCACCCTAATGAATTTTATCAGTACAAAAGCTTTTATTTGTTCAACTTCCGAGACATAGTCGAGATAGCCTCGACCAGCAATTGCGATCCTGTGCCAACAGACCCTTAAAAGAGTCTCTCTCTTATTGCTATGAATACTTCCTTAGGTGCCAAGGCAAAATTGATATAATCACTAGTACCAGAAAAAATATAGAATAACTTTTGCCAACAAACTCCTGGCTTAGTGACTGAAGTGGAGATGGGAAGCCGTGAAAAATAATTCGACCTATGTATTATGTTTTCAACCAAGCTCAAGGAAATATATGTTGACCGCCATAACAATATGACGGCTCTTATATATTTTAGAAAGACAATTTATGTTTAGCAAAGGCGAATATCACATAAAATAAGTGATGATAATGGAAAGTTCAACTCAGAAAGCATTAATTTTGGTTCCAGATAACGGTAGTAAAGAATGATCGATACGTTTGTTCGAGAGCTTAAGTGGTGGACCATGAGTTATCCGAGCGGTCGGAAATAGTGTGTTTCCTGGGTCTTCCGGTAGAGAACTTCGATAAATATCAATTCGAAACTTACCACCCTAACGGGGATTAGATAACCGCTTTAACAACAACAAAGGGCGATAGATAATAGCAAATACTCCTGCTTGAAAGACACTCGGAAAACGTTCCTTTGGTATGGATAGTTTGGAATGCTTGCTCTAATGCCTTCTTGTGTGTTCGAGCCATCAGTGATTCACTGGATATTTCTGCACCTCAGTAGTAGGTCGAGCGTGGAATCACTCCACTCCGTCTTACTGCCAAGAGTAGCTCTAAACTTTTCTGTAAAGTTTACCCTCTTCGTAATGCCGTCCCTTGGAAGTAGGGTCAGTAGTGTGTCTACCTCTAAGGCCTTTATTTGTTGAGACGATATTATCTTCCCAAAACCCACTGCCGCCATAAGCAGCGTGGTATGTTTCGCTGCCTGTTTGATCAATAGTTGCAACGGTTTGAACTACGCCATAATTTCAAGTGCTGCAGTTGGGCGAGTACGCATTGCCCCTGAAGCGCAGACTTTAGGCGAGTCTTTGCAGCTTCGATAGTTGAAACCCTGCGGAAGATTACGTTGCCTTCGATGTCTAAGCAACTGCTTCATAAGTGACTATAAGCCTTACGATCATGGTGCAGTCCCAGTATCAGACTTTTGACCTTTGCCTTTTGACAGAGTTAATTCCACGTGCCTATTCTACCGTAAGGTTGAGTCTAATGTGATGTCTAGGAATTTGACCTCTTTAGACACGTCCAAGTTCCTGACAACAAATGTTGAGAGTCTCAAGTAGTGAAAGCAATTTATACCTTTTATTCTCTCAAATTAGGCCAACATCGCTTACTTTAACTTTTACAACATTCCCTTTTTCCACGGCTTCACTTCGCTTTAGCAGCGCCGTTCTTATCGCACAACCCAGAGCACCCTTGGTGTCTAGCGCTGAGCATATTTTGCACGCTGCTGTCACTCAGTTTATGTCCATCAAATGAATTTTTGTTTACGTGTCCTTCGTCAGGCCGCAGCCATCAGCCATCAGCCGCAATTAGCAACATCATAAACAACGTAATCATACTCGACATTATCAACAACAATTTAGGCCAACATTTTTTGGTTGACATATCTTGGAGAGTATATTAAATTTCGTTTGCAGCATTGTTGATGCTCGCTTTAATGGCTGTGCACTCAGCAGCTGACTGCAAGCCAGCGGGGGGAGGTCATAAATGGAACTCAAGGCCGCTGTTAACCGCCTCGTTGCGCCGCCGACGGCTTTTTGGTACTTAACCACAGCAGCAGCAGCAGTGGCTGCAGTAACAAAGCCAACAAGAACAACAACGCAGCACACGAAGCGAGCGTAATTAACACTCACCCACACACAGAGACAAACACAGAGACACAAAGAAGAAGTGTTTGCTTGGCTTGGCGTAAGGACATTTGCGGACAGCAAACAAATATAAACATAAAACAGAATGGCTGAGATGGAACAAAAGCCCTGCAAATGGTGAATTTACGCACATTAATGCTTTAATGCCTCGGACGCTGCTGGAAGCGCTGCGAATACGAACTTTTGCGCAAACACAGCAGCTTGCGTGCATGTGTGTAGTGAATTTTGGAATATTTGCTTACACATTTTATGTGCTGTGTTTGTGTATGTGTGTGTGTCATTAAATAAGTCTTATTGTGGCGAAATTGTGCGCACTTTGTTGTTATTTTTGTCAGCTTTGCCACGCTCGCTTGCATGTCCAGGGCACGCGCAGCGCTGGTGATGGGTAATCACAGGCTACGCGTTGGCGCACAGGTGGGCCAAAGCGGTTAACTACACGCATACTTAAACAAGTAAACACTTGCTACCACTCATATATATATGTATATATATTTACATACATATATTCACATGTATATATAGCCCTTCAGCTGTGTATGAGTGAGTAACGCGGCGGCAAGGTGGTGGAGAGCGCATTGCTTAATGGTTTAGCAATGGACAGCAACAATAACCACAGCGCGTACTGCTTAGCAGTTAGAGTTAACGGGAATGACATTGTTGCCACTGTTTGGGGCACAAAAGATTTTGCCGCGCGGATAATTAGATAATTACGGTGAAGTGTTGTTTGGATTGTTGAACACATTGTACACAATTAAAAGATAAACACGACGCCACACAACGTGGCACGCACACCAGCGCCAGCGAATCACTGTATACTAAATTGCTTTTTGCTTATAATTATTGTTATTGTTGTCTGTCGGTGTGGGTCAGCGCAGTGTGCGTGGCAATGAATTGCAGCGCTGTGTTTGTTTTAATGCTCATTTGGAACGCGTAAATGTTGCGTTAAAATCGTTATAACACGCGCCTTTCAAATGCCTTTCAAACGTTTGTTCGCTTGTGTGCGTGTGTGTGGTGTTTGCTCTGATGACAAATGTTCACAGTCTGACCGCTGTGGCCTTGTTGTACACGCTTCTTCACAAAGCAGCGTGATTTGCAACAAATTTTCATTAGATTGACGGCGTTTATGTGGATAATTGTGCGTATTGTTGTATTTGCTTACAACAACATTCATTCTTTGCGGCCCTTTCCACCCCCTATCCGGATGACACCAGCTGTTATCGCATTGACCACCAAGTTTTTATTTTTATGCTTCGAAGGGGGAATCTTCCAAAAATACTGCCGATGAGAAAGCATTCACGATATATATTGCCTGCTGAAGGTACATTGTTTCGGGACCACACCCAGATAGTATTGTCTGACTACCATGAACTTGCAATACAGTACGCCTACGTATTAAACCCTTAACTCCAGCTACCTTAGCTTCTATTTGAGATGGCGGGACTACCGTTAAGCACTAGTTCATAGGACCAAGCTGGGCAAAAATACCACTTCATACACCCCTGCAGGGTTATTCGGCTGATCAAATGCTCTTCTGCTACAATTTCCTCATCTTGAGGTCTTGGATTACTATTGCGACTTTCATCTTTTTCTATATTGGCGTATCATAGTCGAGTTTACGACAGCGCGCCAGTGGTTCTTCCTTTTCGCTGTTTGTCGCCAATTGGAAATTCGAAGTGTTGCCTGGTTCTCATTTTCCTGGTCTTTCTAACAGAGTGGAGGTATGCCTGTTCCTCGGTTTCCCCAGGCGGGTACTCTGTCAAATACTCTCAGAGCTGGAGTGTTTTCATCTATTTGGACGACATGACCTAGCCAGAGTAGGCGGTGTCTCTTAATTCGCTGTACTATGCCATTGTCGTCGTATACAGCTTATTGTTCCATTGACTACGGTATTCGCCTTTGCCATATAGCAGAACGGTAATAATGAGTGACTTGAAGAATTCGGCCTTTGTTCGTTGAGAGAAGACTTTACTTCTCAATTGCCTATTCATTCCGAAGCATTACCTGTTGGCAAGGGTTAGTTTGCGTTGAGTTTCGAGACTGACGTTTTCCCCAACTTCGATTACGGTTCGATCAATTCTTCTATGGTAGATCTCTCCACTGCGTACCCCGAGCGGGAGAAAACCATTTGCTCCGCGTTTTCTTCGTCACTACTGCTGAACCAGGATTTTTCGATTTTTCATCGTGGCCGAATATGTAGAGGTACTTCCTGCAACAGCCATGACCTAACAAGCACTGCGTCAGATAGAAGTCTGTCTCTTAGTGTTTTTCCTCAGTCCAAGCTGACACGTTCTAAATTAGACTTTGTGTCCATCTTCCTTTTTCTGTCGTATCGCATTGCGTTGCTATTCGTCAAGGCTATCTTTCTTTTTTCCATTCTTCAGTCGTTTGACGCCTATTGACAGTTTTTTGTTTTATTGTATTATTTTTTATAAACTTTGCTAAACTCTGATCAGATATGATGTTCTAAAAGTGCAGGTTACCCTTATAGCGCATAGCCACGTCACCGCTTTAGACATATTAGCACATGTTTTTGATGAAGGGCTGTCCTCCATATAGAAGCAGCGTACATCAGTATCGACTGGCTGACTTAAGCAAACTGAGCTCTCCTACTTTGGCTTGGGCCAACAATGTTGCTCATTACTTTGGTCAAGGCCACAGTCACTGTAGCCGCCTTACATAAGACTTTTTCAAAGATACCTCAGCGAATTTTGTGTTGCAACTTTACAGCCATCAATGTAAAGGATATTTTATAATAATGTACTAATCTACGCATTACCACGCAGCCTTTTGGATATGCATTAGTATCGTAATCTGTAGATATCCCGGTGTGTTCTCTGCCTCCAGTGCCCTCATAATATGCGGTCACTAAGCAGAATTAAAATCATTTTTTATGTTACGTGTGACAACTGCGCAGTATTCTTTCACTTCGTGCAGACAACTGATGCCCTCTATGGCTTTAGTCGTTTCCAATGACCTTGGCGATTTCCGTCAATTTTTCGATTGCGTTTATCGTAGATCTATATCTCCTGTTGTCAAATTGGTTTTCAGAAGAGCCAAGCGTCTTCTTTTAAGTAACGTTCAGGCGTGTGCAGATCAGCCTCTCCATTATTTTGTCCATCGTATCGAGCACACAAAGTGATCGATGCGCGTTAGGCTCTCGAGACGATTTGTTAGGTTCCTAAAGGTGGACCAGATGCTGTTTCTTCCATAACTTTGAGAAAGTTCGTTACTCCTCCCTCTTATTTGGAATGCCATCCAGGCATCGCGTTGAGGAACCTCACCGCCACTTCAATTACCTCTTTCTCGTCAATTGTCCAAGCCTGTACCACTGTTGGTATCTTTCTGCTCGATTGCCGCTCTTGTGTTGAGAAAAGCAGTTTCACAACCTTTTCTAGAAGGGCAGGTGTTTGGCTTCTATTTGTAGGGTCACATCATGGTTTCTCTTTCACCTTCTCACTTTTTTCTTTGAAACTTGAAGGGTTAGTTTCTTTGACAACCTTTCTGAGCTCCTTGCGTTTTTTATAGAAGCATTCAAGTAGCTTTGTGTGTTCGGCTCTACCTTACAGATAATTGTATATGTTGTTCTAATTTTACCCACATATTCTTAAGCCCCCTCCCTAGTTAAGGTTTAAATGTTAGCACATTAAACACTTTCAGCATAGATAAGTCTTGATGCATTCGTGCAACTCTATGGTTCCGATGGAGAAATCACTATGTATTAATATGTCTATAATGTTATGCAACCCTAGTGTCATAAGGGACACCTGAAAAAGTCTTTCAAGTATGAGATTTTAATATAAATTGGAAAGTCCTTCATTTTTCAGTTACAAATTTTTCTTCCTTAATATTGGACAGAAAATCAGTATTTAGGAATTAGAAAAAATATGGTATATTATTTCTTATATTCGTAGAAAATTTAATTCTCTATAAAAATAATATCTTAAAAGAGTTAGGTGGGTCCTCTTAGAGCTCATACGTGGATAGAATATTTTAGGGTATCTACCAACCAATTTTTGAGAGTATAAGCAAAAATAATAATTTACACCCCTAATGCACATATATAGGTAAAAATACAATACAATATATGGAAAGATTTCATGTTCACTGCTCAGAGAAACAAGTATAAAACGTCGAATAGACATCTCAAAGCGAGCGAACTTCTTTTCGACCACTACAGTCGCCTGATTACGTATTACTTTCATTCAATAAATTCCTCAGATGCTTAAGATGTATCGCTTTCTATAATTTCCACACTTTCTTAAATTAATTACACCACTTAAATCACCGAAATTGGATTGCCGCCGCCTGCAACAACACACCGCATCGCCAAAAGCATTTGTCCTCACCACTTTTATGGTGTTAAATTGCAAATGTCACTTTCCTCCGCACACACACACACACACACACACATATAAGTATCATACAATTGCTTGAGCACTCAGCAGCAACAACGACGCAAACCACAATGATCATTGTTGCAAGTGTGTGCAATCTTGCTTCAATTAAATTAAGATGCAACCAGGCGTTGCATCGCATGCAGGCGCCGAAAGCATTGCGCAGCACAACCATTTGCACAGCGTGCAATGGCTGTTGATGCTATGCGCTGACAAGCATGGTCACTGCGTTCATGCAGCATCTACAATCAACAGTAATAAACTGTGCAACAGTGACGATAAATGTCAGACAGTGGCAGTGTATCAAATGTCAGCACTGACACTTTCAATGGACACAAACACACATACACCCTGACTCACACTCACACACATTCGTTTATGGTTGCATGCAATCTGCAATTTGCCGTTTTATTTATTTACTTGCGCACTTTTGTGCAAACATAAATACAGCAACGCAACTTTATAGTGCAGCTGAGCGCTGCTGCTGCCACATACGATGCACAACTGTTTGCCAGCAAATCCTTCATGCTCAACGGCATTGCATATGGTAAGTTTATATCACATTTTGAGGAAAAAGGAAATACTTTTGTAGCAATAAACAAGAATATAAGCATACACCATATCCACTACCCGTCACTCATACGCCACGGTGGCTCTTAAAAAGGAGCTGAAATCGAAAACATGCAAAACACTAAAACACTAGTGAAGCGACATGTTTAAATGCAAAGCTAATGATTTTTAGCTCAAAAAATTTTCATTGAATTTAGTTTATTTTCATTTTATTTGTGCTGAATTCTAAAATGGATTTCATAATATTGGGTAGTCGAAAAAGTCTTTTCGTATTTCTAATCAAACTTCAACTTATTCCTTTTAAATTTATAGTGAACTTTAATGAACCAAATATGTGCCATTTTGGTCGACCACTCTTTGTCATTTTTTCGCTAGAGACATTATTCCATCAGTGTAAAACTTTTCAGGTTTCTCGAAGAAAACTGCGACAAGTAATTTTTATAGGCTTCTCTTGAAGCCAACTTTACTCCATTAAGGGAGTTCTGCATTCACCGAAAGCAAATGGTAGTCCGATGCAGCAAGGTCAGGGCTATATAGTGGATGCACCAACACTTCTCAGCCAGGCTCTCCCAGTTTTTGCCGAATCATCAAAGATGTGTGATCTATCGTTGTCCTGATGGAAGACGAAGCCGTTTCTGTTGATCAGTTCTGGCCGTTTTTCTTCCGATTAATTGCTTCAATCTCATCAGTTGTTGATAGTAAAATGTAGAATTAATCGTTCGACCAGGCTGTAGCAGCTCATACTGTATGATTCCTTTCCAATCCCACCGAACACTCAGCATAACGTTTCGAGGCGTCAATCCTAGCTTTGCGACCATTTGTTGAGCTTCACCACGCTTGGACAATGTTTTATTCGCATTCACTTCAGAAATGATTCGATTTCATTTCGTTTCAGCAAAGAATTGTTGACAAACTCTTTTTCGACTACCCAATATAATGACGAATATTTTCTCCAAAGCACAAACGAGATCTTTAAATGGATAATCTACCATGTCTGATCCACAGCAGTAGAAGCCAAGGCCGTTAAGCTTCCATCATGAATTTTCATTTCATCAATTGTTTGATTAAAAGAAACTTTTATCATATTTTTCCTACTTTAAGGCATCGATATCATCGATAATTTGTCCGACATTTTTACGTCTACTATACTTGCCGTAGATTAGTCAAAGTTTACAAATTTTATAGCTCCATTCAACCTTAATGCAAAAGTATGAAAAAAAAATTTCCTTCTATTCCTGATTTTTTGAAACTCCCAAGATCTATTGCTTATTTTATTTACCTTGAGCAGGGTATAAAAAGATTACCACGAAGTTTGTAATACCCAGAAGAAAGCGTCAGCGGCCATATAAAATAATATATCTCAGTCAAGTCAGCGGGGAGGTCCCCTTTGAGCCTACTGATCACAACATATTCGTTACAGTAATTAAGTAAGATAAACTCATTTAGCTCAGTTTTGACCAGCAGCAAAGCTCTGGTTCTACATGTATCAGCAGCTTATGACTCCTCGCCCAAAGATCGGCGGCTCTCCATCCTTCAGTTTTCTCTTGATATCCCACATCTGATAAACTTGTGGATACAGTGATGCCAATCCGTACTCTCATACCTTGGCGGTACCCTGGATGGTTTCCCTTGGCTATCTTCATGAAAACCGCGTAATTAGGCGACGCAACCCGCTTCCACTCTACGTAGGAGATTGCTCCACCTTCCATGCTGCGATCGCGCACCAACAGTTTTATTTTGTCTGCCAGTTTGGCAATTTCGCTGAATGTTGGTACTGCACTCGTGCGAGCCTTCTTACCAACAAAGGATTCCTCCTAAAACGACCTCTTTATAGAGACCTCATTTTAGCACACACCGCCTTCCTCGACGCTGTTAGGCATTCCTCCAGCCCACTCAAATGTACTGGAATGGTGCTCAGGTTCCTGAACAGTCTGCCTGCCACTGCAACGAGCTATTATTTTTGCTTCCCGTTTCTAAAGCAGTCGCGTCGACGTAACTGGAACGGATCCACATTTTTTCTCCGGCCAGGGAGTGACAACTCGCCAGAATTCTGGCGCTACAAATATAACGACGTTATTTCGCTTCCACGCGGCGGTCCGACTTCAACATTCCAGCCGCCGAGGTCTGCTTACCACTGAGATGTTTATCGTCCCCGAACTTGAATCTAAGCTGCTGGAGCTGGCTCCGCCCAACCTTCGTAAACCAACAGGCTTCAGCCGATCCACTTAGTAGATCAGCCACAGCTATTTTTTCATATCGAGATTTTCACTATTTTTATTAAAGATGCATTTTGTCGAGATTCACGGCTACAGTTATGGTGCTAAAAAAATAGCAGTTTCAAGCTCTATTATCCTTAGATGATTCCATTTCACGTTATAAACTCACTTTCTTTGTTGCCACAAGCCGTTTCTATGAATTATTTTTCGCCCAGTTCCACACAACAACAACAACTTTCCGCAATAAATCCATTTTTTCCGGTTAAAAACCAAACGCTTTGTTGCTCTCAAACGGTAAACACTAATTTGCAGCAAAAACCCAACGGAAAATTATACGATACACCTTTCTGCGGCCTTTCGTTGCCATACACGCACACACACATGTATATAGAGAGCACAGTTTGGTATGGACGGAGCAAAAAAATATAAGCGCAAACGCTAGTTGCCTTGGCAGCGCACATACGTGGCAACACTCGGCGCACGGTGGCAGCGGCCATAACATGCAATATGTAAAATACAATAAAGATGTCAGCGACAGAGGAGACCATGTTAACAATAAACAATTGGCCACAACGACATGACGTTTAACAAGCGCACTTTGTGTTTGTACGCCCACTTTGAGCGCACGGCTGCGGCGCCGTCAACCGATTGGGCAGCTGTCTGCACCTTTATTGCACACACACACGCGCACATGTGAGGCGGCTTTTCGCATTAATGCATACATAAGTTTTACAGTTATACGCATTTGAAACTCCTTATTGCTGACATGAAACATGAAACATGAAGCAGGCAACGTGCAGTTGATTCCACATGCCCGCGCGCCCCTCTTTGTGTGCGTGTGCGAGCTCAACTGATTTGACAGACAGCAAAGCAGCGCGCCAGCTTGCATACGCGTATGTATGTGCGCCTGTGCGTGCACGCAAACCAGCACAACAGCAACACGACACGGCGCTGTGCAGCTTAGTAAAATGTTGCATAGATTGGTTGCACGCTCGCTATTTAGCAAACGCCACGCAAGCTAACACAGCTATAGCCATGCACATGAATTACAAAAAATAAACAAAACAAAAAAACCAACAACATAGCACGCACATGTGCCAGCGAGCAATGGTTGTGAGTGGGAAATCTGAATCATGTCAGCAACATAAACGTTTTTGCAAATGGAAAATTGCGGTCAGTTTCTTTGCATACTTTTATTGGCGCCGCTGCCTACAAATGCACACAGACAGAGCGCTGAGTTTAAGTATCTGTGCATGTGTGCGAAAGCGCACGCCTTTACTGTACCCAGTAGGAAGATATGGATTAATCTGTGAAGCCTATAGTTCGGGAACAGACGCTGGTCCGTTGTTAAGCCAAGAACCCCTTGGCCAGTTGGAGATTCCAAATGTAGCCAGGTCTTCTGATCTCTCTAACGGAGTAGAGGTCTTCCTCTTCCTCTGCTTCCCCCGGCGGGTAATGCGTCGAACACTTTCAGAGCGGGAATGTTCTTGGTCAATCCGCACAACATGACCTAGCCAGCGCAGCAGTAATCTCTTGATTTCCTGAACTATGGGGAGTATATTTCGTACAGCTCATCGTTCCATCGAATACGGTATTTGCCGGGATCAATGCGCAAAGAACCACAAATCTTCCGCAGAACCTTCCTTTCAAAAAGGGTGCCAAGGTGGAGACCAAGTCGCGACTTCGACGACTGTTTTTTTTTTTGATGACAGAAGATATTTTGACTTGCCACTGTTCAGTACTAAACCCATTTGCTTCACTTCCTTATCCATTCTGGAAAAAGCAGAACTAACGGCGCTGTTGTTAAGGCCAGTGATATCAAAAAAATCCAACCTTCTCGTCAGCTTCGATCCGTCCGTGAAAAAGTTCACAGCGCCTCTTCTTCAGCGACTCCGCCCCATTCACATACCTCTCGGATGTATGTGCACGAAAAAGAAGACACTAGAAGTAGGTTCTACGGCACTGTGAATCGAGTCGTCACGCTAACTGTCAGAGAGTTCAAGGCCTGTATAGTTTCTCTGCAATAGAAGCCGACTTCCCTAACTAAAGCCACACTTCGGAGAAGTACTTCACCTTAATGGGTGCCAATTCTGCTGGTCTGGCAATCTGAAACAAGAGTTGATTGAGAGCTCCCGAGAGAAAACCTCCACGCGGAGAAAAAGCCTTTAGGAGTCAGTTCTACGGCACTGTGGACCGAGATATCAAGGATCTAGTCGAATTGAGAGAAAATATCGGAATGTGATTCTCTGGGACGCTTAAGATATCCAGTTTCCGGGAGTCCGATAGCCATAACGTATCTATAGGATGTGTGTAGAAAAGTATTGGTTTAACTACGGTTTCGTAAAGCCAAAGCACAACTTTTTTCTCCCTCTCCAGAATATCGAGCTTCCATGATAGCTATCAAGAATGAGACCCAAGTAAGTCATCTGTTCGGCAGGGTGTAATCGAGGGCCTCCTAATGATGGGACGGGTTCATCGGGCATTTCATACGTCCTGGTAAATGAAACTAGGTAAATTTTATTTGGATCAACTACAGCTTTTTTTCGCCGAGTAGCTCCCATATTAACTAGTAAAGGGTATCCAAGAATTTTTCTTTAAAAAAAATAATCGAAGTCACTGCCGGTAAGGATGAACATATCCACTTCATAACTGAGATTTCGGAAAAAACACAACATCCACAATCTCTACTGCCGCTGCTTGCATGAGAACAGTACCAGTTACGGACCAGTGCCCAGCGCCGTAAGGTATGCTCCATACGCACGCTCAGTCCATTTTTTGCGGTCAGTCATGTGCGCGCGTCATCGGCAGGCAAATAAAATTATGCCACGAAACTTCGGTTGAGAAATAAAATAATAAACGCATCCAGAAGCGTGTTTAAAACATAACCGTAAATGCATGTGTGTGTGTGTGTGTAAATTGTAAAAGCTTCTGCCACTTTTTATGTGTTGCTTGTGTTGTTTTCGTTCTTTTGTTCGCAAATGCAATCAAAACACGCAGGCAAATGTAATATTTTGAAATATTGAACATGAAAACCATAATCTGCTCTAATAAACCGTTTAAGCCACTCATTCACTGTGCTGTCAGCACACACGTGTTGGTGCGTGTGTGTGTGTTCGGCGCACGCCAGCAGGCCATAATATCGTGTCAGCGCGTTAACAGCTGCATTTGAAATTGCCAACAAATGCGCACAAACAGCCAAATGAAATGCATGAAAATGAATGGCTTATTTTAGCCGTTTCTTCATAACGGTATTGCGGTTGAGGCTAGCAATAAATGCAAATATCGAAAATAATGTTTATGAAACGAGTGATTCCGGCAAAGATTTCAATTTAAATTTGCTGTCAGCTACGCAACTACAAAAGCTCCTGACAAAGCAGTGGCTTAAAGTGTATCATTTACGAGCGATATCAATAAAAACTAAATGGAATTCAATGTTGCCCGCTCGAAGACTTTATTTAATTGGCTTTACTTAAATCAATTGCTCATGTTAACTGTCGATGAATATAATACCGTTATTTTATACAGAAAAGTTGTGAATTTATATTTAACAAGAAAAAATCTTAAATCTGTTTACATCAATGATATTTACATATACAAAATATTCTTTACAAGAACTAAGTTTTAATCTGTCTTTTTGCATGGTAGCTACAAGCTATAGTGATCCGATCTAAACCATTTATTCCAAGATTGCTCCGTTTCCTTACACAATAAATTTGATGAAAATATCCCGGCAAATGAAAAATTTTCAGTGTCCAATCTGTATGCATATATAGAAAAACAGTTCAATATAGACCATTGCGACAAATGAGCAGCTCTTTGGAAAAAAGAACAGGAAACTCGAAAACTAAGGGACTAATTCGCGTATATACAGATACACGGAAAGACGGACAAATATAGCCAAATCAACAGAGCTCGTCATGCTAATGATTTCTATTTACGTGGAATGGATCGTCCAGTCCATCGTTATCGATTGGCGAATCGGCTTTAGCATCTCCTGGTGTTATGTTTTCACTGTCATTAAGCAGGTTGTTCCCTCCACAATTTTAGTATGCTCTGGGCATCAGTCACTAGATCACCATTGAGGGTTATACAAGAATATACTCTGGTCTTGAAACCTTCTGTTAGCTGCCGCTTTTTTTTAGTAGAATTTTCGAGCAATACCCCTGTCGCCCAACTGGTCAAGTTCTTCATACTCACGCATTTCGGCCTCTTTCTTTTTCTGTCTGCAAAAGGGTCTCGCTTCTCTTATCTCACGGTATCTATCCCATCCCGCACGTATTGTGGTTGATTGTAACATACCAGCTGTTCTTTATTCTTTTCCGGAAACCAATGGTTTCATTTACAGCTGAACGTAAGGAGCTTAAAATGCCATCTCACAGTTCCCTTATGTCGATTT
Organism: Bactrocera neohumeralis; assembly: GCF_024586455.1. Lineage (NCBI taxonomy): Eukaryota > Metazoa > Arthropoda > Insecta > Diptera > Tephritidae > Bactrocera > Bactrocera neohumeralis. Next base: position 15,666,180 of record NC_065920.1, read on the forward strand.
GTTGATGAGTGCTCTCAAAAAGCAGGAGTGCAAGTCGAGTCAAGAAATCAAGAAATGGTCGACTGGCTGTTGTGATTGCAGCTTCTCGACCTCGAACTTTCCTTGTGTTTGTTGACGTAAGCTTTTTGCTACACAGAGACGCGTGCATATCTTGGCTACAACAAGATAGTGGTCCAGATCAATGTTAGCCCTCGGAGCTTACGCAGGTCTAAAACTCTGGCAACCAAAGATACTTTCCTGGTTCACTCTGGCTTTAAAGTCCCCAAGCACGACTTTAGCATCGAGGCGGGGACAGCTCTCATAGCTGCGCTCCAAGCGATCATAGAAGGAATCTTTCCATCGAGGCGTGGGCGCAAATCAGCGATATATTGAAGAACTTCGATTTGATGCAGATTGTGGCTAGACGTCCATCCACCAAGGTGAATGCCAGGACTCGACGACGGAGTCTTTTTCCCAACACGAATACCACACAGAATTTTCAATCATTTATATGTCCACTGTATATGTCCAAATGATAGCTTAAGAGCAGCCTTCTGCAATCAGGTGATTTCGTGTCTCCCTTTTCAACAAATCAACCAACTAAATACATATCCCTTATTCAAGGGAACCGATTTCTCTGAAATCCTCACACACTTTGATTTCATTCCAAAATACTTGAATTATTAAGTCGTGGAGACTAGCCGTGGCTGTCGTTTCTACGGAACTTTCCGTCAACTCCAGCTAAAGATATCCTGCCCACCGAAGCTTCTTTCAAGCGGAGGCACATGCCATAAAAGTATCAGTAGATCTACTGCTTCGAAACGCAGCCTGCTTCAGAGTGGAGACCATTTAATCTGATAGTTAAGCTGCGGTAGAAACCTTGAGTTCGCTGCCTGAGCTCTCCACACAAGTGAAAGGATGTCTACGCTCTTAACCTCTAGCATCCAGATATTATATAATTAAACTGGTTTGGGTATTGCAGGAAACTGTAAGATTGATTAGCTTGCTAGAACAGATACCGCAGTCTCAATAACTGCAGAATGGGAAGGGCTAAGACCTGCGTTAGATTCTTGTGGTTTACTACTAGTTACTAAGGACTGTTAGGTCTGGGATCAGCTCAATAAGCGTGGGTCAACTGTCAACAGCTATGCAGACAAAAGGTTATTCTACAAGTGTACTTGTACTTCTTTATTGGCGGATACACCGCTTACATGCTTATAGTCGAGTTTATAACAGGTCGAGTCCTTTTTCACCAACGGAAACGAATACTCTCAGAGCTGGAGTGTTTTCATCCATTCGGACGATGTCTTTTAAATCGCTGAACTATGTCAATGTCATCGTAAACCTCGAGCAGCTCATCGTTCCGTTGACTGCAGTATTCGCCGTTGTAGCAGGGCAGGGCTGATGAGTGACTGGAAGAATTTCGACTTTGTTCGTCGAGAAAGGACTTTACTACTCAAATTTCTACTCAGTCCGAAGTAGCACCTGTTAACAAGGGTTATTCTGCTTTGGATTTGGAGGCTGACGTTGTTGTTGTATTAATGCTGGTTCCAAGATAGACGAAATCATCAACGACATTGAATTCTGACTAGTGAAGACTGTTTGTTTAATGACAGGAGATATTTCGTCTTGTCCACGTAAACTGCCAGACCCATTATGGCCAATGATATCGATGTCAACGGCGTTCGCCAGTACTTCTACCCTCTTGTAGAAGATTGTACCCTCTCTATTCAGCTCTGCAGCTGGATTTATTTCCTCCAGCAGTAGATGAAGAAGTCGCCCGATAGGTAGTCGCCTTGTCTGAAACCTTGTTTAGTATCAAACGGATCCGAAAGGTCTTTCCCGATCTTTACGGAGCTTTTGGTATTGCTCTACGGCAGTTGCTCAACGTCAGCGTCATCCATATTACTTTTGCGGATGCTTCTAGTCCAGGGTAAATCGTAAGAGGTCAAGAGAACTCTTCGCTCTCAGCAATGCCGATCTATCACTGGTTGTAGGAGTTATAACTGCACACTGCTCAATCGAGGTTTTGTCGCTAGAGAGAAGTTTTTCGTCTCGCAACGCAAGAGACTGTACATAACAGTCTAAGTGTTATCCCCACACCATGCTGAGAGATCAGCCAACTAGCCTAACCTTTTCTTATTCCAGATTTCTTCTTTTATGTTTATATACATATTTTAAATGTTCAAAGTTTTTTAGACAGGAAAATAAATAATAAATAAATGAATTTGCTCTGCCAGTATCATATAACAATAATCCTTTGGCGGTAATAAAGCGTTTAACGCCTTCCGCTAATGCATAAATAATTTACTTGAAATATTAAAAAAAAACGAATGTAAACCGTTTTATCAGCCTTAGCAAGCCGTGCGAATTACTTGTAATCACATTTCATACAACATTGCATTAAACGCTGGGCTTTAGCGAGCAAATTCGTACACAAAAAATGCCAGCAATTACACTAATTTAATTAATAAAAGCAGCAATAATATTATTTAATTTGCTGCGGAGGTTATCGTTAATACCCTCAAACATTTTTACCGTTATCGGCAGCTAATGCCGCAACTCAAATGGCTAATTCGACTTTCTACTTGAATTACGGCGCACAAAAAGTATCAAATGTGCTTTAAAATTGCGCTAATAGTCGAAGCAAAGCAGTGAAAAAATACAACAACAACAAGAGCAAGAGAAAACACAAACAAATTTTGTTTGGGAGGCGCAAAATCGAATTAATAATGCTTTTAATCCGTAATTTTTCGTAATCACCCCGAAATGGGGATAATGACAGTGCGCGCCTGTCCGTCTGTGCGCCTGTGCACGTGTGCATGAGTGCGTTAATAAGGAGCTCATTTAAAACGCCATTAACTACGAATTTCGGTGAGCGCCACTATTAAAGCACTGCTGGGCGTTTCAGCTAAGCGTATCTGGATGGGTGTGGGTGTGGGTGTACGCTAGTGTTTGTGCGCACTAATTTTCGATAATATTGAAAGCAACGAAGCGTCAACTTTTAAATGCCCGAATGGCCGCAAAAACACAAAAGCTTTCAACCCCAGGCGTAGCTGCTGTGCCGGGCGCCACGCTCCATGGCATTACGTCCGATGTTTCTGTTTTCTATAAATTGATTAATTAGCGTCCATTGAGTGATGACAACATTATGTGGCCGATTTACAAACACTAATATTATCGGCGCGCTCTAGTCAGTCAAAATAGAGACAAAAAGCGGTCGGAAACTTTGTCCTTTGCCTTTAGATATTATATACAATTTAGAGCAACAACAACTAATGCAACAAAGATATGAAAGCTTTTAGCTGTGTGTGTGTTTATAGTGCCTTTAGCTGCAACAACAACAACAACAAAAGTATATCGATTTACATTCTGTGTCAAATATATTATATTTGTGAAATATTAACATTGTATGGGCTCATTTGCATTGCCAGCATTATTCAGCGGATGAAATATGTCATTGGAATGACAGCGCCGACATTGTGGCTGCCGCCTTTGTTTCTTGCGGAGCCGCTCTGATTGATGTGCCTGCATAACAAGTATGTATTTGGCATTAGATGTCTATGACAAGGTACAAGTATATCTGTAGAAACTAAAAACCCGAAGAAGAAGAAGAATTATACTCTCGCAAAAGATTGCATGGGGTATAATAGTTTTGTTGAATCAACGGTTTTTTGTAATACCTTAAATTAATCGAGAAAAATATGAAGTGATATATATATAAAAGATTAAGATTACAAGAAGAGTTAAAATTCGTAATCCTTGAGTAAAACTTAAGATAACTTGAAAAACTGCGAACACGTATTCATTGTAACCCATGGGATTGGGTCTTCCAAATGGACGTAATCGGTTAATTGCCAGGCTCTAATAGTGCCGTTAAGAAAAAACATACAGTATAAAGTGCCATAACCAAGCACCAAATTAAGATACACAACTGATATTTCTGAGCGATGCGGTACACTATTGTCTAAATTCTTTTTAAAAATTACGTCGTCCTGCCTCGTAGACGGTTCAAAGTACATATCTCTTCACCATAGAGTGGAACGTTCTTCACAGAGTTAATGGCCAACCGGAAGACTGCCCTTTCGAAGCGTGCCATGTCGATTTTGAACACCGACCTGTTCGAGGTCGACGAAGGATTGAGTCCTTTAGACTCCTCACTGCTAATTTTCATCTTGCAAGTGATACTTCGTTCTTTTTAACCATTTAATAACCTCGGGAGTTTGGAGTGTTTTACTTGACTCTAGAGGTTTCTTATTTTTGTGTTGGACCACACGGTCCTGCAGGCGGGATACAGGAGCCAGTATCTGCTGTTTGCGCGCTGGGTATCTAGTGGCCCCAGAGCTTCTTTTTAACCGTATAATAACATCAGGAGTTCGGTGTCGTTTACTTGACAACGGAGGTTTCTTATTTTCGGGTAGAACCCCAATTAGTAGTATTATTCCTACTGTGTCCCCGCCACTCATACTGTTTATTTGCATTTTAACCTTATGCCAAAGATGAATGTGTCTTACAAAGGGTATTGTCCGCTTCTTTCTCCTACTTTCCGAGACGAAGCCGATGGGGTTGCCTCATGCGTCCCTCCTCCTTCCACAACACGGGCTTGGGACCGTCTAATTGGCGGAGTTACTTGTTAGTTATACCAGTTAATGCGATTCTCGTCAATGAGATATCGAGTATAAATGTTTCAGCGTAAAAGGTTTACAAGCATGCTAGCTGTCAATTGATCTTGCTTACTTGGAAAGTGTATAATAGCATGCTAGAAAAGCTATCAGCTGCGGTTTATGTGGAAAGGGTCTACTAGTATGCACGGAAAGGTGTCACCTGATTAGTTACATCCTTGGATTGAAGGCTTTGAATCCATTAAGTTTTGTTCTTAAATAATACTGTATCACTCCTTCTACGACTAGACTGAAGTGGACAAAGATCGACTCAGAGTGCCGGATGCCACTCCAGAGGCAACTGTATTTCAGCTTCTGATCTCAAAGCGACAAAAATAGCAGTTACTCACTCTATATTTGTCCGAAAATCAGGCGCTCATCACAAAGGGCGTACAAATATGTACCCAGCAATGATGTAAGTGCGGGTCATGGCTTGAAATGGAGTAGCTGTTACGATTCTAAGTAGATAGAGATTACTAAAGGAATTTATCCACTATGTCTGATGGATTAATTCCTTAAAGAAGAATCTCACCACCGTTAGTGACACTCACTTCGCCCCAAAATTGAACTTACTCGACATTTATCACCTGCTCTACTTATTTTTACCCGCTTATTCTCTCACAAAATAGTTTATATATTTTTAGTAACGCAACTTTTCCAAGTTATTTATGTGTGCTTCTTGCCTACAGAGAGACTAAGCACACATCTGGGTAAATATGTTGTAGTAAACTAAGTAAACTAAGAGATTTCATTTAATATTTCTGATTGATACTTCTCATAAATTGTATATGGTTTTTGCGAGGTCTGAGCTCTAATGTTGCCATCATCGATTTCCAATTAACCGGCCATAAATAAATATTTGTTTTACACATATATACATGAATAGCTATTTATCTTGCGTAACCGTTATTCGGAAAGAAAAGGCGTTAACATCAGCAAAGTTGCTTCGATACATAGATATATATCTGGCAACAAAATATCGCCTATTATCAACGTAGCTTGCCTCACATAAATCAATTGACCTTACTAACCCATCAACTCTCACTTGCGCTCTCACACGCACACTCACGCCCTCTAGTGTCAGCCTTCGTCTTCATTCACAACTTTTACTTCATAAATTTGTTCGAAATCACTAATAAAGCTGCCTCTCACCGCAGTTGTCCTTCACGCAAAGCGTCTGGCGCTGGCGAAGTTTACTTCCAGCTTTTTCTCTCTCTCTTTATTATTTCCAGCATCGTCAAAGTGCTTGTTAGAAGTTTTGACAGCTACGTCGAGATAGCGATCAATGTAACGAGTGGAGTGCGGCACACAAACACACCCACTCACGCACTCACGCGCTCCTTCACTCTTTCGACAACTGACAACTGCAAACTGAGAGTGTCGCCGTCATTTGCCACTTACCGCGGATGCCACAAAAGCCCGAGCATCATAACGAGCTGCATATACTCGTATAATAAATTTGACAGTTTGTCGATGTAAATATGTATGCCGTTATCCATGTATGAAGTGCTGTACGTATTTGAATAAGCGCTTGCACAAATTGGTTATGGTTTGCTCCGCTAAAAGTGACAAATGACTAAATAAATAGAGAAATGGTTGAATTTGAATGAGTGAAGCGTGTTGCCGCGGCAAAAGGACGAAAGTGGCTCTGTTACAACTCTGCTATTTGATGTATGGTTTTCTGAATTTATAACTGCGGCGCTGTTTATTCATGCAGCTTATTGTTGTTTTGGTTCGTTAGAGTATTTGTTGCTGCGCTCATATTCGCCGAAATGGTGTGAATATTTTTCATTCCGCGCTGTACGTATATATATTATGTGTGTGTGTCCAAAATATGTAATAAATAAATGACTGATTTTAGCCGCAATGGTGCTGGTGAGCATTTGATTCTGCTGTCAGGTATATTTTTGGGTGTGGAAGCGAGAGAGGGAGCTTTTGGCAAATTGCTTTGTCGGTGATCTAGAAATCGTTAGTGGTTTGGCTGAAAATATGAAGCAACAAGAAGGTGTGCGAGTTGTTCATATCATCATTTCTCTGGGTGGTGCCTGATTGCTTGACGATACACAACCTTAAATGATAGTAATGTGGCAAATCAAAAGGTGGTCATTGAGGTTTAATAAAACTATGGCAAAAGTGTCATAAAACATGACTTTAATATTATAATTGTGTGTTTGGCTTTAGGTAGTTTGAAATATTCAATGGATTTATGTTTCGCCCAATCGACAAAAAGGGAGACCCCACAGTCTGCGTCAACTACCGCGGGATAAGCCTGCTCAATATCGCACATATTGTTCTGTCTGTGAAAGATTAAAGTCCACCACAAACTGATTGGACCTCATCAGAGTGGCTTTAGACCTAGAAAATCAAGAGTTGACCAGATATTCACCATGTGCCAAATCTTGGAAAAGACCCGTGAAAAGAGAGATCGACACCTCTTCGTCGATTTTAAAGCTGCTTTTGGCAGCACGTAAAGGAGCTTCCGCTGAATTTGGTATTTTCTCAAAACTAATACGGCTGTGTAAACTTACGTCGAGCAATACCAAAAGCTCCGTCAAGATCGGGAAGGACCTCTTGGAGCCGTTCGATACCAAACGAGGTTTCGGACAAGGCCTCCCTATCGTGCGACTTCTTCAATCTACTCCGGGACAAAATAATTCCAGCTGCAGAGCTGAATAGAGAAGATATAATCTTCAACAAGAGTGCATGCCTTTGACATCGACATTATTGGTCATAAAAACTGCGCCGTTGGTTCTGCTTTCTCCAGATTGAACAAATGAGCCAAGCAACGAACGAGGGCAAAACCAAATATCTCCTGTCATCAAGCAAACAGTCATCGAACTCGCGACTCGGCTCCCACGTCACTGTTGACAGTCATAATTTCCAAGTCGTAGATAATCTCGAAATCCAACGCATAAGAGTAGACAATTGAGAAGTAAAGTCTTCTCTCGACGATGAAAGACCAAATTCTACAAGCCACTCATCATCCCCGTCCTGCTGTATGCTGCAGGGGCACGATGACAATATCTGATGAGTCGACCGTTAACCGAACGGGTTTTATTCATTATTATTGAAAGGCATCTTTCCTGGTTCGATGAAGCCATGTGAGGGAAAGAATCGCTCGAGGAGAGCGGCGGTTAGCTTGCTTACGAATGGATCAAAGCTTGCTAGAGCTGGTGGAGGAGTATACTGTCCGGAACTTTCCATCAGCTTCAGCTTCAGATTTCTCGACCACTGCAGCGCCTTCCAAGTGAAAATTGATTCCGTAAAGATAGCAGTTGGATTACTGCTTCAGAGCTAGCTATCTGCTTGCTGAAGACAGATTAAGGAATGTCTGAAATCTCCATCTCTATGTTAAAATTGAGCTTCTATATATATGATTATACTGGTTTTGATGCCTGGTCATAGCGGTATTGCAGGCAACTATAAGGCTGATGGTGGTACATTGGCAGAGGTCTAGCGAGCTCTTCATTCTGAGAAAGGTCCACCTTTCAATGGTTGTAAGAATTCTAACTGGACATTGTCCTCTCAGGATTCATAATTCGAAATGAGATAGAATCAACCACCTCTAATGTCCGGCTTTAGCCAGACCACGGCAAAAAAATCTTGGATCTCATACTTTCAAACATTCAGGTGAAGTAGCGAAGATAGAAATAAAACAACTAAGCAGATTTGTTATAGGTTCTGGGCTCTTTGCAGGTAGCTAAAATTCAACTCAAGGAACCCAAGGTTTCTCAAAGACTGAATATAGCAATCTAAATGTCATCCCTAACTTCGGCTTAAATGAAGCTACAAAAGCCTTCACGCAGTTGTATGCTACTGGCATCCGATCTGAGTAATATGTTTGAAGATTGTAGCATTTGATTGGACAACAACTCATACCAATTTCATGAAGATATCATTTCCAATACAGGAGTTTTCCATATAAGGTCTAAGTTTTGACCGATCACTTTGTATGACAGCTATATGTTAAGTGTTCCAATGTAGGCTGTTCCGTCAAATGAGATACCAGTTCGCATATTCACAAACAGACTAACATGGTTAAATCGATTCAGCTCGTCATGCTAATAATTATATATAGTTCTAAAGGGTTATCCTTGAAGATTATCTCTCTCTAATATTGGCCGCGACTGTCTCAGGTGATACATTCGTTAAGTCCAATTTTCGATGACTCGAACGTTTCGACTGGTAACTGACGAATGACATGATGTTTTGGTTTTAGGCTTGAATCGAAGCTGGATTGTCCGCATAGGCTTTAAACTTTTCCAATCCAGGAAAAAGTCTAACGGTGTGATATCACACTATCTTGGTAGTCAATCGACCAACCCAAAACCTGAAATTATCTGCTTACCGAAGTGTTCTCTCAATAAATACATTGATTGATGCGTTTTCTGGGAAGTGACACCGTCTTGTCGAAACCAAATGTGGCCGATATCACGAGCTTTAACATCAGGCATTAAATAGTCGGTTATCATGGCGCATTGATTCCACCGGCTCTCAAACCACACCAAACCTTTTTTTTTCTGGATGAGATGGCAGCTCTTGCCTGTTTACATACTCATTGCGACAGAGGAGATCTTCAATGCTGAACAAAATTTGGCTCGAAAACTTCGAATCTTCTTGGAAGTTTTCAAGAGCCCATAGAGCGAAGCAATGTCGTTTGGAAAGGTGGAGCGACTTCAGTTCTTGCCCAAGCTGTATTTTGTACGCTTTCAATTTAAGATCTCGACCAGTTCAGAGTATACAAATTATTGAAAGCTGTTCAGTATACAGTCTCTAGTAATCTTCTAAGTTAAGCGGAGTTGTAAAACTTGCTATTATCTTCACCAATTTTTGGAAATTCTTATGTTACCAGCAATGAATTTTACAATTACACCACTCGTTCATTTGTTTTTGGTTTGTTCGTTTCACTTTTCTCTTTTTTTTGAGTATTTTAACTGACTTGTTCTGCTTTGGTCAGCAATCGCATTCAAATGATTGTGACAAGCAGTAAATTTGTCGGTTGCACAAAATCCCAGCAATATATACAACGATATATAGGCATTTATATACGAGTAGCGGAGCAATTGACCTGATTTCGGAACAACACACACACCTACATACAAGCATACATCATCCGCCAGTGGCAAATGGCAAGTGAGAAAAGATTGTTGCTGCGACAGCAGACAGCATTGAACGGCAAACTTCCAGCAGATTCGAAGCTAGAATGTGTAACATTGAAGTGGCGAAAACAGCAAAAGCAACGAATGCCAACGATTTAAAGTTGCCAACGAGATAAAGAAGGGTGAAATGAATGCAAATGCCAATGTAGAAAGTTAACAAACTTTTCGTGGTCGTTAACCTTTGACACATTGACACTTGCTAAGCTTTCAAGCGATTGCGTTTTCACACAAGCACACACACGCGCGCACATACAAAGCACATTTCAGCAATCTAGAGCGCGCTCCGCAGCCCTCCGATCTGCGGTGGAGTGTGAAGTAAGCGAAGTAAGCACAGAAAATCACAAAAAGAAACAGACAAACGGCTAAAGCGAGTCTTAAAAGCATTTACACTTGTGTGCGATCAAATTTACTGCCTTCGACAAGATGGATTAGCACGGAAACTTGATATTGACCCATGTACTTATGGACTTACAACAGAAAATATATGCACAGATAATATATATGTAAGCACAAGTATGGCAATTTTTAAACACTTGTGCCATCAAACGAGAAATTTGCAGCAAAATGTTTATAAATTGCATTTATTCCACCTCCACATGCACACTCATGCAAAATAGCCAAGCACTGTAGCCACTTGCAACACACACCCACACCTACAAAGCATGCAACTAGCCTCAGCTGTTAAACAGCACTCACTTCTCATGCAAGCCAGCTGCTACTATAGCTGCTGGTGCATTTTATTTTTAAAGAATTTTGCTATTTGAAACTTTCAACTTGAGGATTATGTCAACTTTGTCCCCTTGCAACAATTCGAAGCAAATGTTTTTGCAAACATTCCAACTCCCTTTGTGCACTGAAATCGTGCATGCATATTTGCACATATAAATATATTTAGCTCATGCATGTATGTAAATAATTTTCCATCTTCAGAATGTGTCCACAAAATATGTATGCATTTATATATAGTTATATGTGCCACATGGGCTAAGCAGCGCTTAACAATGAGGAGTGGCTGCTATTGCTATATCGAGTTGAGTTCACGATTACATGTGTGTGTGTGTGTGTGAGCTTTGTGCAACTGCTGCTTGCATTTCTTCTTCTTTCTAAGGCTAATACAGCTCGATATATATATATTAAGTGCAGCCTGCTGTACCAAAGCATTCTGAGAAAGCTTTATAAATATTGTCAAATGTACTTAAACGGATCAAATTTGTTATAGGCAATAAGTATGCAGACTATGTACATAGACTCAGCTGTGATTTGAGAAGAACTATGGCACAATCACTTCTAGAAAAATGCTTGGGAAACCATACTTAAAGGGTTACGTGGGTTTTGGCGGCCGAAAAATTGTTTATTTTCATCATTTTATCTTTTTTTTCATATAATAATTGAATTCATTTATTACATCTTTTGATCATATGAAAGATAAACAATTCAGTAAAATTTTCATAAAAATATGTTGAAAATTCAGCTATTGGCAGCTGGTTTCCGGCGGTAACGCCCAAAAATGTTTTCTCGCGCTGGTCAACATAACAGAGAAAGACTTCATCTAAAATCGAATTTCATTAGTCAGTAACTGACTTTAAGTCGTTATTTATCTAAAGATTCGAAAAAAATGAATACTTGGCAAAGCTGCGAGCAAAACCGCATAATTTTAGTTTAAATTTTTACCACTAAATTGCTTTGAAATTATTTTTTGGTAATTGAGAAAAGAGTCCTTCGACAAGTCATGAGGTCATGCTATTTAGAAGAACTGTAAAAGATTTCAATAAGATCGCTTAACTAGCTTCTGAGAATTTCTGACTTTGAAAACGATGTTTCGAGAAAAACACGTTCAAAGATTGAAGTAGCTGACAGACCTAGCCCGAAGCTCCGCTCTCTCAAAGGTCCTATCTATCTATCACTTTTATTCCGATTGCATTGAAACTTTGGAAAATATTCCAGACATATTAAATAATAATAAAACTTTTTTTTTGAAAAATCGCTTAACCGCTTAACCGTTCTTATCCAGAATTTATGCCTCTCGCAACAATTTTCGGAAAGCGTAAAATAAAATAGGTAGTTTCCACGGTGACGATTATGCGATTGGATAACCTTAGACCGACTTAAATAAATACAGAAATGAAAACCTGATAACAGACACAGTATACACTCGAACTTTGGAGAGAACACTTGTAGAGACTGTTAATGACGAAAGCAGTGCTTCGAAGGATAAAAACACCGCGGCAACAATCTAACGTGACGAAATTATCGTGCCGCAACTCCACCAAAATTAGATGAAAACAGCACTAAAACGATTTTAGTACAACAAAGCCAATGGATTACCAACGAATGCGCTGGTTAAGCCATGTCGTCGATGATGCCCCAGTGAAAAGCTCCTTCGATTTGAGAATCATGGATGGACAACAGAAGCAACAGCGTCCGCGCATCCAAGGGAAGGACTAAGTGCACAGCGAACTGTCCGCATTTGAGATGTACAACTGGCGTGAACTCGCAAACGATAGAGACAACCGGCAAAGTTTTGTATTATCGGCCAAAATCGACCCACGGTGGTCATGCCAAAAAAGAACAAGGAGAACCTTAGAACTCTAGTACCTTTACAGAACCGACATCGATACATTTACAAGTCACTGTTGTTCGTTTTTTTCAAAATACTTAGAGTTCAATAAATTAACTTTCGGACAAGAGCAAAATTTGTATGTGACCCGACATTAGAAGTTTCAATTTTCCACCAAAACTTTCGGACATATACATAATAGCTGGCTAGGCATGGGATTGGTAGACAAAATAAACCACGCTTTATTTCGGCGAAAATTTGAACATTGATGTCATGCGATACATGCGATCCAGCAGCGGAACACTTAACATCTACGCGAACGGATCAAAAATGGCTGATGGAGAGAGCGCTAGTATCTATTACGCGAAGCTAGATCTCAGCCGGCTCTTCAAGCTGCCAGAATATTGCAGCATTTTCCAGGCAGAAGCCTTTGCTGTATATAAACTGGGTTCCAAGTTACTAAAGAATTGCGAGGAATAAAATATATGATGAAATTACAAAAAGTGTCATCCACTTGACTACTGAACCAGTTCAGGAAGTACGCAAATGGTTAAAAACGATACACAACGAAATTTCCGAAAGGACTAACAGACGGATCAGGTTGAGGGGGAATGTCTTACGAGCATGCAGGATCAATAAGACACATGTAGAAAGTGCAGGGAACTACGCACGAGGCAGACGCTGGAAAACCTACTCTTCTTATGTTCGGTTATTTCTAGTACCCGGCTTAGATATCTAGGAGCTCTGAAATTTAAGAGAATAAATGGCATATCAGAATTAGATATTAAGTCTATATGAACTTCGCAAAGAGCTTATACTAAAAAATCTCCATTTGGTATTGCAAATGACTGTAAATCTATGTATGGCGTGACTGCTTGCCAGCGTTACCTAACTTAAGCTTACTTATTGTGCGGAATAAGAGCATGACCCCACAAATTTAAGCTAACCAACAAGAACTAATATATTTTACAAATTTTCTAACAGTCTAGTCTCATCGTCATTAATTTTTAAATTAAGCCATTCCAAAATTTAAGCAAACATTTCTCATATGTTTTATGTGATTTCACTCCCCCAGCGCCTGGTGCCGTTCTGCACTCTTGACGCTGCCCAGCATTTAGAATTCTCACTTGACCTCACTTCATTTGGTCGGTTAGTTATATTTCGCTGTTTGTCTTCACTCACTTTAAATTCAGCAATGCTATGGTTTTGTTGTTGTTTTGGCTTTCATTTATTTAGCACACAGCGCGCAACGGTGCCAGCAGAAGCGATGAATGCAGTTGGTGAGGCGGCGCTCTGCAAGCGCGAAGTAGCAGCAATCAACCGAACGAAAAAGTAAAAAAGCATAAGAAATACAAAAACAAAACGCAAAGTGCATATATTATACGAATAAATATGTATATGTGATTATATGCATGTGTATGAGTGTGTGGTGGACGTGTTAAAGCCATGGAAAACGACTGGGGAAGGATTTTTGTCTAAGTGTCAGCTTACACGAGTCTCTAGACAACGCTTATGTCTTGCGCTAAGTGCATACCATTCATATTTATGTGTGTGTGAGTGTGTACATAAGCTCGTTTAGCTGATATGTGTGTGTGTGTGTGTGTGGTGATTGTGCTGTTGGCCACTTTAGTACATCAACTTCAATTAAGTAAATATTTGAGTAGCGAAACTTTATTATTTTTGTGTAGAGAGTCGGCAGGGGTGGGACGATGGCTCATCTTGGCTTACAAATGTTTGCACAGTATTACCGCATTCCACTGCTGTCCACTGCATTGGCATTTATGTGCATGTTGGACTGTGTATTGCGGTTGTTCTACGACAATGTGATTGCAACAGGCCAAAACACCCAACAGCTTAGATAAATAAAGACGCTCCCACACTGCGTCTTTCAGCTCTCAACCCATCAAAGTCGCCACCACTCACAACAACAACAACAACAGCAACAACAGCAACAACTTGCGATCCAGAAATTCACGCTAACTCCATCGGTATTATATTACGAGTTGCCGGTGCTTTATCAGCCAGCAGCAATAACATCACTGACATCGTCAGCCATGTGATAACCACAACTAACGCCGCACACCAACATCTCCAGCGGCCTCAACAACAACACCAGCAATGACAATACTATCTGCTTCCTTGTATTGTTATTCGTTACAGTTGTTGGCGTAGTCAGCGCCCGTGCTGTCTGACTTTGTTTTTGCCGTCATCGTCATCATCATTATCAGCGACAGCTACAACGCCCGTGGTGGTGCTGCCACCATAACGGTGCATATATATAGATGGTATACATGTAGTTGCCATTTATTTCGCACAATTCTCATTTTGTACCATTTCTCTCTGTTTCAATGTTCTTCAGGCAGTCATAGCATTCCGAAAGTGGTCAAACTAATAAATTCCTTGTTGTTGCTATAAACTTTCTTTCTTTTTATTTGCCCAGCACTAATTGCAATTCCCGAACAGCGTTCGCACATTAAACTAGTTAAGCTTTTAAAGGGGAAAAAGAGTTGCGTAGTTTAGGGTGGGGATTTGATGTTCGAAAATTCGAGGATGAAATTCGAAGTTAAAATTCGAAACTGAGAAAAGCAAAATTTGAAAGTTCGAAGGTCGTAGGCGAGATCCAAAGATGAAAAATTTAAATTTGAAAATAAGCGATTTAATTTCGAAAATTTCGAAGTTCAGATTCGAAAGTGAGGAATGTAAATTCAAAAATTTTAAGTACATTACCTCAGTTAAGCTTTCAAAAGGATGGAAACAACAAGTGTTGTGGTTGAGTTTTAATAATCGAAAATTCGAAAGCAAAATTCGAAACTAAAAAATCAAAACATGAAAATTTTTAAATTAAAATTCAAAACCGGAAAATATGCATTCAATCGGAAAATTTTCGAAAATTTTAAGTTGAAATTGTGAAATAAAAAATCAAAACATGAAAATTGTGAAGTTCGATGTTAAGATTTGGTAATGAGAAATTTAAACTCGAAAATGGGAACTTCTCCACGCTAACACATTATACTAGTTAATCATTGAAAAAGATTTGCGAATATTAGAGCTGAGATTAAAATTCCGGAAATTCGAAGTTAAAACTCGAAAATGGCAAATCAACACACGAAAGGTTCAAGGTTCAGGATAAGATTAAAAAATGAGAAATGTAAATTCGAAAATTTGAAGTTTTCAGCATATGCATATTACTCTAGTTAAGCGTTTAATGGGAATAAGAACTGCGAATATTAGAGCTGAGAGTTAATTTTCACACATTCGCAGTTTAAATTCGAAAATTCAAAGTTAATTTAAAAACCGACAAATTAAGATTCCCAGTTCAAAGTTATGATCCGGAAAATAGAAATCATGATTCGAGTATTTGAAGTTTAGATTCGAATTCGAAATTTTGAACTCTCTCGGATTAATGTTTAAGTGCGGTGTATGTCAATATTTGTTTCTCAGTGCATTTTTTAAATGATTATAGACATTATTTACAGAATCGTTTTGAAATTATGAAAGTACCACTAGAATATTACCAAATCCTAAACTAATTTTTTTAGCTTGGTAAATGGTAACATGTAGATAAGGTAAGATAAGAGATATTCTTCGTCGGAAATTATCAGCTATTAGAGAACCTATAAATATTTTTATTCTTCGAAGTAGAGCTCTACCTATGATTCTACGAAGCGCTATTCTTTTCTTTAGCGCTCGAAAAGTCACATTTCCTTCTGTTATTCTTTCGGCTAATCAGAAGGACCACGAATAACTTAGTATTGCAATAAAAATAGAATTTGGAATCACAAATAAATGCCCTGCTAAATAACGGACTCATATCTTCTAGTTTTTTCCTACCCCTCAACACATACATACAATGAAGATGATATATTCGACATATCCTACCTCCTGTTCGGTTGTCCAACAACATAAGTAAATGTTATGTCTGATTTAAGGTATATATACATACATACATGCATATATACATATGTATGTAGTGCGCAGCAAAACTTTTGCCTCACCAATGCTTTTCTTTTACTCGCCGTCTTAGCTCTTTACTCTTCCTGGTTTTCTGGCACTTCACAGTTACTTCATCATATTATTTACTTTGTCATTATTTGCTATATTGTTGCCAGTTCAGTTTGTCTGTGCAAATACAAGCAAACACACTAACAAGCCAACAGCGCCGAACAGCTGCCATATAAATTAGAAATAAGACTACAATTCTACGGGCAAAACTCAGTGAATTCAGTTGAACTTTTACAGCCAGCACCAAAGCTGTTAGTATTTGTTTTCTCCACTGATGGCAACTTTTCGCGTTGTTGTTGTTGTTGATGTTGCTAACTAATGTCGAAATTTTGTGTTGTAGTGCTTGTGCTGCGCTGCCGGGCGTTTGTTAACACTTATCAACACGCAAATAGACACACACACACATACACAGATAAGTCAATTTACAAATCATAAATGTATGCGCGGCAGCAAAACATACATTTGGGAGTCGCTGCATATGTTAAGGGCGTAAGTTGACTTACTAAAATTTTGTTTGTTGTAAAAGTGAACGGAAAATTTTTATGCTTAAAATTGTCAGTATTAGAGCTTAGGCTAATTATTCAAAAATTCGAAGTTGGAATTATTTTTGAAAAATATTGGAATTATTTTGAAAAAATTGGAGTTATTTTTGAAAAATACATTTTTTATTAAGATTTTTTTTTTAAGAAGTTTAGTTTTATGCTAATTAATAGTTTTGAGCTGCAGAATCTACTGGAAAAAAACTTAAATTCGGTCATCAAACTATTTTAAAACTATTTTGAATGAATCCGCTTGCTTTCTTCAAAGCCGTGCAAATAATGGAAATACTAGAAATTTTTCTTAGTAGTTTATTTCGAAATCGAATATAAACATTGAAATTTTTGAATGAGGGTCTCTATTTTGGAGTCATAATTTTAATTTCCAATTTTGATTTCTCATTTCTTAAGTTATTTTCGATTTTTCGAACTTCAACTTCGAATTTTCAAAAATTTAGTCTCAGCTCTAATACTGACAACTCTTTCACTCTTATTTATAGGGTAACGTGCCAACGATGAAAACACCGAATTTTTAAGTTATTATTAATAAACATATGTACATATGTATGTACATGTGTCAAATCTTCGAATTATGATTTCATATTTCTTAAGTTAATTTCGAATTTTAACTTGCGATGCAAGCCAGTTTTATCATCGCAATGTCTTGCAACATGCCTAGCCAACACTGTCATCTTCGAGTTTTGACACACACAAAAAACAACGCTTCTAACAGTATTTTGTCAATTTAATGAAGTTGAGAGTTTTGCACTAAACTTTCGCATTACAGCGCGGTTTATTGACTTGGATATATACACACTGCTTCATAATCTCGCATAGTTTAGCCAGCAGCGCCGACTCCTTATATAACGACGCTGCCTCCACAGCAGCACTTAACACTAGCGTGTCACGGCAGCTGCAGGGATTTTATTGTTGCTACGTAGTTGTGTGCATTTATGAGCAAAAATTTCAAATTGTCTCTAATTTTGTATATGTGTTGCATAAACATATGTCACATGGCCTTCTTGTGGATTTCTTTGATTTTTTCTATTGTTTGTTTACTTTTTAGTTATGAAAGCGTATTTGTGGCAGCAGCTGGCGGTTTTGTTGTTTTTGCTAATGCAGCTACTTGCAAAGTAAAACAATGTGGCATAAATTGCCAATAAAAATGAATGTCATAGCAAAAACAAAAACGCAAAGTTATAGTTGCAAAGTTCTGATTTTTATTGCACACACAACTTGACTTCATAAGGAGTATATAAAAAAGTTGCCACAATTTGTTGGTATTTAAGGAACTAGAAAAGTATAAGAAATATGTTTTGATCATTTTGTCAAGTTTTGAGTATATTTGGAGTAGCATTAATACATATGTACATATATAACGGAACAGGTAAAGATAGGTTAAGAGGCCGATCTTAAGAAGGATCTCACTTGGACAGCTTAAAACGTCGGTCCATTGTGGTACCTAGAACTCGTATATAATAGATCAAATCGGCAAAGCTTTTAAACTTACTATATAACAAATTTGTTGAAACGGTTATGTCTTCAAGCTGGACATTGCTAAGGGCAAGTAGTGCAGTAGATGTCCTGAGTTGTACTTTCCAAAGGAGCTAGTAGTAAACCAGCGCCTGCTAAGCATACACTAGAACACAAGACGCTAATAGAGGCCCAGCTCGGTCCCATTCCGATGTGATCGGAGCAAGATCTCCCTTCTTGCAGGCTCATCGGTTTTGCAGTTGTCAGCGATGCTGCTATAAGAGTCTGATGATTAAAAAGCTTGTTGCTATTTTTAGTGAGGACAGACAGAATACACCTTGACTAGCTGAAATATACCCCAGTGGTCGAATAGTTATGATTAACAGAAAGCTCCTTACTGAAAACTCCTCGTTATACCTTCCTTCCTAGCTTCGATCCATCCGTGAAGAAGCTCACTGCGCTTCTTCTCCAGCCACTTTTCCCTCTCCAATCTATGTGCAGAGAAAAAGCCGCCATGAATGA
Source organism: Bactrocera neohumeralis (assembly GCF_024586455.1). Taxonomy (NCBI): domain Eukaryota; kingdom Metazoa; phylum Arthropoda; class Insecta; order Diptera; family Tephritidae; genus Bactrocera; species Bactrocera neohumeralis. The sequence continues at coordinate 15,685,069 of NC_065920.1, forward strand.
CCTTTGCGATGGAGAGATCCAAGTTTTTAGAAATGTGGTTGAAAAAGGAACGAATTTCAGCGTGTTCTGTTTTGGATGTCTGCATATACCTACCTATGGGGCACTTTTCTTAGCCCGATTCTCCTTAATATTTAATATCCAAGAGAACTTTTTATTAAGAACAAGCCTTCGCATTTTACATTATTACATCTTCTCAACGGGTTGAAGACGTGAGCTTCTGCACGAGGGAAGCAGATATCATGCTAAAAAAGTTTTTCTTGGACTTACGCCTAAGCCGCTTTTACATATGGCTCAAGCACCATACGACTTCCGGGTAGCCAGAAAACATCCGTTTGAAGGCGAGCTAAAGTGAGAAGACGAAACATCCCCTCCACAGGGTTGTGCGCTGGGTTTGAGACCCGCCACGTAAAAACACTACAAGTGAAAAGGAAACAACGGCCTCCGATAAGTGGCCCCCTTTTGTGACGACCCCTCTCGGTATTCTACTTCTATTCTGGAGATCTATGAGCCACTCCAACGTTTTCAAGATAAAAAATAGAGTATGAGTGAAAGAGTCGGAAATCCCTGTACCGACGTGAGAGCTCTCTCCGACCTGCGGTATAAACGCAGCCTTAGCCAGTCTCCAAAGTCTCATATGGAGGCTATGTATAACGGTACGAGTGGTTTAGGAAATCATTCATCTAACGTAAATATCTTACGTAATCAGCGTAATTCTCTAAAAAAATGTAATATTGAGTACAAATCTCGAATATATTACATATAGATTAGCTCAATAGTCTCATTCAAAAACCTTCAAAATCGCCCTCGTATGTATTCGCCTTAAAAAAAATTTATTATATTTTATAAAATTAAAACATAATTAAATGTATGTTTATAAAAAATTACAACAACAAACAATTAAAAGTTGTATAAAAATTACAACAACAAACAATTAAAATTTGTATAAAAATTACAACAACAAACAATTAAAAATTTTATAAAAATTACAACAACAAACAATTAAATTTTGTATAAAAATTACAACAGCAACAAAACTGCTTCAAAAAATTTTAGTTCTTCCCTTAAAGCACTAAAATAAGCAATTTCGCTATTCTTAAATTTTTTCTTCAAGCAACTGCTTTCTTTACACTCACACCGCACCACAGCAGCGAATATATACCGTTTTCTATTCCAGCGCTTATATTTATAAATGTATATGCAGCAAGCATTTATGCAAATACAAGAGCATGTTTGCATGTCGCCCCGCGCCATCAATTCGCCAATCGCGTCGGTTGGATGGGCACGCCACGGCGTATGCGCGATTTTATCATTAACATTGCAATTACAAACATGCGTGCGTCTATTAAACATGCAAACTCATAATCACAGCACATATCTGCGTGCAGCATGTGGCAATAGCGCTACAATACACCAGTGAATACGCCGTTAAAGCGCTGTCACTTCAATTAGAGCCAAAGCGCGCGCGAGAGAGAGAGAGAGAGTGAGTGGAAGCATGCGGAGGCACGCGCAGCCAAAGCAAACAGCGTAAAAAGGCGCGAAAAACTTCACTGTGTCACCCAGTGCGATATCAGCGCGGGAAAATCTGACCGAAGTCATTTGCATTAGCTTCATTTGTGGCAATAAGCATGTTAATAAGCGGGCGTGGCGCAGCCGTGTCGCCGAATGGCAGAGCGCACGAAAAGTTCCATGATAAATTATGAAGATATTACTTAGTCGTTTGTTATGGAGCTTTGTCCCGCGGGTATGTGCGCACTGGCATACGCTTGGATGACACTTTTTGGTAGTGAACGAAGTTGGCAATTTTCCTCTTTGCTCAACTTAGTTACATAGAAAGGCAGGAATTTAAATTTCGAAAAAGTTGCTTATTAAGATCACTGAGTATTTAAGAGGAGTGTATTATATGAATTTAATTTTCTGACTGCAATACGACTGCAATTCGAACATGTTTTTGATTTGCCGCTCTCAAAGGTCTATATTCCAAGCTTGCTTCCATTGTCTGCCTGTAATTCGTTTTCTATGCAACATCACCACTAAACATTACATAATTCATTACGTAAATGTGCAGCCATGTGAAAAGTAGTAAATTTCAAATTATCGATAATCGCATTTCCACAAAGCAGATATTATAATTTACATGGCTTCCTGTGCAAGCGAAGCTTTGAAAGCTTCAAGTTCTATAAAATCGCAGCAAGTGAAAGGAAACATACCCATTCATATACAAAAGAAATCAATGAAAGCAGACCGATTCAAGTATCGAATTATCGTAAAACAAGCTGCGAAACCCTTTATTGTTCACAACGCCAAAAGCAGCCCACATCTGTATATGTGTGGAAGTATGTGCTGTCGTAGGGAAGCTTTACTTTTATGAATATATTATGAAAACTTCATGCACATGTCAACCACTTGTCTTATAAATCCGAAGTTTCCGGTCAAATGCCCACAGAAGTGGTTGTCAAAGGAATCAAAGCAGCTCGTTAAAACCATGCACGTGTCTGATGCTATGCAATCCCATTAATAACTGCTTTAATTATTACGCTGCTTAATGCAGTTATGTTTGCTGTCAAGCTGCAGCTCTTTTGAATTTCAAAGAACTTAAGGCTGAAACGCATCGCTAAGCAGCAAAGTAGTAGCCGGTCAAGGCAATTGAGCAATTTTAGAAGGCATATACATTATTACTTCAATAATATATATATATATGTATACCTACTCATACAACACACAACACTCTAAATCAAACACTTTGTTGCATTTTACATGTCAACTTCAAGCAAATGCTCCTTAAACTGACCATAGACTTCAACACTACAAATATTTAAAGCAAATCACTTGCAAAGCAACGAGAATTCAAGGCAATTGCGAAGTGCAGGCCAGTAAATTATGGAAATAATACACGCTGTATATCAATTTCAAGTTAGCGGGATAAGATATTTGCACTGAATATATTGTAAATTAATTTACCCACATTTATTGATATAGAGTGTATGGCATAGCTGTTTGTTGTGCACTGACATTCAGTTAATGAAATTAAGTTTAGTAGACAAGCTTTTATAATCAGTATATGCCAAAAACAGGCAGTTAAGCTAAATGAGTGAAATAAGCGACAGAATGCTAACAATAATTCTTACAGTGAGTTAAAGTATTGAAAAGATTACAAGAAAGCTCAAAATAGACGACAGTCTGAGTAAAAAATGTGAAACAGCATTTGAATTCAATTTAGATATCAGGTCTTCTTCAATGCACTTCTTTTAAGAAATTTATGGAGGGCTTTTCAAAGGTAAAGAATTTCCTAGAGGACTAGTTGTCAGAGTAGCTGTCAGAATAGAAACAAGCATTTGACATATCCCTTAGAGGTAAAAAATTTCCTAAAGGGCTAGTTGTCAACCCAGCTGTCAAAATATAAAAAAGCATTTGAAATTTATCGCAGAGGTGAGGAATTTTCTAGAGGGCTAGTTGTCAAACTACGCATTAAGGATTACGATTTGAGGACATGCATCTAGAATGTCTGGTCCCTCAATTGGGAAGTTGCCGCTGCCCAGCTGATTGATGTCCTCGTGAAAAAAGGCTGGCATCACCGCTTTCCAAGAAGTACAATGAATGGAACAAGGACTGAGACGAATACTTACTTGTGGCATTTACTAAAGTGGCCTTAAAGTGAAGCTCTTCAAAGCTCTTGACGAAAGAGAAGGATGATGTGACCAAAGATGCCTTCTAGGAGCGCTAGATTCTAGCACAAGAAAATCATCAATCTACTTGGCTGTCTCCGGATTGAAAAGTTGCCAACCAGATCAACCATCTTGTAGTAGACGAAAGACACGTTTTCAGTGTTTTAGACGTGCGTAGGTTCTGAGATCCTAACTTCGACTCGCACCAAGATACGCCCCACCTCTGTGCAGAAAAAACGCACGTCAACAAACACAAGGGAGATTCGACGTCGAGAAGCTGCAATCACAACAGACAACCGAACGATGTTCTACTCGACTTGCACTCCTGCTCTCTGAGAGCACGCGTCAACAACTCGATATAAGGGAACTGTGAGACGGCTTATCAAATTTGCAAATTTCTTCATGAACTTAGTCCATACTGTCCAACATGTACAGAGTGTACTCGTATAAAAGACTCTCAGCACTTTTTGCGCCATTGCCCTCGGTTTCCGGGAGTAAAAGATCAGCTGAAAAGCACACTTGCTGATAGTTTTACGGTGGAAATTTTTAGTGTGAGAAAGCATTTGGGAAAGCGTCAGGCCTAATTCCGACAAGATTGAAACATTTAGGAGCCAGTCGGTCCATACCATAGAACAGACTTATCTGTCTTCTTCTCACCATGAAGTAATACTTAACTCAGTCGTTCCGTGGCAGGAATATGAGAAGAGTTAAGTTTAGCGGATTAAAGTTCCGTCCTCAGGCTTTCGATGCTTCCACCTATCATAATAACGAAAAACTTGCAGAACTTGCAAGACTCTCGTGCTCTCTCTCTCTCTCCTGCGAAACTTTCTTTTACAAGCACAATGTACTTTTACATCTTCATCAACTCTGAATATTTCAATTAATAATATATTAGTTAATAAAATCTGTGAAATTCTCTGTCTCTCTCTTTCTTTTCCTCCGAAGCTGCTTTCAACTCTCTCACCCTCCCTTGTCAAATTTCAAATCATGTTACAAGTGTTTCAATTTAAGAAAGTGCAAATAAAATTATTTCGTTTGAAAATCAATTCTCACAATTTGCTTAAGCTTCTCCTGCCGGTAGCCTTCAGGTTGCTTGAGCGGAAGTTCACGCGACAACCCCAAAACACATTTACTGCTTTGATGACATGCAAAACGAATACCAATAACGCGTGCCGGTAAATATAATAAAATAAATAAAATTAGAATCGCGGCAAAAAAATCGGCAGCAACATAAAATTGAAATTACGTTTAATACGAAGCTGGCGACAATCACTGTGGCTTAAGAGGCTTGTGCGCCAGCGATATCAATAAAACGCTTGTATTTGCACACCTGCAAGAATAAGAATAAAGAAGAGACAGGACCGCCGATATGGTTGTGTGTGTGAGTTTTTATGAGTTCGCCCGGCAGCATTGCCAGCAGAAAGTGGTGAACGCGGTGAAAGCACACATCGCGTGCCGCTTACTTTTGCATCTCAATAAAAAGCATATATAATAATATGTATGTATGTATGTATAGCATATATGTATGTATATGAGGCTTTTATACTGCGGTTACGACGCGACGCTTTGCTGTATGTTCGAGTTCGATTTTATGCTCGTTTATTGAATTTATTGTAAGCGTCACTTAACAGAGATTTCTGTCTTGTTGTTGATTATGCGCAGATGCTCTTGAGAAAATGACTACGTAGTAAAGCGAAACTGCTGCTGGTAAACAAACACATGATAGAATCCATATCACTCTTTGGCAATTGAAATATCCCTAGAATATATATACATATATGTACACATTACTTGCTCGCAATCACTCAAATTTATAGCCGCAAAATATTGTTTGCAGCAAGCGGATATATCTCGACTTAAAAAAGGAACGTAATAACTAGTTAGAAAGCGCTAAGAACCGTCCGATCTGATGAGGATTTGATCCTCAATATAACTCGTATTAATTAATCGGTCTCGATTGGTACGCTATATGGCTTTCAAAATATAAGATTTTGTACAAAAAATACTTCAAAGCCAATTTAGTGATTTCTTGACTAAATATTACTCTACCGAGGGTGTCGACTGGTAACAGAAACCACATTATCTCGACGATGACAGGGATGGAATGGTAACACTTCGCCTTTGCTGGAGTTGGGAGGTATCTAGCCAAGGTTCAAATCTTTATAGTTGGGTGCACGCTGCCTCTCAATAGTACAATATTGAAATAGCAAGTCATACCATTGTTCGGAGGTACAAAGACAACCTTACTAGCTTCGCTACTGGCTCTTAAATAGATCAATCTCGAACGGAGCTTGCGGATACCTGCCGCCCTTCAAAAAAAAGATAGCCCTACTTGCGTAGCGGGAGGTATGAGCATGCGGTCACTCTTTCCTCCACCATACACTCGTAGGACCAAATTATAAACGGAAATAACAATGATAAAATATTAAAAGAGTCCGTCTGTACCGAAAAAGCTAGTTCCAATTCAAGAAGCTTGAAAGTGGTTAACATAAAGACAAAAGCTAAACTTGGTCTATGTGCAAGGTCTGATACCAATTCAGAAGCTGAAACTAAATGTAGCTCTAGAAAGGCAGCAACACGAGACGTAACCGGAACCTTACTAAAGCCAAAATATGGCTACAAAACAGAGAAGCAAAGTAGAAGCCAAACATGAGGCTTTTAGTAGTGCGTCAGCCACAGAATGGCTTACTTTTTACGGTCGAAGACCCCTCTAAAGCAAGGAAGCGGAGAAGCGTCGTGTTATCTACCTGCTTAGAAGAGTACATCTGCAACCGCCAACCTGAGAAAAGTCCAGGAGTCCATTGATAGCGCGAAAGTGGTTCCAAATTTTAAGCTGCTAAAAGGCAAAGGTCAACTGAAGAGATTAGGCTGTCAACCAAAAAAGCCGAAGACAAAAACTATGAGACCTGTTCAATCGATTCGGCTCGGAACCGCATTATCATTGGTAGCAACGAAAGAAAAATTCTCACAGCCCAATGAAAGTAGGTGCAAGCTGCGCTGCAATAATGGCGCTGGAAGTGCTATAAAAAAATCGGGTCCGCCATCGTCATACACAGATGCCGGCTGTTATCAGAACCAAATCAAAATTATTGCTTGCGACGACGACTGGTTGATTCGACTGTCTAAAGCCGCTACAGCAAGGTTGGCAAGGTTAAGCCCTGAGTTAGGGTAGTAGCTGTGGACAAGAAAGACATTCCGTCAAGGCCAAAGGCAAAGGTCACGATGACGCCTACGCCATAGCCAGATCAATTAATATAGCCTGAAATTCTAATTTGACAACAGAAGAGTGCAAATTCGTTAAGCCTTTCGTGGACCTTACAGTCAAATCTGGCGTGGATACTAAAAAGGCCACAATGCAAATCCTGCTGCTACTAACAAAGGAGTCCATCGAACCGCTGGCGAAAGGTGACGGGGAGCTCTATTATGGATTCACAAAGGTCAAAATAATGACTTACAAGCTTAATTCCGATGCCACCTAACAAGGTATAAAGAGATGGATGTAGTCGAGAAAGTTCCCATAAGTGCGGGGTTGCACTACAAGTGCTGTCTGCTTATTTGAGCATCTCGTATAGTTTTTTTGATTGACTACTCTCTCTCTCTAACGCTTGACGAATTGAAGCTAAGGTTTGAAAACGCGTCAAAGACCGACGTTACTAAAAAGAAAATACGCCATACTTTGCAGTTTTTCATCGGTTAAAGTGGAAACCCAAACCAGGCGGCTAAACATATGACATGACAGTTTCGAAATCAAAAATGCACCATACTCTGAAAGGTCGATTATCGAAAACATAAATCAAAGAACGGAAATCGTCGAGAAGCTCTATTTCAGGATATCACAAGTCCTACACCTCAGTTCCAACCGTAAGCGATAACGAAAAGCGAAAACTGCCGTAATCGGCGCAAATAGTGGCACGAAAAAAGTATCCAAGATTGGCGGTAATGAAGGTTTGCTATGTGCTTGGTGAGATTGGCGAGAAATTCTGTCATATGAGCTGCAGTCTTGCGGTCATATTTTAGAACAGAACTATTCCGTCAAGGATTGGACCATCTGAAGTAAGCGCTCACCGAGAAGCGGTCAGATTTGACTGATAGGAGAGGAACTGTGTTCTATCAGGCCAGATCACACCCATCGTTAGTGACATGACAGTAGCTACTGGAGCTTAGTTTGGAGATTTTTATACATTCAACTTATAGTCCATGCCTTACGCTAAGTGACTACTACTTGTTCGTGTATATGCCGAATTATTATGCAGGTGAAAATACACCTCAAAAAAGCTTGTGGAAATCGACTGTCCAAATTTTTTTCAAAAAGGACGAGAGGCTCTTTGACTTATGACATTTAAATTTATTATCCAAATTCACACATAACGGTACATAAAAAATGTAAATCAGCAAAATTAAAGTAATTTCACGCCTAAGGTTGCACACACCGTGAATAACAGCGTTTTTGCACAATATTTACAATTGCCATGGGAGTTAATTAAAATCCTCTGGCGACCATTTCATACACGCGGCAGAAACCTTTGTTCCAACTCGCTTGTGACAGAAAGAAGTACAAGCAAGAAGAAGCATATCGCTTCCTAGCTCAATAGAAAGCCTTTGTTTGCCGGCTCATCTAAGAAAAGCGCACACAAAGCTGACGGAATAAACAAAAGACTTGCGAGCGTTGGCTGTAAATGTACTATGTATACGAAGCCCCGGCAGTGCGAAGTGAAGTGTCAAGCGCTGCTATGCGCTTTTAATGAACTTGATGCGATTTTGTTTTCCACATGCACATACATAAGAACACAAATAATTATATTTATACGTACATGTGTGTGTGCCACCAACGGAACAACGTGCTTCACTTGCGAAGATTTTTTCTCTGCTTTCCAGTGGAGACGCTGTGGCCAAGCACTGCCGGCGTGAAAATCTGCTCGCGTAGGCACTATTTTAACGCGCGTGTTGTTGTTATTGTATACGTTGTTGACAGTTGCTAGTTGTTTGTATGAGTTGCCGCAATTATGAGGCATCTTTATGCCTCAGCTTGTTTGTTTTTCATGTGCGCTGACATACATACACACAAGGAAGCACATAATAAGTGCAGCATGTATACACTCAACACATACTATACATAACATATTTACACTGTGCAACATAGCGGCTATCATGACATATTGTAAATATGTATGTATGTATGTATATGTTGTCCTCATAAGGAGCAATTCATTCAAGCAAAGCAATGCATACAACGCAGTATGTTGAAGAAAAAGAAATAATGTAGAGTTGTTGTTGCCCTTCTTCTTGTTGTTGTTGTACTCCTGCTTGCCTTTTTTGCCTTCACAGCATTACTCGCTGCACTTCAGCGTTCAAGTTGTTTCAACTCTTGCATTTCGTCTTCTGCTACTTCCAGCATTCCTTCACGGTTGCCTTTTGTTTTTGCCACATCTTCGCGTCGTGACTCCTGTTTAATGCTGCGCAACTCATCGCTGGCGGACTGTTGGTGCGGTGAAGTGAAAACTGCAAGACTTTCATTATTATTATCATATTTTCATGCCACATTGCTGCAGTTATATACTAGCTGCATGCCACACACACACAAGTATGCAAGCAGCTTGCAACGTGCCATTTGAGGTGAACACATACATCAGCTGCACGTTGTTGTTGCATATTTTTCAGCGCAACTCATATTGTCACATTTGCGGCAATTCTTTCGCTGAAATCTGCTGAGCCGCTGCTGTTTTGTGGGAAGCGGGTGTATGGGCGCGCGGACTTTTACGTGATATTTTCTTATGGTATGTTCAATGTCTTCAAGATTTTAAATCTTCGCGCCGAGATGTATACTATGTTGAGAGAGATTATTTGAGTTTAAAAACACAGGCTGATCTGAATGATAAAAAACAGTATTTCAAACACAAAAGGGTTCTATTATGGAATCTGTAGCTGTTAAGCTCGATAAAGTTATGTCAGGGTTTTCAGAAAGTATTAGCTGAGTAAATAAATTAACAAGCTTGAGTTTGTTATGGCATTAAATAAACCTACATTGTAGATACGCACAACTTGACCTCAACTACAAGCCCAAATAAAGGAAGGAAAATTTGAAGTTTAATGAAAATTGTCTTCCACAATTGGCAGCCGCAGTAGTATCTGATAATTCCGTAAATGTATGGCTTTCACAACTTTTAACCGTAAAAATATATGATAGCGATCTCAAATGTCGCTGAAGATATAAATGTTGTTTTTGAAATAAAAAAATGTTGCAAGCTTTTCGATCTGCTATTTTGAAAATGTTAGATTAACGAGAGACGCTATAATAAACATATTATGTTTGCATATATTTTTAACACTAAAGTTATTGAAGGACCATATAAAACTATATGTATGTATATATGTAGGAATATCTGAAGCAGTCTTTAAGCACTAATTAACGTCCCAGTACTATCTGGGCACTTTGTGCCTAATTATATAAACTACATATATGATCAGATCGATGAGTTGAGTCGATTTTACCCCCCTTTTGTACCGGATCACTTTAGCATATAACTGCCATAAAAGATGACCGATCTGAGTCAACTTTTTGTATGAAAATATGTTGTATATATCAAGACATCTTAACAAAACTCGACATTGATTATTGTCCAAGCCAACGATACAATCTTTCAGATCAGAATACAATAGCATTCTGACGGCTTACCTGCGTGGGAGTTGTTGGTGGATAGAAGTCATTGGAGGACGGCTCAATGAGGTTCTTCACAGATAGATCAGCCATTGGCGGGAAGGTTAATGGAGAGATATGTTGTCTGGAACCCTCTATCAACCTCGAATTTCTTGAATTTTGCAGTGTTTTTTATGCTGAGGTAGCTATTATTAAGACAGCAGCAGATCTACTGCTTCAGAAGGCTGTTTTCTTCAGAGCGGTGGCCATACAATCTGATAACAGGGCGACGATACTAACCTTGAGTTCGCTAACCGTGCGAGCCTAACCTCATTATCAATGGCAGAAAGTCACTTTGTAATAAGACTTCTTCTTCTTCTTCTTAATTGGCGTAGACACCGCTTACGCGATTATAGCCGAGTTAACAACAGCGCGCCAGTCGTTTCTTCTTTTCGCTGCGTGGCGCCAATTGGATATTCCAAGCGAAGCCAGGTCCTTCTCCACTTGGTCCTTCCAACGGAGTGGAGGTCTTCCTCTTCCTCTGCTTCCCCCGGCGGGTACTGCGTCGAATACTTTCAGAGGTGGGTGTTTTCATCCATCCGGACAACATGACCTCGCCAGCGTAGCCGCTGTCTTTTAATTCGCTGAACTATGTCAATGTCGTCATATATCTCGTACAGCTCATCGTTCCATCGGATGCGATATTCGCCGTGGCCAATGCGCAAAGGACCATAAATCTTTCGCAGAATTTTTCTCTCGAAAACCCGTAACGTCGACTCATCGGTTGCTGCCATCGCCCAAGCCTCTGCACCATATAGCAGGACGCTACTTGATAGCTGTCTTTCGTGGCAGTTTGTCTAGCGCTGGGCTACCATCGGTGCATGCGCTGTCGCCATGTCCTTTTGGCCCAAGATCGATCGTAATAGATCCAGTTAACTCTTTACCTTCAATAAAGCTAGCCTCTCCCTAATGCGTTCAGGCTGGTTAAGAAATGTCTAACCACAATAGCAAAGGCAGAAAGTCACTTTGTAATAAGTATGGGTACCAAGCCACAGCGGAATCGCAAACACCTATAAAACTGATGAGCTTGGACGGAAGGGGACCCTAGCCCCGCTATCAGTAGAATGGTACCGAGTCGGTGCCAACCTCTACAGTGTTCCACTACTCGATTGCTGAGCTTCGCAGACCTTTAACCAGAGCTGGGCTATCACACGTCTCTCTTTGAGCGCATGAAAAATGTATGTGTGGTTCATGCGCTGTCGCAAGGTCCTTTTGTCCCAAGGTCGATCGTAAGAGATCCAGTTAACTACTTACCCCCAATAAGGTTAGCCTCTACCTAGTTGTGAGGGCTCTAACATAACAAAGAGCTAACGGCGTTTATTCTGTAAAGTTGAGAAACTTACTGTATGCAGGAAAGCGAGGTTTAAAATCTCACTCAACATTTTCCTCTTCATTATCCCAAGTTTTGCGAGATCAAGGCTTAAGCATTTGAGAGCTCACACTTTCAGATATCCCACCGAGCTAGTGGGAATAAAAATTAAACGCCTGAGCAAACTTGTGTTTGCCCCAAAGCGTTTTGCTGACTTATAAGAGCGAGTACAGGGATTCTGTAAACAATGGAGACAGGAGAGGAAGTCAGAGGGCTGCATATAGTAGTCCAAGTTATTTTAATAACTAGGTAGGTTTTTGATAGCTAAGGTAATAAGGAAAAATACCAAATTCTTCAAGTCACTCATCATCCCCATCCTGCAATATGGCATGGACGATGACAACTATACGAGAGAGAGTTGAGAACTAAAAGCAACGCAATTAGGTAGCAAATGTGGCAAACATCAATTAAAGAATGATGGGGTAACAAACTGATACCGGACATTCATGCGTGGAGCGATTTACAACATGGAAACCTGGATTTCCACTTGACCCAAATACTCAGTAGCCATGGGTTCCTTAGAATCTATCTTTACAAATTTCATCAATGACTTTAGTCCGTACTATCCGACGTATACAGAGTGTATAGAAGACTCTGAGCACGTACTCTATCATTGCCCTCGGTTTTCAAGTATAAGGGAAAAGCTGAAAACCACATTTGGAGGTGGTCTCACGGTGGACACTTTTACTGCACTTATGTGCGAGTTCTCCGCAAAATAGAAAGCTGTCAGCGAATCGTCAGCTTCAATTATACACATTTGCAACAGATTAGGCGTCAACCAGTCCGTACAGTAGAGGAAACTTAAGTGTCCTTTCTCTTTCATAACACTTAGTACAGTGGTTATGTGGGAGAGATATGAGATCTCCCATCTCAGGTTAAGTTAGGTTTAGCGGATGAAAGTTCTAAAATCCGGTTCTTAATGTTTCCTCTTACTATGAAAAAAAAAAAATAGTAGCCCAAGCGCGATCTCATATAACCTAACCTTAGGCTGATCGCCCAACATCAAATTATTGTATGGAAAACTTAACTTATGGATTTTCAATTTATTTACACTCTGCTTTAAAGATACCTCTGTACCGAAAATCCGCATTTAATTTCGTTTGCAGCAGCTGTTTCCTCAAACACTAAATATTTCATTAATATCCCTGCAAATGCGTAATAAAAAAGTCGCGATGGCTTAATGCTAAAAATGTTTTTTACCAAGGTTATAGAGGAGCATTATATAATTCGCTTACGCGGTTGCCATAGCAGCAGAAATACGCCTCTTTATGTATCCCATACCAACAACTTTACGCTTCACTCTTTCAATGGCGGAAAGCGCACACACCTACAAAACTATGTCTTTCAAGCACTCGACATTAGCGCACACACACACACAGAAGCGCATTTCAAGCATGTACACTTTGTAAAATGTTTAACAGAAATATGCAAATGAGTGCGCGCAGTCAGCGACAACGACAACGTCACTCGTTGAGCGCATGAAAAATGTATGTGTGTGTGGCTGCAGCAAGTATTTGGGAATTTCGCATATTCCCTGTGCGCACACTACACACACACCCTTACGTAAGCAAAACTGTGCTGCATGCACCTTCAAGGTCTATCAACTCGGCTCATCACATTGCTCATGTCACTCCCACGTTTTTATACACTCCCGCAGTCATTCAACTGAGAAGAGCGCGCTGACAACTTCAACTAGATGCAAGCGGCGCGCCAGCGTCACATTTATATATGTCTATATATATATATATATATCTATATATAAATATGTAACTGCATAGGCATGTAAGTGCGCGCTACTTCTCTGCGCTGCAATGCCTTTCATGCGCTTTGACTTTTCGCCAGCGCCTCGTAAACCTCTGTCTGCAGCGCGCTTTGACTACCTGGACACCTGAGGTCCCAGCGCGCGTTTGAATTAATAGCAGCGCCAGCAGTTTAAGCACATAAGTGTAGTTGCATTTCCGCAAGTAGCAACGCGAGACAAAGACGCCACAACAACAACAACAGCATCACAACTAAAATACTCGTATAAAGGTAAAGAAAAACAACAACAGCAATAATGGCAGCGAGTAGCAGCTGCTTCCTTTTGCCTTCCTGCCGGCGGCATGACGAGGCGTGTAATCATTATGCAACATAAATGAGCGCGGCATGCATGCAGCACGTGCAGAATTTCAGCGGTTGGCAGCTGGCGCGCCGGCAGACGACATGGGCGGGCAGTTAGAGCAGACGTTGAGTGCCAGCGCTGCCAACTACGAACACAAAAACACAAACAGAAATTTATTTCATGCTTTTTATCAACTCCGACTCCAGCAACTGCGTCGCAGTGCCGTCTCAAGTGCAGCGTTTTCGAGGAAGTAAGTGAATTTTATTGCACCAATACCACCTGCATGCACACAAACAAACACAACAGCATTTAAAATAAAAAAAAAAGAAGACACAGGTAGATCGGCATGCCAGCGCGCTGCATGCGCACATGTGCTGCATGGTGCAAGCTTTTTGCATAATTCATAAAATTAACAGCAAATAAGAGCAAGTAAAATTTATGTTCATCGCTCCTTCTCAATGGTTTTCAATGGCATGTTTTATAACCGAAATATGAAATGGTTTCATAAATTACTTCCTGGCAGTAGTTTTTTTGGTGAATTGTGTGCAGGTTGGTAACACTGAAGAGCTCAACAAACTTACAGCAGTTACTTGAGTCTAGCTCGATAGAGGTAGGCTGGCAACAGTGCTGGCATTTTTTATGGAATTAGAAAACTTGAAGTTAGGTTAGGTTCGATGACTGATCGAAAGATCGCACTTGTACTACTATATACAGTTCCATAACTCTTGTAACTCGAACTCATAAGTCAGCAAAGCGTTTTATAACCAACAAAATTTGCTCAGGCGTTGAATTTATATCCCCACCAGTTCGGTGGGACATCCAAGTGTAAGCTGTCAAGTTCTTAAGCCTCGCGAATGTAGGGCAATCAAGAAGGAAGTTCACAGATGATTCAATCACGTCTTTTTGAATCCCCATCCTAATCCTGCTACATGGTGCAGAGGCATGAACAATGACAACATCTGATAGGTCAGTGTCTGTCAAGTTCTGCGGAAGCCTTATGGTCCTTTACGCATTGCCAACGGCGAATATCGCAGTCGATATATGACGGCATTGCCATAGTTCAGCGGATTAAGAAATAGGAGGTGTCGTCCGAATGGATGAACTCCCAAGTATGTAAGCTTCACGAATGCGAGACGATCAAGACGGAAGTGATAAAATGATTCAAACCCATCTGCTTCAATACAGCTTCTGCAGTTGGTGTCTCGTAAGATTTTTATCATTACAGCATGGACGACCATGGGTTAATGCTCGCTTTGAACCTTCATTATTAGAAAGAGGCTAGCCCTACTAAGGAAAAAAACTCACTGGATCTCTAACGATCGATCTTGAGCCAAAAGGACTTTGCGAGAGCGCATTAACCGATGGTATCCCAACGCAGACCAATCTCCTGCAAAGCTCAGATATCCAGTAGTAGAACACACGTGGAGAGGTAACGTCCGGGGTGTTTAACGTGGGTACCTGCTGACGACAGCCTTACCCCACAGCGCTCAAAAACACAGCGGATCAAATCAAAATCAGCGCCCTGAAACGCCAGGCATTTTCAGTACCAACTGGCAGTGTGGAATGGACACACTAACCACCCTTGTAAAGTTCGAAGCCCATCTAAAACCTCTGCCGTACTTTAGGTCCCACACCCGGTTGCAATCCAACACCAGATTTAACTGACAAAAATTCAGTTTTTCTCGCATTCGCGTTTTCATCACAACGACCACGATACTCCCCGATGGGCCAGTCATCATGAGCAGGTTGGAGTGAACTCCAAAGGGTCTTTCTCCTTGTGGTACCAGAATTAAGTATCCGGTCAGACCTCGTAGCCGAAACTACTACCAGTCTAGCTAATCATCAGAGGGCCATGCCCCATAAGCAGTAACAAACCCAACGTCCCGTAGAGAGGGTAACACCGACCCGGTCTCATTCTACTTAAAGCGGGGCAGGGTGCCTTTCCTTGCCAGCTCGTCAGTTTTACAGTTATCAATTAGCAATTTGCTGTGTCCTAGCACTCAACCAGTCTTTTTACAAAATGACTCAATGCCACCCTTAACCAACCTGAGTACAAGTGAGCTCAAAGCTAATATCATCGCCCTGCTATTAGAGTGAATAGTCACTTCTCTGAAGGAGGCTGCACTCCAGAGCAGTAAACCTAGTAGCCTGACCTTAATGGCAGTAACCTCGGCTGGAAAGACACTACAATAGTCAGGAAGTTGAAACTGAAAGTTGATAGAGAATTCCTGACAATATAACCCTCCACCAGCTTTCCCCAAGCTTTGACCCATACGAAAAGAAGCTTACTGCTCCTCTCCTCTCACGGCTTATGCCCACTACAGCTTCTTAGGCATGTGGCAGAGAAAAAAACAATCAGTTTTGATTATGACGTCTTCATGAAGATTGCAAAGTCAAAGTTTCCGAATGTTCAGACTAATTCACTTAGAAACCCATATTCTCTGAGACTAATGGTAACTTTTGCGGCGATATCTATGGGTACTATATGTCAAATGGCATTGTGATATTTTCTAGGGCCGTCCAACACACAAAGACCCCTTATAAAATGATACTATAGTATCGTAAAGCTTGAGATTAATTACTTACTAACTTACTCACTTACCAATTAAAAACAGCTGCATTAAGGCAGTACTATCCAGCCTGTAGATCGGAGACCACTCTTTGGACTTTCTAGAAAGAAGATTCCATTGAGATTCGGTGATACTGCGTCTTTATATCCCTGGAAATTGCACGGCAGGACAGTAAGCTCTGGAAAATAAATATAGAGAGGTTTAAAGTTTTAAATATAAATAACATTTTTTTTGCTCGCAATGAAAGCTTCAACCTTTGAACGTATTCGCTTGAATAAAGCTTTTAAAAATTCCAACAGCGGATCACAGTCGATTTATGATATGAAGAAACCAATAATACAAAAAAATTAAAACAGACTCCAATAAAAAGGCTGAACCCATAATAAAACAGGGTATATATATAAAGATGTTTGTACTCCTTGATTGAAACGTCGGAGATCTCACAAGGAATCGATACATATGATTAGCGTAACGAATTGAGTATACTTAGCCATGTTCTGAACCTTTTTGTTTGAATATACCTTGAACTAGACTCAGTTTTCGAGATAACGATCTTCAAACAGCTACTCATTTCACATTACTACCGATATTGGACAACTTTAGCATGTAGCTGCCATACAAACTGAAAGATTGGAAGCAAGTGCTTGTACGGGAAACTTTTTTATTTCATAAGGTATCATCACGAAATCCAGTTTAAATGATTATCGAAAGCATGACTATAGTACATTATTCGTATATATTGTTCGGATCAGACTACAATAACATATAGAAATATATATAAATCGAGACAAATATCTTGTATACCCTTTTAAGCTATAATGATTTAAATGCACCTATGAATGGTATTATTCTCGCGGTGCCGCCGAAGTTAAAGTTCTTTCTTGTTTTTAACTGCAAAGAGCGCACAGAAAGGCGAAAAACATGAGAATAGTGAAGAGCTAACATATAGATATGCGAGTCTATACTCGCACTGCAAAGCAGTGGAGCACAGCAATTTAAATGAGTAACTAAAGAATGTATTCATTAAAATCTCTGGAGCTACATTTCGCAAAATATTGCATTCCTGGTTGCTGCGCCTTGCATTCGCCGCTTTATTTGTTAAGCTTTGAGTTTTTATTTGCGTTATGCGCAGCTGCTTTATACAATCTTTAGAAAAAGTCTGTTGGTTTCAATTCAATTAAAATTTGTTTAAATATTTTTTTTAATAATTTTTTTTTTATTATTTTTTTAGCATTTCTTTTTGTTTATATCTCAACGCCTGTGCAAGTGCAGCCTTCAATTTCATTGTTCAACAAATTCATTTTCTATCGACTGCCTTTCGCAGCAGCGCAGCACATGCAAACACAGAGATTATCGCGCCGCATATTAATCATTGTCGATTCTCTTGTTCTGCTAATTTTTATGCGCTACTCGTTTTAGATTTCATGAATTAATGCAATTCGCCTGCAGCGTTCCATTTGATTGCGGTTCGCCGTTCCTGCATTATTATGCTTCGTTGAATTTCATTTCTTATCATTATAAATATTTTTTTTTCTCAATGTGATTATTTGTGCTATAATTATCTAGTTTTTTAATTGGTTTTTCACAATTATCTCTAATGCATAATTTCACTTGCGATTAAGCAATAATTGCGCCAGTGTATGCAGGCAGCCTTTGATTTGCGAGCAAATAATTGATTTTCTTTGAAATTAATGTGATATATCTAAAGGATGGGCTGAAGATGAAGAAAAGTAGATGTGCTATTTCATGCACATAAAACCGATCCATTAAAATATTAAAAAGATACTTCTTGAGCTTGCAATGCCCAGTGTAAAATGCCGAAAGTAGCCGGAGTTTGTCTCTCATTACGGTTTTAAGCAAATTGAGGTTGTAACCAACCAATAGCAACTTTGTGCGGGGATTGACAAATACTTTTCCCTGCCGCCTTTTTGTGAAACAGCTTCTTTATAGTACGGAGACCAATCGCAATGCAGGGTACCGGTCTTAATATGCTGAAAGCGGCTAAAGAGTAAGCAAGCTCGTCAGCCAGTTCATTATCGACTACATCCTACAGATAAGTAGCACTTGAGGATGAATTTATAAATTATTCAGCCGTTCTATGCAATCCTGTACCAATTTAATCTCGATATAATCTCATAAGCTGAGATCGCTTTAGATATCGCTTGACTTTCGGGGAGAATAGTAATGCGTTACTACAGCAAAGACTTCTGCTTGCAATATGCTCGGAAAATGTTCCATAGATATAGAACGTTTGGTACGCAGTCCTACGAAACCTGCACCAGTGCCTTGCGATGTTATCAAGCCATCAAGCCGTCAGTGTATCACCTAATACCAAGGCTTCATTTATTGGAATAAGTTTGCTTCCTTCTGCCAAAAGCTTCTGCTATCATTTGAAGCATTGTATGTTTAGTTGTTTGATTGATTACTATGTGGAGCAATGAGAGCTCCATCACTAGCTCTAGTGCTGTCGTGAAAAACGTACGTATTATACCCGATGAGCAGATGCAGACAAGTCTTTGCAGTTTCGATGCTTGAAGTCCTACCGAAGTCTGCGTTGCTTGCTCCATCGACCTCAGGATCGTGGCATACGTCAACACGATAATCCTTGGCCTGCAGCGCCAGGTTTCCTAAGCTTTTGTAGACCAGATCCAGATGCTGCTTTCACCAATGAGTGGAATCTACAGTGAGATCCAGATACTTGACTTGATACATAAGTCATCTCTCAGTCAACTCTCTGCCGCTAAGCTCCTAAAGCACGGTAGAGACCTTCTTCTGGTAAACGTGACGATGATCATTTTCGAACGGGTTGATGTTAAGTCCAAACATACTGAACAATCTTTTTTCCAGGTCTGATCCCATTTGCAGATATCGCTGAGCGTGTTCTCGAATTTACTTCTTGCTAATGCAGCAATATCTTCCGCATGCCATTAACTACTTGATTAGCAAGTTCTCCCACTACTAGGCTCTAAGAGTGATAAAACTCCAATCTGTGGGCAACCTCTTGTCGTGCCGAGACGAATCTTAGTATCACCAATCATTTTTCTTTAGCCCTTTTTTCACACTTTAAAGTGACGAATTGTCAAAATCACCTTCGATGTCTAGGAAGGCACATAGCATCACATTTTCACCATCCCGTTAACTTTGAATTACCGCGGTTAACTGGTCAGAGCAGTATTAGTTGACCTACCTTCCTGCTCTGCAAGCATGTCTGTAAGGCTGACAATTTTTCGTGAACTATAATCAAAGTCTAGGAGTGACTTATTGATTATCCTTTTACTCATCCCAATCTTTATATTCTTCTTTGACACTGCAACCGTGGTTGGTCCAGCGCTTTAGTTGGATTTTCATACACTTAACTATATATATTTCATCGTAGAGCTGCTACAGTTAATGGTTTTATCTTTTTCGCTTTCTTCGTTCACGCGGATGATGCCAAATTTCTTGCAAAGAACAGTTCTCTCGAATACTCCAAGTACTTTCTCATCTCGGCTTGTCACTATATATGGCTCTGTGTCATATAATAGGACGGGTATAAAGAGAGACTTATGAGCGTAAAATTTGTTCATCGAGAGAGGGATCTGCTTCTCAATTGGTGCAAATAGGGTGTGGTAGATAGTATGGATATTCAGCTATAGTCAAGCTACCATACTCAATCCCCAATCCTGTGTCCGCTTCACGTACTCAACGTAAATGAGATCAAATTTGAGTAAGATATAATAACGAACCGGATCATGGCTAAGGGAAAGGAAACTTTGATAATGCTACTCCAAAATAATCGCTTTAAGAGCTCAGTAAAGTTGCAGCATCTGTCCACCAAGAGGTGCGGCTGCAAGGTCTTGGAGCAAGCGGCTCACTATATAAACATGAATCAATCAAACTTTCTTCCCACTTGGAGTTGTGCCGCTGAGTTCGAGACTCGCCACCTGTTCCCACAACAGCCCGATCTACGTAAGGACTGTCAACTCGGCAAATTTCTGCCTCTCCAACAAAAACAATAACAGATCCACAAGGCATATATGTAATATCAATGAAAAGAACAGGAAAGCATCGGTCTCCTTATATCTAAATTTAGAAATTATACAGAGAATATTATAAAATTATATGTAAGAAATTAACAAGCGCATGATATATGCTAGCGAAGCAGAACTTATACTTGCTATATACAACTATTTTATAATATACAATATATAAATAATGACGGCGAGCAATCAAAGCCACGCAAGAACAAGTTAACCTCAAAGTAGAAAGTTCAAAACCCGTTGCCGAAACCGCCAGATAAACACGAAAGCCACTAAATGTGACATTAATGTCTGCCAACAAGCAAACATACTCGATTATACCGCTATTCGCGACTATTCCCATAAAAGCACATACAAATGCTACGACACATACACACATTAGCCCGTAGCTAGAATGCTGGGACCAGCGCTTGACGGCATTAAAGTAATGTCTTCTTTATTGCATGAAATTTATCACTGGATAATATTGTTGCCACACATACTCGCTAAGCTTTGTGCAAGTTTGCAGGCACTAGCAGTCATAACAGGCATTTATATATATACAAGTATGAAGTCACATGAGCATATAAAACATTTGCATGCACAACGTTTTATATATTCATGTATGTATGTATATGTAAGAATATACATTTATCTTAATATGATGTAAATCTCAAGCAAACAAATAACAACGCTCTAACACACGAGCACATGCTCATCATCAATATACATAAGTACATATATGTCTATTTATTTATATGCAAGTGTGTGTTAAGATCCGGTCACCTAAGTAACAGCCATAACCCCCAAAGAGCTTGGCTTCGACTGCTTTGGCTTGACTTGGCCTGACTTGGCTCGTCCTGCGCTACAATTGCGCCCTAATAGCGCAAACGGATTAAGTTACTTAGTGTAGCCAACTAAAGGCGATATGATTTACATGCATCCTTACTAGTGTGCATACACGCCGCACGAGTTGATTGTTTGGTTGGCTGCTTGGCAAAAAGCATACGGAAGTTGGCAACTCCTCGTGCTGTGCACGGCTTCAAATTGTTGCGGTTGTGGTGGACGCTGCAGGCAGTAAGGTGCGCTGCACAATAAGGTGAATGAGTAAATTGGTGTAGCAACCCGCTAGGGAAAGCATACAGCAGACGACAGGTGTATTGGTGCATATAAATATGTATCATTTTCCTAGAGAACTGAAAAGGCTTCGACTAAAAATGTGTTCTATTGCAGTTTGACAGCATAAATGGGAAGTCAAGTGTTGAAGCTGAATAGAGATCCAATTTTTATATATAAAATACCTGTAAAGTTACTTTGGAGGGGCAGTTAAAATGTGTGGAACTGGTGTACCCAAATCAATCTGAAATCTACAACAGCTGAGGTCTTTTATGGTTGTTGTAATGGATGTATGATGTAAAAGTAAATTGCTAATAGCCTATAATCTCAGCTCTAAAGAACTGCATTAAATTTTGCATCAAATACAACAAAAATATTCTCTCGCATATTTTCTTTTGTACTAGATTTAAACGAACACAGACTATGAGTACTTAACACTCCGTTCCCAGGACAGTCAGGTCTACGTAATCGGAATGAACCCGGTTTTTTATGCGGCCACATCTATCAACTCGGCAGAATTCTGTCGCTACAACAACAACAGCAGTATTTAGTCCCCTCAACTATGTATGTATAGCAGTTGGGTTTTCCTACAGGGCTTATACTCACACACAAGTAATTGTGTGTATGTGTGTATTGGTGAGTTAGTGCCCCATCAGCGTACACTTTAGGCAGCTACCGGCCATGAACGCTATTTTACAGCAAATTAAATTATTCGCTCCTACCTTTCGCGGCTATCGTTTGCCCTACTCCGCTTTTCGTGGCCTTTTATCTTAACTCGCTTGTGTTTGGATTTCACTCTTATTTCGTTCTTCTTTTTACATCGTTTCACGAGATATGCAAGTGAAGGTATAGTTTTTTAATCGTAAATTTAATTGTTTCGTTCAATAAATTCCGTGCGCGGCGAGCAGGCATATAGCAATAAATAAATGCATGGAGAAAAGCGAATTTGGCAAAGGTCCATATTGTAAAAAATGGAGAATATCGCTAAAAAGAAACGAAGCCAGAAGTTATGCTTAAATTCCAAGCCAACCGAAGCGTTTGGGATTTATACGCTCATTTAAAGAAGAGCTGCAAAAAGAATTTATCTGGCTACTCGCTGGTTCAAATGAAGGTGAACCGTAGGCAAAGCTAAGGTAAGAGGTAAGAGCTGCTTTGGTAGATGCTTATTAATAAAGAAGTTAAATGAATAACTATAACTGTCAATAAGGGTTTATAAATATTATTTAAAGATTTACAAATATTTTATAAACATACTTATAGAGGTTGTTTTAGAGGTACACACTTGGTAGTTTGCTATTCTTGATAGAGCTTAAATGCAGTTTCGAAATTCGTACTACTTTTCCAAAAAATCCGCGCTTACCACACAAATTCCTACTGAAACGAAAATTGGTTCCATGGAGTCGCACCGCCCGAATTAGATTACACATTTCCTGATAATATTTCAAAAAAAAACTATGCCCTATCTGACTTTTCTGAAACTTGTTTGCAATTATAAGCTTGATATTAACGAAGGAAACCGAAAACATTCGCTTCCATATTCAGTTTTCTAAAATGGAGTATTAGAGTCCTCATCGTGCAAATTACATTAGACAGAATTCATTTCTGGATGGAACAGCAAACTAGAACAACCTCTTTATGGGCTTATTCCCGTAACGATGCAGAAGTTAAAGAAATAAATGAAAAGATATACATATATATGAGGTCAGCTTCCAATTATTTACATTCCAAGAAGCTCGAGAAGGGTCGAAGTGGTGGTCAATATAACCCTCACATCTTTCATACTAAAGATTTTGGAAAGGTTAATCGATAGCCTGAGACATTAGAAAATAGAATGTTGGAACCAGAAATATTATGGATATAGCGTAATCCTAAGCCAGCCCAACCTAAATAAATCAGGCTATATACTCCCAAGGTTAGATTCATTAATCACTTTCGGATGAGGTTACCCTCTAGGCGTGAATTGAGCGGTTTAGTAGAATATGAGGACAACCTATCTATACCAATGGGTTCAAATGGACATCAAAGTGAGTCTGGGGGGGCATACTACAATGATCTTGACATCCGGCTTTCTATTCGTCTATCAAACTCAGCCAGCATGTTCCGAGTCGAGGTGCGAGGCACAGAAAAGGATCACAAGAACATTTTCGGCAAAGAAACGGCAAACAGAATTGGCAAACTAGGAGCCTCTTGAAACGAATCCGAGGTGGAGTTAATACCATGCCCGCTGAGAATGACCAAGAAAGTGATTTATATGCATTTTGAACAAATAGCTCAAACGAGATGGAAATCAATGACAAGCTGCAAGATAACCAGCAGATATGGTCCAGGTATGACAAGAAGAGAATCGAGGGCTTATAAAATAGTTAACAAAATGGTATATGCAGCCTTATGACAGGGCAATAGCATTTTAGAGAGCAGGCATTAAAAATGAGGCTACCTTTTAACAGTATTTCTCATAGCTACAAGCAAGTAAGGAATACGGAAGCTGTTTTCAACTTTCTCTGTGAATGACCAGCGCTATGAAAAACCAGACACAAAATACTACGAACCCATAAGGCACCAAACCTCAAGCTCTCACGGGTATAACTAGTTTCATTGAGAGGACCAAATGGTTTGAAAGCAATGGTGACTTGGAACAAAAAGGTTAAGGACCTTATCCCACGATAGTGCATCAAAATGGCACATACAGTGATAATTAAATCCATGGTAGCAGCACTCCTACTTACCAACTTACCTTCCTACCAATATACAACAAAATCACTCCAATGATGTCAAATTTGCCTTAAATCCTAACAGAAAAGATCAGCTTCATTCCTTTTAAATGTATACAACCAAAGTCAACAGTTTCACTTTGACAGATGATGATCAAGGAGTTCTTAAACATTACAAAATGATCAGGATAAAGTAGTGAATTTACTAAAGTAATCATTCAAACATTTATGTTAGATACCGTTTCAATCTTATTTTATTGATTTAGTTTATGATTTCAATATTAAAGCTATTTTGGTGCTCACCATACCTGAAAATTATTATCGGCTGCTACTTATATATTAATTTAACGCTTCCCTTCCTCTTTCCTTCCTTTTAAAATCAAATAATTTTTAAACGAAAATTCCAAACAAAATAATTGCCAATATTGTGTGAGCCAAATTATTGCGAAATTTTGCCAAAGTCACCGTTACGCGCATAAGTTCGACAGCGCACCGCCTCAAATTATATTCAAGTTGTGGCAAAGTTTTTACACCTCACACGCCACAAAGCCGGCTAAGAAAGTGCGAGAATTGGCTGAAATCGTTTATAACGCACGGAAGTTATGCGTTTCGAAAAATTTCGGCAATTCATTGTTGGCGCAATATGTGCGCGACGTGCAATTCAATAAACTGCAGATTTTCACAAAGTTTAAGTGAAAAATATGAATTCGCGCACACATAAACACACACACGCACACAAGCGAAAACATGATGAAAACATCGCGCATTAGCTAATTAAAACTTATAATTGCTGTGCAAACGACCAAAGTTCGGGGTGCTTGCACCTGTGGATTTGAACTGCAGACATCACTTTGTCTCGATTAGTTTGCTATTCCGTTGGGGAACATATGTATGTAAGCGCATGGCGGTTGTTGAAATCGGGTCTCAAAAGATTTCAAACAACACCAATTTTTTGGGTTTTCCGAAGGAAAACGGCACATATGATATTTTAAAGTTTTTTTGTCACGTTCTTATTTAGAAACATGCAGGAATATTATTGGTGGCGTGTTGAAAGACTCTTCCTTTGATGACCAAAGCTAATTTATGAAGCTTGCTCTTGGTGATGACTCTACTATACACAAAAACTGAGGCTCCTTCTCACACAACGCACATACTTTTATGAACCTCCATTTGGAGTACCTTCAGCTCCCAGTTTCAGACCCTCAAAATGCTGAAGATTTTCCTTTCCTCTCAAGGAAGTCCTCTCTCGACGAACAAACATCAAACTTTATAAGTCAATCATTATTCCCGTCCTGTTATATGGATCCGGGGCATGGATGATGACAATATCTGATGAGTCGGCGTTACCAGTTTTCGAAAGGAAGGTTCTGGGGAGATGTATGGTCCTTTGGGAATTGGCAACGACGAATACCGCAGTCGATCAAACAATGAGCTTTTTTTTAAATCTTTATTAGAAAGACCAGAAAGAACCTGGCTGCACTTGGATTCCCCAATTGGCGCCAAACAGCGAAAAGGTAGAACGACTGGCGCGCTGTTGTACACTTGGCTACTATAACACCGCTAAGCCAATAGTGAAGGAGAAGAATCCAAAGCTCCTACTTTTGTGAACCTCCACCTGGAGTACCTTCAGCTCCCAGTTTCAGATCCTCAGAGTGCTGAATATTTACTTTAAACAAATTAAGATCATAATCTCTTCTATGTCGAGATCCATCTTCACTTCACCTTTATCGAACGTGTTTTTCTTGCCATCAGAGGGCTTCTTGCGGCGAAGGAACGCACTTTGAACGTCACATATCATATTCCCGCACATCACAATATATAGTCAGCGACAGGTTATCCCTGCATATCTGGATTTCGACTCCATTAAACCATCCTGTTTCATTAAATGACGCAATGGATGAGTTTGCGTTCATTCTCGAAAAGAGGACTTCCACCAGCTTCGTCTTCACTATTTTTCACCACTCGAGCGACATCTGTCTCAGGGGTTACTGCGCTCGATGAGTGTCGTTTCGCACTCTCACTGCCTTTATCCGCTGCTTTGGTCGTTGTCGGCTTGTCATCTTCGTGGTTGATGGTCAGCTTCTCGGCTATATCCCTGCATTTTATGTTTTCAGACGGGGCCCTCATTTCGGTCTTTGTTTCTGGATGCCTCTGGATTCGGAAATTCGCACCAGTTGCGTGTGGGCATTTTTCACCTCCTCTTCTCTTAGATTTTACTTCTTCTTCCTTTAGGTTGGACCTGCTCTAGTGCCGGCTATATCTTCCGACCGCGCTTTGCCTTCAACCCCTATTGCTTGGCTTCTTCGTGGCTTCCGCGGCCCTCTTTTGTTTTCAGAATTAGAACTCTCGGTAATCTGCTCAGAAGAGCACAGAATCTCTTTTTACTTTTGCCTGTTAACGCTCACAGCGCTTGCTTGGTCAGAGTCTTCATGGACTGTGGCACCCGTGCGCTGCAAACTTGACCGTAGTGCTACATCCATAGCTATCTGCTCCCGTTGTAGTCGAGTTGTGACTACTGGCGACACCGGTGGTCAAATCGCTGTGCCCGCCGGTGGGAGAGGCTTCGCTTTTCACCGACTTCTAGCTTGATTCCCTGCCCGGTTAATCTCTTTTTTTGTGTCTATATTGAGTTTTGACTTCCTGATTGACCCCCTTCTGAAACTGCATATAAGGCAGTCCACCGTCAGGGCATTAATGGGGGAATAAATCAGGCTTCGCTGGATGCTGCATGTGTGCATTTTCATCACTCAGCCAACCATATGGCAGCTTGAGACCAAGCCACTAGCAGCGACGCCCATTGTCCACGCGGAAGAAACAGCTAAGCGGAATTTGGCAGATCGGAATAAAAAATCATAATAAATATGATTGAAACTGCGAGTAAGTAATAAGCTACTAATTAGTAGCTTAGTTTAATTGGTATTAATATTATATTGCTTCAACTGCCCGCTACAAATTTATGCAATACAAACTGCACCGAATTCGCGCTATAAATTTAATCAAATTAAAATCATGAAATTTTTGCAATTCCGCGATTTTCGCAATTTTAAGTACAGAAAATTGCCAACTGCACGAAAAAAAATATGTGGCTGGTTTAAACATTGGGTACGATGTTGCAAAAGTTATAGTGTGCTTCCAATATTGCCAGATACACATTCGAATAGCAGGCGTTGTTAACAAAATTCATGTAATTAAAATTTTCTGCAAAAAACCTAAATCGACAACACCGAATAGATAGCGCGTATAGCGAGCAACCACAAAAGTAGCGAAACCACATTATACTAGCAGCAACAATATATGTTCAACATACATGTAACTAAAGCGAAATGGCGGCGACTAGGAAGTCATATAAGCAAGCACGTGTTAATGAAATAAGTCCGGCTCACTAATACATAAAACAATTTGTAGCGGAAATTGAAATAATTAACTTTTTGATGTCCTGACACACACACGCACGCACACATACACTGCAGCTATGCCCTAAATGCTTTAACTGTAAATTCCGCTGTTTATCCTCACAGCCTATAATTCGGTCACATCGCGCAGCGCGTGTCAGCGCAGCCTAACCGCTACAAACAACAAAGCGGCGAACAATTGGCATCCTGGCAGTGCATTTATGGTGCTACATGTAGGCGCCCACGAGCTGTTAGCTATGATATGAACATCGAGCGCGGTAAGTAGCAGGCGGCCGGGTCGATTGGTTCAGCTTTTTACGTATTTACGTATGTCGGCGATTTGAGGTGGTGCCGCATGCGCTTCCTAGTTGCGCTAATTCAATTAAAATTTTCAACAAATATGATGCCAACAAAATACCGTTATCTGCGAGTATGCCAATGTGCATTAGGGTGCGCCAAAAAAGCAAGCGATAGTTTTGTGTGGGAAAATTGACGTATTTTTGCAAATTGTTCAATATATTTAGGAAGTTATGAGTATTTTGAGGTCTCTTTACTAGAATAATTGTAAAATTAATTAAACAAGTAAGGAAGGGCTAAGTCGGGTGTCACCGAACATTTTATACTCTCGCATGGTAAAGTGATAATCGAGATTTCATAATACGTCATTTACATATTTTTCAAACACCGAATTTTTGTAAGGTTTTATTCCGCTATCATCATTGGTTCCTAATGTTTATACTCGTATTATACAGAGAAGGCATCAGATGGAATTCAAAATAGCTTTATATTGGAAGAAGGCGTGGTTGCGAACCGATTTCACCCATATTTCGTACATGTCATCAGGGTGTTAAGAAAATATTATATACCGAATTTCATTGAAATCGGTCCAGTAGTTCCTGAGATATGGTTTTTGGTCCATAAGTGGGCGGCGCCACGCCCATTTTCAATTTTTAAAAAAAACCTGAGTGCAGCTTCCTTCTGGCACTTCTTCCGTAAAATTTAGTGTTTCTGACGTTTCTTGTTAGTCGGTTAACGCACTTTTAGTGATTTTGAACATAACCTTTGTATGGGAGGTGGGCGTGGTTATTATCCGATTTCTTCCATTTTTGAACTGTATATGGAAATACCTGAAGAAAACGACTCTGTAGACTTTGGTTGACATAGCTATAGTAGTTTCCGAGATATGTACAAAAAACTTAGTAGGGGGCGGGGCCACGCCCACTTTTCCAAAACAATTGCGTCCAAATATGCCCCTCCCTAATGCAATCCTTTGTGCCAAATTTCACTTTAATATCTTTATTTATGGCTTAGTTATGACACTTTATAGGTTTTCGGTTTCCGCCATTTTGTGGGCGTGGCAGTGGGCCGACTTTGCCCATCTTCGAACTTAACTTTCTTATGGAGCCAAGAAATACGTGTACCAAGTTTCATCATGATATCTCAATTTTTACTCAAGTTACAGCTTGCACGGACGGACAGACGGACGGACAGACAGACGGACAGACAGACATCCGGATTTCGACTCTACTCGTCGCCCTGATCACTTTGGTATATATAACCCTATATCTGACTCTTTTAGTTTTAGGACTTACAAACAACCGTTATGTGAACAAAACTATAATACTCTCGTTAGCAACATTGTTGCGAGAGTATAAAAATAACTTTTCCTCCTTGCATTAGGGTGCTCAAAAAGTACGCGCGAATGTTCTTTGTGGTAAAGATTATATATTTTTCACATTTACCCAGTATATTAGAGAGTCTCGTTGTCAATCGAGGTCCAAACTGAGTTTAATAACGGGTGACCCAAATATACGTACTTTTTTCAATATCCTTATTTGACAGATCGCGCGTCAGTCGTGTCAAACAATCATGTTATTTTCGTTCATCATTGTTAATAATTTCATCGTGAAAAAACTTACTCCTGAACAATGTTTAGAAATCGTTCAACTTTATTACGAAGATTCAAGCTTTGCAAAGAATGTGTTTCGCGCACTTCGCTCAAATTACTCGGCCTACTGACCGTACTATTCGCAAGACCATCATCTATCCTGTCACCCAGCATTCATTACTGCATTTTATGCGACAGAATAGATCACGTCCAGCACGCAGTGAAGACGGTACATTGTCGGGCTTAGCTGAGATAATTGATTCAAAGCCGTTCGCAGCAACTCGGATGGCTCAATGGGTATGAAGCAAGCAAAATTGCCGCATTTGGAACAAAGAGCAACCTGAAGAGATACAAGGGTTGCCATATCATTCAGAAAAAACAACGGTTTGGTGTGTTTTGTGCCGGTGAGAACGTAACCATCAATGGCGACCGTTATTGTGCCATGATAACCGACTAATCGGTTATTGAAATTGAATCTCATGGTCTCGGCGGCATTTGGTTTTGAACAAAACGGCGTCACTTCCTCACATCGCATTTATTGAGACAAGACTTTGATGAGCAGATAATTTCACGTTTTGGGCCTTCCGATTGGCCACCAAGATCACACCGTTAGATTTTTTCGTGTGGGGATAGGTAAAGCCTTAAGTCTATGCGGACAATCTCACGTCGGTTTAAGCCTTGGAGCAAAACATCACGCGTGTCATTCGTCAGTTACCACTCGAAATGCTTGAACGAAATGCTTGAACTAGTCATCGAAAATCGGACTAAATGGATGGACCAATTGAGACGTAGCCGTGACCAACATTTAAAAGAAATAATCTTCAAAAAATAAATGCCAAAGAATGTTCTTTCGAATGATAATAAACATTTTCGATTAAATTTGAAGTTACCGTGTTTTTTTCCTTTAAAAAAGTAAGGAACCTCGAAAAAGATCACCCTTTAAATATGAAGTTATGAGATAATCCTTTCTTGATAATAGTATGTACTATACGTGTGCTAAAAATGTGTTTGATCGGGTCAATTTTCGAGCTTTCGGATGATTTTATTCTATATCGTCCAATATGAGAGTTATCTTGAGAGAGCGTATTTTCCTAATAACGGTGCATCTTTGTGCTTAGAATGACTAAAATCAGAAGAAAACTTGCCCTAGACCCCATGAAACTAACAAGCCGTATGTACCTGAAAGTATTACCCCTGCTTTAATCGGCTATACTCGAACTTAGCCCTTGCTTAATTCTATAACCAAATTTTTTCCAACTGTTCACATCCTCAATTTTCAGATCTGCCAAAAGAGTAAAAACATCAAATTAATGATTTAAATTTGACCAACAATTTTATAATTTTTTTTACAAAAACATGAGTGTGACTACAAAAACCACATACAAACAAAACTGAGCACATTTCGGCAAAAACTGAGGCCTGACTGTAAATAGCTGCCAGTAAAATAAATGTTGGTTATGAAACAAATATTTACTACTCTATAAATATACATACATATATACTAGTATATGGAAATATTTATATCTACATCAAATCTAAGTTATAGCGCCAACATGAAGTTGTTGCACCTCCACCTGTTTACGTGTGATAAATGCCAGCGAATATAATTATATGCAACTTTAGTCCAATGCGATTGCTTGTGGCGTCTGCCGCATGCTCTCCGCTACCGCAGGCAAACTAAAATTGTAAAGGTATGTCCCCTCGCTGCCGAACGGTGTTTGGTTGGTGTTTGCGGTGAGTTATATTCACATAATATCGGCATTGTGGTGTGACTTTAATTAATGCCATGACACTAACAGTGGACCGCGTGGTGGACACTAACCGCACATACAAGTATAGCAGGGATATTTCATGAGCTACAAAGCCCACTGAGAAATATGCCAAAACTTTTAAGGGGAGAGCCTGATTTAGAAGCTTTAAAAAATCGTTTTTTTTTGCTTAAATCTCTTTAGAAATAAGCTAACAATATGTCACCAAAGTTTTAGATGGGAATTTGAAATATTTTCGAAACTAGAAGGAAAATAGTAATCGAGCGTCTAACAGATTTATGAGCGATTGGGAAGAAAGCGAAAACTTTGACGCGCGATTTCTCGGTTTTTCATTTTTACGATTTTTTTTAATTGGCGGGCAGGATAGAAAAAAACTAAACGTCGTATGGAATTGGGGCAAAGTTTATTATCTTTGGCATTAAATTATCTTCTATTTAAACTGAAAAAAACTAAGAAAAGTCAAGTTTGAACATATTTTTAAACAAGATGAAGTAAAACTTTTTGGTAAAAAAACACTTTTTTTTATTTTTAAGAAATTTCTAAAAATTTTTCACTTTTTTTGGGATTTTTTTTAGTTTAACTAGAAGATAAATTATTAGAAAATATGAATCCCCCTGAACTTTTTGTTTTCGATAGAAATTGCGAACTTCATCCTGCCCGCGGTTCGACAAATTCACATGCGAGATGCATCGGGCAAATGCTTTCCAAAGGCAGAATATCAAAGATTTCATATCCAAAAAATTTGTGAATGATGTTTGAATAAATAACTATAAGCCCTAGAAATTTTGCTTTAATCACTTATTTCTTTCCTTCCCAAAAAAATCCTCAAAAAAATCGATTTTTTGAAGCCTCTAAGGCAGGATCCCCCTTTAAAGCAAAAAGCGGCTAGAGAGGCCTATTAAGAATAAAGAAATCATTCACAAACCCATCATTCGAATATTATGACTTTCGTCATCCGACTAACGATTTCGGATAAAAATAAAATAATATATTTCCATTTTCATTTCCAGCAGCACTTAATGCTGTTTTCTTTGTTGTTTTTCCGGGCATAATTATAAAGGTTTTCGATTAATCAAAATTGTCTAGAGGCCATGCCAGCCTATCGTTCTAAAAATTTGAGTATGCCAACTGTGCATATGTAAAATAAAATGTATAAATTTATAATGTATTCACTAAATTGAGTATTCCATTACCTGTGACATTTATTTAATTGACATGCATTTGCATTACATCAAAAATATATTAATAATTTGTAATTTTCAAACGAATGCATGAGAACACAATTCTTATTATTTGAAGCAAAAATATGACGAATGTACATTATATAGTATATAATGTATGGTGAATTACGCAATAAATGTTTTTTTTTCTGATATAATGCATAACTTTACATTACATATTTCAAATAAAGAATGATCCGTTTCGAGGCTACCTACTTTTTTAAATAAAAAACACAGAAACATCAATGCGATGTGTGGTAAGTGGCGTCTTGTTGAAACCAAATGTCGCTAAGATCACGAATTTCAATTTCAGCTATCAAAAATTCTGTTATCATGGCGCGATAATGGTCGCCAGTAACAATTACGTTCTCATCCGCATCGTTTTATAAAAATATGGACAGATGAATTCACAAGCCGACAAACCACACCAAACCATTGTTTTTTCTTGAAAATGGCAGCTCTTGAATGCTTTAGGTTGCTTTTCGTCCCAAATGCGGCAATTTTGCTTGTTTACATACCCATTGAGGCAGAAATGGACTCATCGCTGAATAAAATTTGGATCGAAAACGGCGCATCTTCTTGGAACTTTTCAAGTGCTCACAAAGCGAAGCGATGTCGCTTCTGAATGTCGAGCGGCTTCAGTTCTTGCACAAGCTGTATTTTGTACTCTTTCAATTTAAGATCTCCACATAAATAAAATGCGCCAAGTCTGCCATACTTCAGTCCGAGTTGCTACGAATGGCGCCTGATCGACTCTCCTCAGTAATCGTGTACACTCTCAGCTATAACTGAAATATTTCTTCACTGTGTGCTGGTCGTGGTCTATTCGGTTGAATATTATCCAATAATGAATGCTGGGTCTCAAGATGGGTGATAGTGTCGAGAATAGTACGCTCAGTATGCCGTTTATGTTGACCATAAGTTGAGCGAAATGCGCGAAATACATTCTTTACAGAACATGAGTTTTCGTAATAAAGTTGAAAAGTCAGTAAACCTTGTTCAGGAGGCCTTAGTGTTTTCATGATGAAATGACAAACAATAATGAACAGAAATAACATGACAGCTTGACACGAGAGGTCTAATTTCCGACCAGTTTTTGCAGCAATCGGGACCGTGTGTCAGAATATTCTCTTTATAGGCGTCAATCGTGTCGGGCGTATCTTCGCAGACAAGCGACTTCACGTAACTCCACAAAAAATAGTCCAGCGGTGTTAAATCGTACGATCTTGGAGGCAAACCACAAAAACCTTTCTTCAATAAATGGATTGTTTCGTCATGTTAAACTCAAATGTCCTTCACATGAACGTTCTTCAATTCAGATACGAAAAAGTCATTAATCATGATTTTACAGCGTTCCGCATGGACTGTAAGATTATGACCGACTTCATTTTTGTAGATATTGGATCAATGATTTCCTCTGTCCAACAGCACACCAAAAAGTGACTTTTTTGAGGATGAGACGGCATCTTAACAATAGCTTTTGGATTATCATCACTTCAAATGTGACAATTTTGTTTATGAAAATACTCATACAACCAAGAGTGAGCTTCAACGCTGAACAAAATTCTCTTGTGAAAATCGGGATCGTTGAACAACTTGTTTCGAGTCCATGAACCGAGCGTGCCACACGCTTAATAGTCGTTCGTCTTCAATTCTTGAACGAGTTGAAATTGGTAAGCCCATAAAGTAAGATACTTCCGCAGAATTTTCCATAAAGCAGCGTCACAAGGTCGCACTCCTCACTGCTTATGTCTCCCTTAGAAGGCCACACACTATAAACTCTCGCTATACTCTCGCCACCGATTCTGCTAGTATACATATAATCGTGTCCATCAATATTTGCGTGCATTTGGGTGAGCTCAAAGTGATTCGAGCGTACAGCAAAATGCCAACACCGCAAATTGAACACGCTTCACAGCTACACACATACACATACAATGGCGGTTAGGATGGCGTTTGTGTTTGGTCAGTGTAAGATTTTTACTTTTGGTCAATGCGTTAAGCCAGCAAAACCGACACCATGCCATTGGTTTGTATATAAAAATTGCTGCTTGTTGTAATATACACATTAATATAAAAATATATATGTGCAAACACACACTGACAAGTACACAAACCTGCACAAATGCACCAACCTTCACGAATATTCATACATACTCGTTTGTGGCATGAGAGGCACCCTTTCTGTTCGTGCGTTTTTGGCAAATTATTGCTCGCCAGCATTTTACATGCTGATGCATTTTCACGTTTGCAGCAGCATCAGCAAAAACTGGCCGCACCCACGCTTCGCTTGCAATCACCATCACGCCTGAAAGCGTGCGCAATGCCTTCATTCTGCTGAGAGCATGCGTAATGCCGCTTCAGCTGCCGCATAAGTGCTCCAGCGAAATGCATTTGCAAAGCACGCTATATATATGTACATATATGTATATCTATATCTACGTGTAAGTATGCACTTTTCTCGTTTGCCGTGTGTGCAACTAATTTAAAAGCAAAGGAATCTATGCCCTCGCACCAACTCTGCTTATTAAGCGAAAAAAGGGTAAATGGCTTCAGCTCGCTTGCTTTGATGCGAATGCGATTGCCGCTGAATGTTTGTTCGTATGTGTAATATATATAGTATAAATAGTACATTACATATGTGTGGTATATATATCTAACAACGGGGAGGATTTCAAGGTCGAAACTCTTAATGGCATAATCCCTTGAGCATACTGAGCCTAGCAGAAGTCACATTTGTTCCACTCTGGCAGCCATAATATTTTACAGCAGAAACTTCAATTACTCCAATAATAAAAAAAGGAAACCCATTAACTTTGACTTCACCGAAACTATAATATATTTCACTGCTGTACTTTTAAAGCATAAGAGGGATCTTTTTCTTGCTTTTGGGCAGTTTGTATGAAAGCCATATGCTATAGCGATCCAATCTAAGCAATTTCTATCGGCCTTGGATGATAATCTGTACCAAAATCCATTTCAATTAAAAAATAATTTAACTCCGAAAGTTCATTTTGTATGGCAGCTGTATGCTATAGTAATCCGATATCAGTGGATTCGATAAGCGTCCAAGTTCTTGTGGAGAAAAGTATATCTGCAAAATTTCAAATCGCTATTTCAAAAACGGTTGTAGCCGAGTTTACAACACCGCGCCAATCGTTCTTTGGAGATTCCAAGTGTAGCCAGGTTCTTCTCCACCTGGTCTTTCTGAAGTGGAGATCATCCTATGTTTCCCCCGGCGGGTACTGCGTCGGATACTTTCAGAGCTGGATGTTTTCATATATTCGGACGACATGACCTAGTCAGCGTAGCTGATATATCTCGTACAGCTCATCGTTCCATCGACTACGGTATTCGCCATTGCCAATGCGCAAAGGGGGCACAAATTTTTCGCAAAACCTTTCTCTTGAAAACTCGCAACGTCGACTCATCAGATGTTGTCATCGTCCATGCCTCTGCATCATATAGCAGGATGGGTATAATGAGTGACTTATAGAGTTTGTTTTTGTTTGTCGAGAGAGAACTTTACTTCTCAATTGGCCACTCAGTCCGAAGTAGCATTTGTTGGCAAGAGTTCTCCTGCGTTGGATTTCGAGTCGGACGTTATTATCGGTGTTAGTGCTGATTCCAAGAATTATGACTGTTATCATCGGCGCACGCCAGCAGCTGTACGCTCTTATAGAAGTTGTACCTTCTTTATTCAGCTCTTCAGCTAGAATTATTTTCTCCAGCAGTATATTGCAGGAGTCGAGCCGGAGACGTCCTTCCCGTTCCTGACGGAGCTTTTGGTATTACTCAACGTTAGTTTACACAGCCATATTAGTTTTTCGGGGATACCAAATTAAAAGCAGCTCTTTTTCATGCTGTCACAATAGCTTTAAAATCGACGAAGATCTTTCCACGGGTCTTTTCGAAGATTTGGAGCGTGGTGAATATCTGGTCAGTTTTGGATTTCTCAAGCCTAAGGCCACACTGATAAGGTCCAATCAGTTTGCTAATGGTGGGCTTTAATGAATTTAGGAATTTTTCTATCATCAGAAGAACTACACCGTCCGCGTAAGCCACCACTCGGTAGCCTCGTTCCTCAAGTTCCTTCAAAAGATTGTTCACCACTAAGAACAGGAGCACAGGGAAAATACCTTCCTACCGTTCTGTCGCATAGAAGTGTCGACTATCTTGCCTTTTCTGTAGGCTTGATCCATGGAACTTAACCCCTTATATACAGGTTCATAAGTTTTCCAACGTGAAGAGAGACTAAAAGGTCTGAATTCCTTAGCAGTGACGTGAAAGCTTTTAACGTCTCGAAACGAGCGCTACTCTAACATGTCTCCAATCCAACAGAATGTTGTCTCATCTTACGCAGTTCGCGTAGGTGGGGCCAACTAGTTGAATGATATAGAATTAGTCTCTCTTTCCTTAAAACAGGCAAAGAAGGTAAGTATTTTGTGCTGAGGACCCGGCTCCCCTTGGCTATGTTACTGAAAAAGATCAACTTAGTAAGCATGAAGCTGCTAAAGGTATATTCAGCTACAAACCAGCAATTATGAACACTAGACTTAAAGTTGTTACAATCTTTAGAGTCCAGCGCATATAAAAAAAAATTAAAAAAAAAAAATATTTTTGTACTCAAAAGCGAGACACCAACAAAGCACTTGACCAAAGCGACTCCACAAACACACTACTTTCTAAAATTACAAAGTGTTTAGAACCGTTCAGGCAACAGTGTTGTAAAGCGCGAACACAGCGACAATGCGAGGCGTTTCGACGCTCACAGACATCAGCAAACGCACGCTTGTCGACAAATACCATATGCTGATGCTAAAATGCGATTTTTCTGCGCACTTTGTGCAGCCAACCAATGACAGTAGTGGCAGCGTTGCATTCCGGCATCAATCCTAAAATAATCAAACCCCAAAACGGAGCAAACAAAAATTGATTGCATTTGCGCTGCAGGCATACCTCGCCATGCTGTGTATTAAACTGTGGTACAAAATGCTCGGAATGCATGCGCACATATACATATGTATGTAGCGGTTTCATTGTCAAACAGAGCTGTTACATAAACACTTACACAAACAGCTGGAAGAGCTATGCCAGCAGACAATTCCAAAGAGCATTCGCTTTCATGAAAACATGCAAACTTATATATATGTACATGTGGAAATATATATATATTGTATATGTAAGTATATTATATATATATATATAATATATATATATATATATATTACATTCCGAAAAGTGTGCGTAAAACGTTGATTTTGTTGTTGTGCGCGCATAACAAAAATAACCAGCGTGTTCCTAAAGCCATGACAGTTCTGGGCCGCGCTTCCCCTTTGTGTCACTAGCTGCAGCTGCAAATTTTGTGGCAACCTGCACTTCCAGACTCCACAGTCGTACACAAATGCACTCTTTATATGTTTCTTCAACTTTTTTTCAAAATTGTGGCAAGCATGCATACATAAAAGTAACTTTGTATGTGTTGACATGTTGTTGCCTCACCTGCGGCATTTTTACATTTATACCCGCAAGCGTCGTCAATGCCAGCGGAACAATAAAAATCGGGTCCGGCAATGCCAGTTCATGCAACATCAACTTCTGCCAAAACAGCTGCCACACAATATTAAACGACACTGGCAACCGGACGACGCCAACGACAATGATGACGCCGAGGTGTAGCCAAAAAGTGTTGTTGATTGAAAAGCATTGTACATCGGTTATAACTGCATATATGCACTTACACACCCCCATACACACCCACACACACATACACAACAAAACTGGTTTTCCCTTTAAGTTGCAGTTTATTTTTTGTCTTTGCTGTTTACTTTCCAGCAGTCTTTTTATTCGTTTTTCGGTATCGTAAAACTCGCCATCACTGTAAGTCACCAGCAAAGCAAGTATGTCGGTCGGTGATATTACAAATTTGCACTGATGCATTGAGGCACAAGTGCTTGGTGTAAATTTCACTCAACAACAACAAATTGCGTAGAGTGACATATAAATGGCTGTGCAATTTCGAAGAGATTAATCAGGTAAGAGTTAAAACTGGCAGCGGCTTAAATACGGCTGCAATTTGGAAATGAATGGCATTGGAATGCGTTTGTGGCACACGCTGTTGAAAGGTTCGTTGAAGTTTAATCATTTTTTTATTATTTAACTGTGATGCCCATATACACTTTATGTACTGATATTTAAAGACAAAAATTAAAAGGACAAGTCTTCAACAAATTTTATAACGGAAGAAATAATAAAAGCAGGAGAAATTAAAACTTTTTGTGAATTACTGTAGTTTATTATATGCCTGAAAACAAGGACAAGACGGGCGGAAATGATTGACTTATAGAGTTTGGTCTTTGTTCGTCGAGAGAGGACTTTACTTCCCAATTGCCTACTCAGTCCGACGTAGGACCTGTTGTCAAGAGTTATTCCGCGTTGGATTTCGAGCTTGCCATTTTTGTTGGGGTTAATACTGGTTTTAAGATAGAAGAAATTATATATATCCTCGTTATCTCTGAGTAAATAGAAACAGACTATCGTCAAAGATAATTTACTTAAGACTAAAATTCTTCTTGGCCAAAGTCTACGAATATACCTTGGTATACGTACTTCATTCGTGAAAGCCGTGAGGCAACTGTGTATAGTTTTACTGAGCGTGGTTCTCTCATCTATTCTCCATGCACCCTCATATGTAGTAGAATTCGTTAAGTACCATGAAGCTAAACTGATCTTCCATGGAGGTATGAATTTATTTTTTAAAAGGAATTCAAAGACGTGTTTAGATATGTTCTAAAATATGCCACTATAACCGAAGTGAAGGGCAAACTAACAAACTTTTCTTTTTTTCAAAGATATAAGAGGAAGCGATTGTGCCTTAAAGTTAGGTTAGGTAAATAGTCAAATTTTTCATGAGACCACGAAGAACTGCTTGTTGAACTTCTTTTAGCTGTTTAGTGTTTAGAGTGTGGCAATAAAGCCAGCCAACAAAGCATTTTGTGTTAAGACATCATGTATAGTCAATAAGTATAAGCCAAATACATAAAGTACAAAAAAACTTAGAATAAATATATGGTAGTTCCAATTTAATCTATTGGTAGCTTAAATACTCGACTTTCTTTATAGGTACCGATACCGCTTCGAATTGAAACTGATGAAGTAAATTCAGGTTTCCTTTTACCAAACTCAATAAAACCCCAGGCAAGCCTTAGCAAATTAGTATTAAATTATTATCTGTCATACTATAAAGTAGTAAGTAACTGAGTATAAAAAGAAGGACTTGAGTTCCATCTAGTATGGAAAGTAAGCACAGCTTCTTGAAGCGTATTTTATATGCCACCAGCTAGTAGGAATTTTGAAGGTCACAAAGCAATCTAAACAACATTCCCACAACTTACGATTTCAATCTCAAAATAGTTATTTTCTGCTCTTCACAACAGCTTCACGAAGTTTAAGCAAACTGTCGAAATTTCAACCACAAGCCAAACAACTAAACAGATTTTCTTAACCAAATCATTGTCGACTGTCAATTGCTTGTGTGATAGTAGAGTCCAGACTTTCAATGTATCGACTGTCACTTGCTTGTGTGATAGTCCAGATCAGGCCCTGAGCAGATGTCAATGGCAAGCCAGTAGCAAATTACTAAAATTAACTTTTCGCAGCTCTCGTTTACCAACTCACCTATTAAGAAGGTAATGTATGTTGCAACTTAAGCGTGCACAGAAGCTGCAAGTACGAATTGAAACGGAGTTAGCAGATGATAAATAATGACTAATAGTTCAGCAAATAGGCAGCAGTTAGAAGGAAAATACAAACAACTTAGGTATTATGTGCAGCTTAGGTAGTTAGCAAGGGATGTGGAATATATTGACGCATATGAGTACCTTGCGGATACAGGTAGGTAACTGGAAGAAATGCAGGCAAACACTTAATAGACAATTGTAGTGGCAGTGGCAGCTCGTAAAAGAGGAAATTATTGCATTGAACCTGCAAATGTTTGAAATGCATAACCAACAAACTGTGGTAGCAGAAGACTATGTGTGACCAAGAGGAACTGTGGTACTTTTCTTTATATTTGCAGGCAAATGGAGTTGTTGCAGCAGCAAATTGGCGGTGACTTTAATTTTTTTGTTTTTTTATGTGAAGAAAATTTTTTATTTAACGTTTAGCAGCGCGCTAAAGTCAGTTTAAGTAAATTTATATTAATTTTAGTTATAATTTAAATACATGCCAGAAGCAATATGTTAGTCAAAATGTTAGAAAAGTCTTGGAAATTTTATTAAAATATCACTAAACTGATTCCGTAGAACCTAAAGAGTCTTTATCTTAGTGGCAGTATCTCAAACATCAGCTTTAGTAAAGTAAAATTTATATATTTTCCAAAACCTCCAAGCAAACTCCATTACTTACACTGGTTGGTCATGGCGTATGCGCGACATAACTCAACTCGACTATTGCCAACAACATTTTGGCCCAATGGACTTGAAGACTGCTTACCTCAAAAATCAGCTTTGGGAAAGTAAAATTTGTTTATTTGCAAAAAACTTCAAGCAAACTCCTTAACTGGTACTGGTTGGACATGGCGTATGCGCAACATAACTCCACTCGATCATTGGCAACAGCATCTGGGTACGCTGGAATTGAAGACTGCTTATCTTGGTGGCAATATCTCAATCATCAGCTTCAGTTAAGTAAATTTGTATATTTCCATAAAAATTTCCTTAACTTCAACTAGTTGGTCATGGCGTATGCGCAACATAACTCAACACGATTATTGCCAAAACATTTACATACTAGCCAGCACAATAACAAAATTAATAAACTAAAATTACATTACGCTCATTCATTGTCACTCATTTCTGGTTGTTGTTGTTGTACGTCAGACTAACATCTGCTCAGTATGAAATCCTCTAAAGAGTCGGACAATGGCGGCGCTTAGCTAGGAAGTATTTAGTTAAGTTCCGTGCAAACTTTCTGCAACACGTGTTCATAATTAACTGACTAGCTGATTGACAGCTGTATCGATCAGGCTTCCGCCTGATTATCCGAGTGTAAGCTTACGCTACGCTACTTATATAACAAAGGGCTGCGGTTATAGAAAATAAGTAAAGACATTTGAATATCAAGTTCGCTAAGACACGTGCGCTGCTTATTACAGCGCTTATTTATACGGAAAGAAAGCTCATAATAGAATAACAATTTCGTTAAGCGAAATTTGAGCAACTTAAGTTCCTTATACACCTTCCCTGCGGTCAGTGAACTCGACGTGTTTGATAAAAAAATAACTTAAATTTAATTGCAGCATTGTTTTGTGAGCTTCAAAAAGCTTATTGCCCTCACACACACTGCATATGTGTTAAAGCATGAGAACTTACGCAAAACAGCATCACGCGCAAATTTTCGTAAACAGCCATTTGCATATATTTAAATATATGTATATGTGTATGTACATATGTAATACATACATTCACATCGAAAGTTTGCCTTGCTGCTGAGCACGTATCAAAGCGATACTCACACACTTCGTTTTCTCTGCTGTATACTGCTCGCAGCAGCAGCAGCAGATACCAACTAAGCGAGGTGTAGTCAAATAGCCGATTGCAGTTAATTAGTGGAGCATTCGTGGTAAGCTCAGTGTGGCGCATGCCAATATTTGTTTGCTTTTATTTTACTGACATTTTTTTCATGTAGAAAATTAAAGCCAGCACAGCAGTATTGAGTGCTGGTGAGCACAGTCTTGAAGTGAGCACCGCACTGGGTGAAAAGCTCTCAGCAGTGTGGTGAGTATATCTTGGTCGTGTATTGTGCTGCCGTGCCGAATGAAACGGTCGGCATGCATTCGTACTGTCTTCGTCTCTGATATGCGCGGCGCATGCCAAGTATAAGAGATTTCAGCAGAGAATGTAGCAGCGCACAACAGCGGAAAGGCATGTCCTTGTGGGATATTTTAGCATTTATTTAACATAAAGACACTTTTTAACTAAAACAATATTGCAGTTATGTTGGTAAAAAAGCTAGTTTCATAAAAAACTCTAATTTTGAGCGATTTTAAATTTATAGATAAGTTTTATAAGTTTTTAGATATAGGGAACTAGTCAGTAGGAAATTTTGGAATTATGAGCCAAAATATTCAGCCAAAAAAATAATTAATGTTAGTGTTTGTTTGGATTTGTAATAGACCACAAAATAAGTGATTAGTCAAAAATTTTAAAATCAACTTTTTTCAGGAGGGAATTTTAGTGAAATTTAGTTAAATTTCAGGAGGAAATTTTAATAAAATTTTATAAAATTATTAAAATTAAAAATATTCTACATTACTTAACACAAAATTCATTAAAATTTCAATATCACAATGCTTTTTGTTCTTATAATTTTACTCTATTTATTGATAAATATCTCAACCCATACTTTGTGAAGCCTTTTTCTGTCTTAATCACCGTCCTAATCCTTGCTAGTATTGACGATATTAGCTTTTGCGTTAATTCTGCGGAAAGAACAGATTTAACCTAACCCTTGATTTTTCCCTCAACGACATGGATCACCTTTACTCCTTTATAAGAAAAATAGCCCTACATTATACTGCTAACCAGCTGGTGTACCGCGGCTTTCTTCACTGTGCCTTTCGCCTTACATAGTGGATATCACATGATCTTGAATTCATCCGGCAAAAATTACGGTATGCCATTATTCTACCTGCTAATTTTCATGCTCTTTCGCCATTACATACCGCTGTTTCCTCATTCGAACGGCACTAAATTGTTTTTTGCAGGACGTGGGCTGTTGAATGATCCCTCATAGACCTTTTGGCGAACCTTTTTTGCATTCACTATTAACTGTGTTGTATCACTAAAAGTGTTTTTGAAGTCTAACGATGATTTAAAGCGATCCAGTCGACAAGACTGTCGTATGAGACTGCTTTGTGCGACTGTCGTCTTTTGAACCCTTTCATACGCTATTTTTCGGTAAAAATAATCATGCTACCGAAATTCTTTAATGAAATTGAATTTACTGGCTGAATTCCACAATGTTCGTTATTTTTCTGGAACTTTGATACTGTTGCGATAAAACTGATAACTCTATTATTTAGTCTTTAATGCCATCAGTTATTTGTCGTCATTTTGGCATGTTTTTTTTATAAAACTTTCACAAAACTTTTGTATTTGAATAATTGATATTCTAATGACGCAAATCAACTATCTACAGCTCTATCTACACAAGAAAAAAATTGCATGTTAATCCAATAACTAATAGACGACCTACTGAAACTTAAAGTACTATAGGTGCAACTAGCTAACCGGTTTTTCTAAGGTAAAGGATGCGAACTAGTTCCCAACTTTTTGAGTTATCGATCTGAAATTATGCACACATCCTTCACTCCCTAAGAAACAGCTAATTTGTCGGAATGGTTGATATGGGTTCACTATAGCATATAGCTGCCATACAAACTGAACAATCGGAATCAAGTGGCTGTGTGTAAATCCTTTTCATTTGAGGAGATATCTTCACAAAATTTGGTATACATTATTTTCTTAGTCAAAAATTAAGTTTCGCAGAAATTGTTCAGATCGGATCACAATTATATGTAGCTGCCATATAAACTATTCAATCAAAATTAAATCCTTCTATGGAAAGCTTTTTTATTTGACGAGATATTTTTACGAAATTTTGCACACATGACTAATCAAGACAATGGTATAATATACCGAAAAATTGTTTAGATCGGACAACTATAGCATATGGCTGTCATACAAACTGTTCGATCAAAATCAAGTTCTTATATAGAAAACTTTTATATGTGAAGAGATATCTTCGCGAAATTTGGCAAGGCTACTTTCCTAAAGCAATGCCATACAATGAACCGAACAAATCTTGTTTTTCTTGCTTCAAATAAAAGCGTGAAATGCCTCTAGCTATATTTCCTTGGAAATTGTGTGTGTGTGTGTGTATCTGCGGGTAATTAGTATAATTATAGCATATTAATATTTTTACAAGCTCTTTAAGAGGCGGCTCTACTTTATCGTGCGCATGTAAAGATATAATCGCTTATGCTATGATAGGTTAGGTTAGCTTAGGTAAATAGGCTGCTACTCGTGAGGTCACGAATAATAATATGCTATAATACATAAAATGTCTATAATTACAAACACGGAAGTCAGTACTGTAGATTCCCACACTGCTTACCAGCAGAAAGTTTCTTTTTGATGCTTCCTTCACAAGCAAGGTCAAACTGTATTTGAGTGTTTGTAAATTATATGCCCAGTTTGTGATATTTGGA
The DNA here is from genome assembly GCF_024586455.1 of Bactrocera neohumeralis. Classification (NCBI taxonomy): domain Eukaryota; kingdom Metazoa; phylum Arthropoda; class Insecta; order Diptera; family Tephritidae; genus Bactrocera; species Bactrocera neohumeralis. The sequence continues at coordinate 15,729,830 of NC_065920.1, forward strand.
GTAAGAAAATTAAAACCTCATTAAAATCGATTATAAATATACCAATTAATATTTATATTATATTCATATCTGTATCAGTAATTATATTTAAGTAAGTTTTGGGTTGTCACTACACTTGCACCATAATTACCAATATAATCAGAAAATGAAAAAAATATTTAATGATTTCAGATCAGCATATTGAAATGTCATTTGACAAAGTCACGCATGGCTGGACATATTTACACTACACACGCATATAAAATACATACATACACACTACACATACAATACAAAATTTTCTTACATACATACATTATTTACTTCCACACACACAAACAAACAAGTGTTTATGTCGTCGTTTGTTCACTTTTGTCTGCGTCACATTTCCATTGATGGCGAATTCATTAACTGCCGTAATTACAAAACCAATATCGTGAGTACTACAGCAAGAACAATCACAGTCAAATAGAAAAACTTCAGCAAACAACTAATAACAATGGTGAAAGCAGCAAACGGTCAGTAAATGGCGCTAATGACCACAAATGTTAACCAATAGAATATTGATTGGGGAAACGATTATGTTTCAGTTAAGTAGTTATGCCACACACACACACCCCCAAGCGCCGTTATGTTTACAAACGCTTTATATTAATCAGGCGACGCCACGGTATAGTGGGAAAAAAGCAAGCACACCCCGCACAAACGCGCAGTGTGCGAGGGACGTAGGTAGTCATTAAGCGCGCCGCGTATAAAAATGTTTATAGTGAAATATTAATACGTGTCAACGAGCTGTTGTATAACTTAACGGCATAACATGAGCGGGTATACCGTGATTGACTACTAAGTATTAAAACGGTGACAGTATGTGCGGCGGCTAAGCAGACATGACAAACTCGCAACAGTTAATTAAGCAAACAGTCAACGAAATTACCAGTAAACATTTAGGGGTTCAGTTATATTGATAGGAACAAGAAAAATTATTTTCGTCGGCTGCACTTATGTAAGCTATAATACCCTTCGCAAATACAAATAGATTTCTTACAAGCACTTGATTTTAAGCGTTCAATTTGTATGACAGCTACATATATGTCATATTGATCCGATCTTAATAATTGCTTCGGGACTTGCACCATTGTCTTAGACAACAACCCGTGCCAAATTTCGTGAAGATATCTTGACAAATGAAATAGTTTCCCATACAAGCTCTTGATTTCGATCGTTCAGTTTGTATGGCAGCTATACGCTATAGTGATCCGATATCAGCAATTCCGACAAATAAGCAGACTCCTGATGAGAAAAGATCGCGCACGAAATTTCAGGTTGATATCTCAAAAACTAAGGGACTTATTCGTATATATACAGACATGAAACTCAGCTTGTCGTACACATCATTTATAAAGGATAATCCATTTCGAGGTTCCCTATTTTTTTGAAGAATAAAGGCAGCAACTTCATATTTAAAGGCGAATATTTATTAACTTTCGAAAGAAGCTTCTTTGGCATTTAAAAGATGGTCCATCCGTTGAGTTTCATTTGCAATGACTCGATCATTTCGACCTGTAACTGGTGAATGACACGCTTGATCTTTTGCTCCAAGGCCTGAATAAAAGTGGGATTGTCCGCATAGACTTTAGGCTTTACATATCCCCACAGGAAAAAGTCCAACGGTGTGATATCACACGATCCTGTTGGCTAATCGGAAGGCCCAAAACGTGAAATTATCTGCTCACCGCGAAGTGGTCTCGCTATAAATCTATTAATTTATGCGATATGTGGGAAGTGACGCCAATTTGGTGAAACCAAATGTCACCGAGATCACGAGCTTTAATTTAAGGCATCAAATAGTCGGTTATCATTGCGCGATAACGGTCGCCATTGACTATTCCGTTTTCACCGGCATCATATTTGAAGAAATATGGACCTATGACTCCTCCGGCTCACAAACCACACCAAACCGTGGTTACTGCTGGATAAAATGACAGCTCTTGAATCTCATCCTGTTTCTTTTCGTCCCATATTCGGAAATGGGTCTCATCGCTGAACAAAGTTTGGCTCGAAAACGTCAGATCCCTTGGAAGTTTTCAAATACCGTTTGGAAGGTCGAGCGCCTTCAGTTCGTGTGCAAGTTATATTTTGTATGCTTACAAGATCTTAGATCTCGAAGTAAAATGCGCAAAGTCGTTCCATATGTCAGTCCGATTTGCTGCGAACGGCGCTGAACAAGCTCTTCACGGTTATTTTGTATACTTTCAGCTATCGCCTCTATATTTTCTTCACTGCATGCTAGACGTGATCTATGTATTCCGTCGAATATTATCCAATAATGAATGCTGGGTCTCAAAATGGATAATGGTGTTGCCAATAGTACGCTTAGTAGGCCGATTATGTTGATCATAAGTTGAGCGAAATGCGCACATTCTCTTTTCGTAGAAAATTTTAACGATTTGTAAACGTTAAACGTTGTTCAGGTGTAAGTCCTTCCATGATGAAGTGCTAAACAATACTGAACAAATATAATACATATGATTGCTTGACTACTTGGATCACTCTTTACATACACATTTTTCATAAAGTATAGAACCTTTCCTAGTGGATCTAACAAATTCCAATGCAAACTTAATATGCACAGTTTCGGGTATAATAATAATACAATATTTCTAGTCAAACGCATATGCACACCAACACATACAGAGGATGCCACAAGCTGCAGTAATTAATAAAACGCACGAATAAAATGACATAAGTATATGAATATTAAGCTGAAATCGGGCGCAGCACGTCTTTCGTGCACGACTGCAGTTGCGCAGTTTTCCCGCAGATTCCGTGCGTGCCGCCATTAATGGCCTGTGCTGTTGCAAGCCCCATTGCTGGCACTCCTTGGTAATGCGAGGTACTTCATTTAACCGGATTTAGTTTGCTGTGCTCGAAGTTCGCGGCGCACAGTGCCACGCCTGTCAGCGCTGCCGGATGTTGTACTGTGTCTGCGTCGCGTTTTCCGTCTAGACAAGAAATTACTGCTTCTCGGCTGCACCTTTTCACGGCTTCGCTTAGCGCTCTTCATTTTCGCGTTTCTGGTGCGGTCAGGTGCAGTTTAGCTACGCTTAGCAGTCATCTAATTGCATTGCTGCATTTGTAAGTACGAATATGTAAATCTATGCGCCAGACAATAAATGTACTCCGTCATTTCCGTTGCTAATTTAATATTTTCCTAGTACCATTGCCGTTGCTAAATGTGGAGGAGTACAATGTAGCATTTATCATTTGCAAAGTAGTCAGAAGACAGGAAGGGAGAAATGTTTTTGGGAATATCAAGTACATTAGACCAAGCAAGCAAGTTGACTCACGCTAGTTCGCTCTAAACTAATGGGATAATCAGCGTTCCTTCAGTGCTAGTTGACATTGTATTGCCTTAGCTATAGCAAATTGCTTTATTGTTAGTGCAGTAGAAATAAAGTTTGGAGTCCACGTATTATTTGGAGTACTGAGAACTATGTTTTGTAATTTGTAAACTGGATGGACCCACAATCCTTTTTAATGCCGGATGGAGGTTCATTATATGTATGAGCTGAAGTTTACGTCGAGCAGGACGTCGACGCTTTTTGCGAGCTTAATAGAGACTTGATATCTACTTCTGATACTTCGTCCAGTCCCTTGAACTACGAAGCTCCAAGATATCTTAGCCGAATTCTACATAAGGCCGGATATAAGCAGAGGAGGTATTCCAGCATCTCTATCATGCCTATTTTTCTGAACTTTCTACATATATCATGTCCATACGACTCCGTCTGAGACCACTAAGTTGTAATCTGTGTCTAAGCTAACAATTGTCCTGCAGGCTTTTCGAGAAAGCGTGCATGTTTAAATTCCGCTTCTTTGTACATGATCATAGCGATCCTGCATGCTGTCAGCCGTTTTGGAGACTCTTGTGCATCGTTTTAGCGACTTGTTTATTTTCGGAAATGGTTTGGTAGTCAGTTTAGGTTAGGTTAGGTTGTAGGGGTGATCCAAAGTCCATAGATCTGACTTGGAATTTGCCCTTTGTGTTACCCAAAAACATTTTAAAGTACATCACCTCATATATCCAAGAAGCGTTTCGAGCATAAAATTTTAAAGCGCTTATTATCAATGCCAGCCATTTCTCTAGATTCGCCAAATATGTGTGTACCGAGATATCTCAATATCAATATGACAATAGCCAATCAGTATAAAAGATTGTGACAAAATTATTCCACCACGCTTTCCTCCATACAGCTACGGCAGTGAACCTCGAATAGAACGGCAAATATTTAGTCGGACAGCGTGTGTACCTACTAGATAGGGTCCAGTCAAAACACCAATCTCCGGTCAGAACAGCAACGTCCACTCAGAATACAATTCGACAAGATTGACTTTAATAAAAGTAACTAGCTCGGAGAACCTCTACGGTTCGCATAAATTCTGGTTGTTGACCAGCGTCCGAAAAGTTCATTGGAGGTCCATAGATCTAGCGGCTGAACTCAAGATAACATCGGACAAACGACTCGCTTCCAATCGGGTGAAACTGAGGTAAGTGTACCATCCCTAGTAAGATCAAGAACTTTGCAGTTGCCGGTGATTCCGCTGTAACCAAGCATGAATACAAGTCTAATATGGACAGAGTTTGAAGCTATTGGTAATGAGGTCATGCACTTCTTGACTCATTTTGAGCGCGTAATCAAAGAGCCCAAAGCAAGTTAAGCCGCTCGGCTATCGGGGTCAAATTCATACTAATGAAAAGACAATTGAAGTTCAAGCAACAAATGTCACCAGTCATTGATTTTGATGGTAGTAGCAAAAACTACAAGATCTAACCGGAGAATTAAATCATGGGGAGCAGTAAGTCCGTAGAGTTCTCAACAATATGCTCATTTGGTTTTCATTTTGGGGATATTCGTAGTGGCTGTGGCTTAAACCTAAAGCTAGGTAGAATTGAAAATTCGGTTCTGTGTGGAGTCGCACTGCGGCTGGGAGCCGGACCACCGCACGGCAGAGGTTTTAGAACGGCGTTGAACCCAAGGAAAAGGTGTTCCTTCTAACTGACCAATCAGAACCAAATAATATTTACTTACAAAAAGCATATAATTTTTGAAGCGCTAATTAATGCATTGTTTTTATCTATTTGATTTTAAGCAGCGTGGAGTAAAGCCGTCGCCGGCACGTACTCACAGAAAACAGCGACTGTTGTAACGACGTCTATTGATGTTCTTTATGTCGCTTCTTGCGTTATTAGCTATCTGAGCAGCTTTTCTGACTGCAAAGACTTCTGCCTGGAAGATACTGCTGTATTTCAATAACTTGAAGGGTCGTCTAAGATCAATATGAGATCCATTTAATCGATCCCGACGCCCACTCAATCAACCATTTTTTATCAACCACCACATCCACCAACTTTTAACTTTCTATCCCGGATAAGTCGTTAGGGTACTTTTATGATTAATTTTATCCACCGTGTGCAAATTTTCAGATATCTTAAAACACTGAAATAAATCCTTCACCAATGTGGATATATTGGTTCGGATAAAAACGTTAAGTTTTTCATTCTCAGCCACAACGGTACTGTTATACATATGTATAATACCGATGTATGCGCGCTCAGATTTGTGCTTATTTCAGCTATTAAATGGTCTAGCATAAACGTTGTCATTCAAAGTACATAAACCTAACGAAATTCCAATTTCAACAGCAATTCCCAATGGCAAACAACGGTACATAATTTAATGTGTCACATCGCACGCTATGCGCCGAAATTTCCACAATTTCCACATTCAAGCAAACATTATTACTTCGCACACAATGTTTGAGTGGAACTTTTAATCAATTTCGCAAAGCAAACAAGCGCTGCCGCCGCCACTGCCACGGCTGCCACGCTGCAACTTTGGCTATTCCACTGCGGATAATTTCGGAATTTTCCCACAGCTCGCCAATTCATAGCCTAACACAAGGTTGCATGCAGCGACTGTTGCGAGTGTTGGCTACGCTAGTGCTTAGTGTTAGACTTTAATATGTATATGTGAGCACGTGTTTGCACAGGCATGCAAAACAAAGGGCAGCACATCAATTCAAAAGCGTCCAAAGCAAGCAACTAAAGACAGTTAAAGTTGGGCGCAGGCACTACAAGTGCCGATCGGGAAACGAAACAGCCTTGAGGGGGTGAGGTTACGGCTTGTGAATTGTCGAAATTCCATAACAATAGATTTTGCACGAATCAGAAAACTACAAGTCACATGACAGTTGGAAGTGCAGTTTAGTTGTCTCCAAACACACACACACACTCATACGCGCTCATTAATGCGCTCTGCAAAGAGGAACACACAAGAATTTGAGCATTTGTAAACAACAAGTTTTCTCTTAGCTGCCCGACGTACTTACGTAATGCAAAAATAGCAGCAAAAGTGGCTGGAAGCGTGTAAGGCAGCTTGCTTGGTTGAGGTGCCACTGCCTCTGCGACGCTGGTTCACACAAGAAATATGTTGCAATTTCCAGCTGCGGGCATTTTCAGATAAAAGCCATTTACCACAACCTCCCATATGAGCGATGAGGTGTATAAGGGTGCAGCTTATAACGGTATCTTACGAGCAAAGCCACTGTTGCGCTACCTTACTCACACACACATACATATACACTTAATTTCAATTTCCTTCAGTGCTCCGTTGCAGATATGTACATGCATATGTACCAAGTACACACATACATATGCGCCATATCGCGTTTGCCGCACTGTAATATCACACAGTGGCAGTCATGCAAATTGGCCACGTAGGTAACCCTGTGTATGGCTGCCGGGCACGCATCGACCGCAAAGTGGGCGTTCAAACTTTGAGTGCCGTGTACAACACGCCCAAGAATAAGTAGAAGACGAATTTCCAAGCATATCTTGTTGTTGTTGTGTTGCAAGTAACAGGAAACTCGTCTTGTGCCGCTTTCAACGCGCTTTGACAAAATGTGCATGTCGGAAATTTATATTGTAAAAGTTTAAGCATTCACTTCCGGCACGGACGTCGACGACGCGGTCGCCGACTCGGCACTGCATTGTTTGCCGCCATCAAAATGGAGCCACGGAGCCATGGAGCCAAGCAAATGTGCTCTACTCGCACTAACAATTGCACGGCGGTGAACCGCTAAATCGGCAAGCTGACAGCGTTTGCTCGCCACCAACACAAGTGCGTCTCGCACACAGCTGCCAGTTGGTTGCTTGATCAATTGCTTTTTTAGCCGTTGCACAAATTTTATTAGCCGAAAACAATGACGTGCAGCGCCAACGGCGTCCGCAGCATAAACAAGTATTTTTATTAGGCAGACAACACCGCAACGCAACGGGAGCAGCTGCGAAAAGCATAAACAGAGATGCCACCTAGTGGAAATATGGCATTGAAAAACTGTTTATATCTCAGAAACGTTATTTATGAAAACCTACTGTTGAGAAGGATGGCGGGAGAAGGGAAGAATGGTGAATGTGTAGATAGGTGCATAAGAAGAGAGAGAAGGAAAGAGAGAGATATGGTTGGATAAATAAATAGAGACGGATATAGAGACAGAGAGAAGGAGACAATGAGGGGGTAGAGAGAGAGATAAATATATAAAAACATAGAGAAAGAAATATGAAAGCAAGTAGGAATAAGTCTTAGTTTTTAGTTAATATATACAGACTTACTTACATAATAGTTTTCAGGAACGGTATTAATGAACAAAGTATGAAGAATAAAATAAAAGTGGCGAAGAAAAGAGGTAGATAGATAGAGAGATAGGTAGAGAAGGAGATAAAAATGGGTGTTGAGGAATAGATAGACAGGTCAGGACACAGAGAGAAGTAAGGAGAGAGAGTTGGATAGGCAGAGAAATAAAAAGAGAGATAAATATACACGTGTGGAGACAGAGAAGTAGGGAGAAGAGTGGGAAAGTTATTATTGAAAAACTTGTGCAGAGATGGAGAAGAAAGCAGACGAATACACGAATAACGAGAAGGAGAACGAAAGATAGAGAGATGCGAAGCGAAAGAGAGGAGAGAAAAGAGGATGAGGGAAGAAAGTCATTTTTAGTAAGTATTCTAAGAATACTGAAGTAAGTACTAAGTATACATATATCTACCGAATGTCGGACATATTTTACTCACGAGCAATTTATTTCCAAAGTCAGACGTAAGTAAATTGAATGAAGAAAGTTTTGGCGACGAAGTTGATCAAAGCTCAGATTTTTTATGTATCTATAAAAAAGTATATGAAAAATACTTAGTAATTGTAATGCAATGTCCTATCAATTTGGTTCTCAAAGTTCCTTGAAATGAACAATGAAACGAGCATAACTAATCAGCCTAACGAAAAGAAATAATAAATAAATATTATTGCCAAAAAGGCAAACCGATGTCAAATAGTGACACTTTCTGCTCTATTATAGCGTCATGTAGCCGCTAAAGTGATAGGTCATGCGTATAACAAAAGTTTGCGCAAAATATGAGAGCTGCTTTGAACTTTTCCCAACTCTAATAGTTTTAATCCGAATGATAATGCAGGTATATAAGTTGAATATAACTACCAACAAAACCTTTTTTTTTACCTAAAATACATTCAATAGATTTTTCCTAGTGAAATTATTTTTGGTAAACTCCCACTTGTTGGAAGCATCTAGAAGGATCTCTGAAGAGTCAGTAGTCTGTCATCATTGAGATGTTCCATCTTCTTGTTTTATTAATTTTTCATCTTCTCAACATGTTGGTGAAATCGTTCACTTTGCACTTCACTCATATCTCTTAAATTTTCTGGAAATAGTGGAGGATGGAAAAAGTGTACTTTAAGACTCATTACGCAACCTTTAACTTATCTTTGATGATTTGTTTGCAAAAAGGGTCTTTGTAATTTGCCTTTTCTTTGAGGATCTGTATAACAGCCATTAGTCGTGAGATATCTAGGTTAACTAAAACATTTTCCTCCAAATTTGCCTCCGAGAGACTTGGAAACTTGTATGCTAAAAACTTTAAGCAACTTCTATTATTTGGAAGTGGTCTTACAAATTGCTTCAGCAATCCAAAATTTAATACTGAACGTTTTTTTCACAACTTAAGTACCCTTTTTGGTTCAGAGTTTTGCTCGGTCGGACACAAAACTGAAAAAAATTGGGTAATCAAAGCAGCATACTAAGTATTTTTAAAACGCCGCACTCCGTAGCCTTTATATTTTGATTTGCGGAGAACCAATTTTAAGTTCTTGGAGGTTTTCTTGAGACGTAAGCAATATCAAAAAGAAATGGAGGCATAGAAACCGACATTTTGGAGAAAAACTACTCAGACTTCTTTTTGAACAATATATGTATTACAATTCGCCGCTGTATTTGGCCGTATGAGATCTTAAATGAATGAACAAACACTTCAATATTGATTCAAGTAATTAAGTAATTATCGCCAATATACAATAAAAACCATAAAAAATTAAGATTTAATCAATTTATTATTGACTTCACTTGAGCCGTAAAAATTGTCTTGTTTTTAATAATAACATTTTATTGGAGACCTGGGTAATAAATTTGCCAAATGAGGAAAGTTCTCCGAGCGCCATTCATTTGGGAGTGGCCAGAAACGACCAAGTTTCCTCTGGGTAGCACAAAAAAATATGTTTAAGGCGAGCTAAAGTGAGAAGGCGAAACATCCCTTCCAAGGGTTGTGCTCTGGGTTTGGGACCGGCAACGTTAAGAAACACCGCCAAGGAAAAGGTATTAGACAAAACTTTCTTCAGATATAGACTGGCAGCTTTATCAGGAGTTTGGCACATGGTGATACTATCTTTTGAAGCTGACGATTGAATATTGAAAGCATTTCTTGTATGGAAGTAAGAAATGATTTCCCTTCACCTTGTTATAAAGGTCATATTTCTTCTGGCACTCTTGAGAAGCCGACTTATTTATTGGCAAACTTAAGCCTTTGCTTTGAAATCTAATACAATTTTAATATATTTGGCAACTCTGCAGAAGTTCGGTATACCAGCACGCATCTTCACTCGCACTCGCTTCTTACGAGCACAACGTCGCGAGATTGCCCGCAGATGCATTGTTCTCTAGCGTACATTGTTGCGGTTGTTGTTGTATTTATAATCTGCAAGCGTTTGTTCATTCAACAAGCATTTAATTTCGGCACAGGACCCTACCAACTTGCTACACACACCAGTCTAATGTCGCAGCTGATGCCCTTTAGTTCATACATTTAATTAGTATGTATGTAAAATGATGATTTATATACCATACATAAAAGTTAGTTAAAAAAATCGGCTTCTTCTCCATCAACGCCATTATTTAGCCTCAACTAGGGCCTCACGCCTTGCTTTTCAACAAATTAACAACCGCTGTATTTCAAGTATTTCTATTTAGCTGATACGTGCATTCCACATGATGCAACAACTTTTCCAACAACTTTTCGCATGTGGCAAGGTCTTCGGCTACGCGTGGCAGCTAATCATTATAGAGTACAGGGTCTTGAGAGCTCGCAGCTCTAAATCTGCATCTGAATGCTTGCGGAGGGCGCAACATATTTGGTTACAGCGAGCAACATTTTTGCTTACACACACACACACATAGATACATGTACATGTTTATGGTGCAAGAGCGGTAGCTGGTCTGGGCATGGCTTCTAATAGCGCTTGCTTGATGTGGCAGCCGCGGCTAACGGAACTTTTCACTAAAATAACAAAGTAACGAAGATTAAAAGCGCGCAAACGCACGCACACACACTTATGTTTATGGCGAAACCACACGCGCATTTTATGGCGCAAAATTATGTAACGCCTGCACTTGCTAGCATTGCCATACAAATACGCACGCTTATAGCTCAGCTCATGTGTTTTGAAAACGTTTTATGAGTGGTTGCGGCTGTGGCAGCGCTGGTTTTGTGCAACATGCAACCAATGTTGCTGTTGACTTTGACGCAATTGCTGATTTTGATTTATTGCCAGTGAACTACACGCCCTCGGCGTTGTCGGCGTGTGTGAAGCGTTTAATGCCAGCTCGCGCATTTAATTAACTCACACACAAATACTTGTACAAGTGTGTGTGTGTGTGTGTTTGTGCTTATGAGTAATCACAGTGCATGCTCTCGATATTTATTACGAATTGTTGTCAATATAAGTGCGCTACACAACTATTTAAATATTAGTGTTAATCATAAATGATGAATTATGTTGTATGCATTCGATCATTAAAATAAATGGCCAATCAACAAGGCAAGTGTAAAAGTGGCACTTAAATGGAAATATCCATAAATGCATAACTAAGCACTCGCGCTGAAAGCCGACAAGAGTCTCACATGCGTTCGAATATCAACATTTCGCCATTAAAAGCCACTAAAACCCATGAACGGGCATTTAGTAGCTATATATAGATTAATAAAAATTATGATTCTAATCAATTGGGAATAACTGTAGTAGTAAATGTATTAAAATAGCGGCTTAATAAATATTTTAATTAAAATTCGTAAAATTAACTGCATACATTAAGGAAAAGCGATATGGAAATATTACGGAGCTTCATAAATTTTATAATTAAAATTTATTATACATATAGTTATCAGCTGATCAAAAATGACCCGGACTGACAATAACTATAAGCATAAGTATACCTGAGGACGACAATTTGAAGTCAATGACCCTTTTGTTTACATTCAGCGGGGACAAAAATCATCATTGAGGTTTGTTTACTTTTAGCGAGGACAACCACCGGAGATCGATGACATTATATGAGGTCAATGTCGCTATTGTTAAAATTTAGCTGGAAAAACAACCACTCTTGAAGACAGTGACCCGTTGCTTTAGCGGGAACAACAATCGGAGGTCAATTGACTTAGGTGAGGCCAATGACTACTTTGATTACATTTAGCAAGGACAACCACCCGAGGTCAACGACCTTCTGTGAGGTCAATCACTCTTTTGTTTACCTTAAGGCTCAAGGTCGACAAACCAAGATCAATCACACTTTTGTTAACATTTGGCAAAACCAACAACCTTAGCGGTTACTATGAATTTTAGGGTTGTTGACTTCACTAAGCATCAATGACAATTGCGGTAAAATTTCTAAACGTTTTGATTCAGACTTGATAGGAAAAGGTGGTATTTAGTTGTAAAAAAGTATAAGTATAAGTATAAGATAATTACTAAAACAGCGCTAGATTAAGCGTAAATGGAGCAACGAGGTGAAACTCGCGGTCAAGCACCGAGTATGGAGCCAAGTGGGGTGAGGTGAGATACCAAATTACTGCTAAATACCACATCGGAAAGGCTCTAGAATATTTAGAAAATGCTCTCGGACTGCACTTGGATATTTCTTGAGCATTCAATAACGTTTCTACGAAAACTATTCTGAATAATGGGTTGTCAAAAAAGTCTCATGCCCAGCTCTTGACCGATGCTACGGCTGCAACTATGCCGGTCTCTTTCGACCAATTCGGCGATTTTATCGCAATTTTCGACGACAGGCCTTCTGGAGCGTGGCGCATCTTCGACTACCTCTACACCAGAAAGAAAACGTTGAAACCATCGTTGTGCGGTGGAAATGGAAACTGTATCGAGTCCATAAACTGCACAAATTTTATTGGCAGCTTGAGATGCATTTTTGCCTTTATCGTAGTAGTACTGTAAAATATGCCGTATTTTCTCTTTATTTTCTCCATGTTTGCGCCGCTATAACTCACGAACGACTTAAAAGAAACGACAATCAATCAAACACGTGTTAGCGCGTGAAATGAGCTTTCCAAAAAGGGATAGCATGACCCGATGCGACGAATAAAACTAGAACTACGCGCTTTCAGCGCCAACTAGCGAAAATACCGCAAGACTTTTTTGACAACCTAATATTATCGATTTTATAGGTACTGATCCTCCCATACAATGTCGAGTCAGAGCCTCTTGATCTCTACAGAGATAAGAGTAGAATATTATGACCCTAGAGTTATCAGTCTGCAGAAGCAGCCCTCAAAATGGAGTGTTATCTTTGCTCCTATGAACATTAGTAGTGAATAAACCGTAATTGAAAATAGCTGGCAAAACTTTGAAGATAGTGGCATATGCAGACGATATTGACATCTTAATAACAGGAAGTTGCCTACACATCATTAACAGAATTACAACCGGCACTCTCAATACAGTCCGTAATTGAGCACCATAAGAGGGTACTTTTGATGAATGGGACAAAACTTTCTCTCAAGAATCGCACCAAATACCACGGGTTAGTCTTGGACAGTGTATGAAACAGGAAAAAAGGCCTTAACTATACAGCTCCTCGGCACAACGTGAGGGATTTCGTCATCTCTCATGCACTAGTATTACACAACGCTTATAAGTTCAATTCTACTCTACGGTGAACGAAAGATGGAGTTGGAGTGAGGATATACCGCCCATAATTAGGCATAAGGCAGTATTTTATGCGGCCAAGCCCGCTTCTCCCTCTTCTTAAAAATAAAAAAATAGTAAATATTCTGCATTTTATTATTCGCCCCAACTAAGTAGCCTTTCAAAAACAATACAACTAATTTATATATGTACATACATTTATAAAACTTAATGGCTACTGTATGCCACTTAACATTTGTGAAATTCACTCCGCTTTATTGCACCGAACTCAACCGCTATGCACAATTATTGCAGCTTAATAAATGTGGCACAAACACAGTTTAAAGTTTCACAAGCTGTATAAATTTACTCTAATGTACTCAGGCTTTTGACTCGACTGCCCTCCATTTAATCCGTTCGTTAAAATAATTCTGTTGACAGTCCACTTACCTGGCAGTTGGCAGTGGCCAAAAGCTCTTACAATTTCCCAGCCAATTATTCTATCAAGCATTGCCCGTATTTATCCGCTCAGTCAGTTTGTGGACTCGCTCAACGAATTACACCGAAATTTCATTAGTTTATGACATAAAAGCATTTTTCATATTCGTTGACATAGTTGAGTTGAAAATAATGCTCGTCAACTGCCAAACTTCTATGGCATTTATATGTATTTTTGGCGTGCTCACAACCCATGCGCCACGTATTAACGGTTAGCAGGTTGTAACAGGGTTGTCACATAGGCATAAGGTGCTGGTTAAATGTGATATGACAAGGTGGCGGGAACTGGAAATAAAATACCTTTTTTTAATGTTGAAATGTAGAAACTGTTTTAAAATTTTAAAAATATGTGCACTGAAATACTTTTTCATTTGAGGAGATATCTTCACGAAATTTGACACTAGGTATTGTCTGAAGAAACTGAAGAAATCACCGAAAAAAATATTTGGATCGGATGACTATAGCATATAGCTACCATATAAACTAACCGATAAGTAACCGACCAAATGAATATGAAGGGTGTTTTAAAAATTTATAGAATTTCCAACGTGCAATTAAAAATAATATAGCATATTTGGACTCTAAAAAAACATCCTATCCATATTATGCGCATATTAATGAACATTTGACTGAGCACACTTGTAAATGATATTCGCATACGTTATTGATGTGGACGGAACATTTAAAAAAATGTTTGCTGCACACAAAAAAAATAATTTCATACACAGACATATGTTGGTATACACATTAGGGCGGTCACAAAATGAAAGTTACAGTATTTTATGCAGAACAGCAGCTCAATTGGTAAGCCGTCGTTACCTGACACTATACCTAAATTTTCCAACCGATTGCGCTCGAAGTTCTTACTATAGCACTTCAAAGTTTTATCAGCTTAGAACCAAACTCAATAAAACCATATGCGAAGGTCAGCCCTGAATATTGTACTTCTGAGTTTTCATAAAATACTATGCAACATGACGCCGGTGTCACATTGCTGACAACGTTCTTTAAAAGTTCCACCGTCATTGACGTCCATTGCCCATATACATAGGTATACACATGCGTATGCACATCCTGAAGTACGCCGCCAATGGAAATATGTACGAGCACTTGGCTAAATAGCGGTGTTGTAAAATCAGACTGCATAATTTTCGTTTTTTTCGATTTTCTTTCACATAATTTCTGTTTTTATTCATAACTTTTGCACGTTTCTCTTTTTTTCTTTTGCTCGGCATGCCACTATTTCATTCGCATAGAGATCGTGGTCAACCGGATGTGCATGCAGTTGTTCGCTGTTCGATTGGGTCAGTTCAGTTAAGTTCCGATTCATTTTTGCAATGCAATTTTAATTACGTGCTTCATGTTGCCAGCTGCGCTAACGAGCAAACCGTTTCGAGTGTTATGTTGTTGTTGTGTTTTTTCTGCTCACCGACTCGCATTCGCAGTTTTTCTTTTCATATTGAGTTGAATGGTAAAAATTTTTGCATTTCGAACTTTTACTTCCTCCGACATATGTGCAGTTATTTCTATATATATGTATATACGACTTTGCAAGTACCTTTATTTATTATTCTGAACAAAAAAGTAAACCTGGGGCAGATAATTTTTTTAGAAAGTTCTGTCATTGCGCCTTAGAACATCAATAGTTATACATTTATTGAAGTTTAGCCGAATATTTTAGTCTCGTAATTTGAGTTCTGAGCTGATTTCATCAATTCTTGGCACAATACAATAAAATATACTACCTGAGTTTTATTAGTATAAACCACCATTTGACCGATGTATGGTACTCAAATGACGATGATAAGAATATGGGGTGTGGTGGGAATATTATTCCAGTCTTACACATTTTTGACAAACCTCTGTCTGAATTTCATATATACGAAGGTTGGAATTTTATTATTTATTTTTAATTTTATGATCCGATTTTTTCCTTTTGCGGACGTGTAATGGCTCACGAGAACACTTTTTGCCAAATTTTGTTCCGATACCTTTAATGTCGCTTTATTTATACAATGTTATGTTAAGTGAAGAAATTATATGAAATTAAAATTTTCAAGGTCAGTCACCATTTAAAAGAATTATGATCCCTAGTGAGGTGGCCAACCACTATGGTTATATTTAGCGAGGATAATAATCTGAGGTCAATGGTTAGCGAAGACAACAACCCGAGGTGAAAGACTTTTTGAGAGGTCAATGAACCTTTTGTCTACCTTTAGCGAATATAACAATTCGAGGATAACAATCTGAAATCAATGACCCTTTTGTTTACTTTAATCGGAGTCAACAATCATTGAGGTCAATGACCATTTTGTTTACTTTTAGAGAAGGAAACAACCCGAGGTCAATGACTTTAGATAAGGTCAATTACACTTTTGTTTACCTTTAGCGTGGAAAACAGTCATTCTGGAGGTCAGTGACCCTCTGTTTATATTTAGCTGGGAGAACAACGCGTCCTGGACCTGGTCGTCCCAGGGGCCACTGATCCCGTTGTTTACATTTAGCGAGAACAACAACCCAAGTTCAATGAACTTATGTAAGGTCAAAACAACAAAGCAACAAACATACTTGAGGTCAATGACCCTTTTGCTAATTTTTAGCAAAGTCAACAACCATTAGCTTTGTAAATGAATTTCAGGGTTGTTGACTTCGCTAAGGATCATTGCCGATTACAGTAAAATTTCTAACCGTTTTGATTCAAACTTGATTGATAGAAGACTTGGAAGGTTGTAATATGTTATAATAGAGGACCAATAATCTCTATTACGACGCTGTTAAGAGTGAAATGAGATACATAGTTTAACATTGAAAAAAGCTATATTTTTTACAATTTAACTCTGTTACCGGCTACGAATTTTATCTGCGCAAACTCTCGAAGACAATAAGAGAGCAATTTTATTTTTTCTTACCTAAGCTTGCAATCACATACGTTCGATCGTTTATTAATAGGTTCTTTAAGAAAATTGTATAAGGAATTAAAAAATAATAAAAACGAATATACATAAAACAAAAACAATTAAGGTAAGGGAATGCCAGGACAGAGGATTTAATATATTGACTAAGTATATGAGGAAAATATCACAGGTAACATCGGAATCATTTCATTAAGAAAAAGAGGTAGAGACCTAATTCAGTGAAGAAGAAGGATATATTATCTAAACGATTTGAAGATAAATAAAGTCCAATGTCAATTATTTCAATTACAAAATGGTTATAAATAAAAGAGTTCATAAATATAATTTAATGACTGATATGAGTTGATAACATTCCAATACAATTGTATAATTTTATGTACTCTCTTACAAAAGAGTCGGCAGTTTGTTGCATTCGGTTGCTGCAACGCAACAAATGTTGCGCCGTCTGGTTATCTTATGCCCATTGTTGCGGCTGCGGTTGCACACTTTTCACTTTTGCGGTTGAAAGAACGGTGGAAGAGGCACCACGCACCACACACACCAGTTTAATTATTCATTTGGGTTAACGCAATAAATATGAATATAAATACATATATAGGTATGTGTATATGTGCCGGGCCATATGTGACGCCTTGTTCATTGTTTACCCGCTGCGGTCGGCGCCTTTGCAGCGCGCGTACAGCACAACAACATCTTATTTTACCGCAGCAAAGTGAATTAATTTTCACTTTTTCCCCCAACGCCCGCACGCAGTATTGATATAAATATGCAAGGCTTGCGATTTTTGTTGTAAATGCTGTATATCCATACTTCGCATGTGTGCGTGTGTGTATATTTGCCGTTTATTTAAATATTATGCCTTGTTTTTTGCTCAGCAAATTGCATTTTTTCGCAGATTTACTTTCACCTACTGTCACATTGGTGGCTGCAACGCGGGCGCTCATTAATATGAAGTGCATTAATTACGCCGCCACGTCAATGCAACACACACACACACGTTCAACCTTATGCGGCACATTCGTATATATTTGTGTGTTGCAGTTGTTGTGGCAGCTGTTGTAAACCACTAACCGCGTTTCCGCCAATCTGACTACACTTCACTGGCTGTCGCATTCCCCTCCGGCCGCCACAAAATTTCCGCCAGTTATTCATACGACTATCAATAAGTATTAATTGAACACATCAAGCAATGCAAAAAACTAGCTGGCTTGTTCATTAATTTACTTTGCTTTTTTCGCATTACAACGCTTCAACAATACAAAGCCGAAATTGTTTATCAACTATGCGGAAGTTATTTCCACAGCACGTATACGCCATGTCGTCCCCATTTACTTGTAGACCAACATAAAAAACGCATTGCAACGCTTGTGCCAACACACCGCACTATTGTTGCGATTTTTTTGCATAAACAATTTGTGTGTGTTGCCTGTCAAGTTTTATAACAGTAACTTGCCGCACTTGATACCTTGTTAAGCACACACAGCGACGAAGGTGCTGGTGTTTGTAAGCCGACACGCCGCACATACATAATGCAGCACAGCATGCTTGTCAACGTTGCCCATGGCAATTAGGTGTTGCAGTAACAGAAATCAAGATTGTTTAACACAACAAAAAAGCGGATATTTTCATAATTGTGCAGCAAGCGCGTTGAAATGTGGCAAATTGTCATTGCACGTTCGGAATTTTTATGTTTGTAAATGGAAAAAAAGGAAAATTTATTTAAGCGCATGACTTTAACGGACTGCATATGTTTTCTGTATTTTGCTTTTATTTAAATTGTATTTTAAGTTATATACAAAGGGTGTTGTTCATACATATCATACATATATAATTTTACATATATGTACATATATCTATCCATATGGTATATAGGTAATAAGTTTTTTGGAGCAAAACAGAAATTGACACTCAGTATTAATACCGAAAATCAGTCAATTGGGATTTCAGAATTTACTCTTAGTTCCACGGAAGTGAGCAGAATATTGACGCAGGAGTATGGAGACGTAGTTTCCCCAATGCATCCGTCATAGAAATGCCCTCCTTCTCTAACTTACATAAATCCTGCATTGCTCCATTCGGCGATGAGCCCCTTTTCTGGCTCAATGGATATGTAAACAAGCTAAGCTGGCGCATTTGGAACGGAGAGCAAACTGAAGAGATTCAAGAGCTGCCATTTCATACAGAAAAAACAACGTTTTGGTGTGCTTTGTGAGCCAGTGAAATCAGCGCTCCATATTTCTTCAAAAAATTATGCTGGTAAGAACGTAACCGTCAAGTCGAAAGTCTAGGCGGATAATCCTGCTTAGATTCAGACCTTGGAGCAAAACATCACACATGTCATTCCCCAGTGACATTGTAGGAGTCAACCATAAAAACCGGTAGGTCGATAGAAAACGGAGAAAAAGACGTTGGTCTTGTGGTTAAGGAGCGCAAAGCAATTTCATGGAGGCTACACAAAATTACTCGCGGCTTTGGAACGACTTCCCTGCTGAGACCTATACGTTTGTAAAAGTTAAGAATTTTATGTATCTTGTCACCAACATACATTTCACAATTCTTGCCAATAGACGCGATTTTGGGATCGGAAGGCAGTTGAGCAGACCTCTGCTTTGACGAACAAAAATAATGCACTATGAGACTTTCAGTACTGCCGTCCTATTATGCGGCGCAAAACCATTCAAGAGAACTGTTCTTTACAAGATTTTGGAAGTCACGAACAACTTATATGAGCTACGCGACGAGATGGATATAGTTAAGCGCATTAAAAGCCAATCAATGCGCTGGTTGAGCCATGTCATTCGCATAGAAGTTGTTGCTTCTGAAAAAAGCTTATTCATTTTGAAATCCATGGGTGGACAATAGAAGCAAGAGTCCATACGCTTTCTATGGAAGGACCAAGTACATAGCGATCTGTCTGCACTTGGATCGTACAACTGCCGTGACCTTGCATAAGATAGAGACATCTGTCGAAGTTTTGTGTTTTCGGCTTGGACTGACCCACGTTTCGAGTGTCGAAGAATAAAAAGAAGTGTATGAAACATACGTTCGATTAGCTTAAAAAAGGGTCAATCGGACGATAAGTACTTAAGACCGATATTTAAGATTCTCGAAACACAACGAAAAACTCATTTGTAGGTCCAGCTTCTGAGAAAATTTGAAGGAAAAGCACCTAAGCTGATAGCTTATGATATAGACACAATTATTGCCGTGATAAATAAGGGCTTGAAGGTCATACACCAAATGGCGATATCGGCTCACTTAGAGGCACACTTTTAAAGGAGGTACCAGAACCCGTCACGGAAGCCCTCGAGGCTACACGGAGTTAAGTTAACAATTAAGGAAGATACCAAGTATCTGCAACTAATTTTGGACAGTAAACTCAAGTGAAAACTTAAGGTGGATGAAAAGAAGGGAAAGGAAAAGAAATTGGTGCTCCTACGCATATAAGAAGATACTGGACTCAAAATGGGGCAAATTACCTGTCCTCCAATACCTGTACACCAAAACAGCAAAATCTCATATAGGAAACCGTTGGAGCGAATATAGCGGCACACCTCAGCATAACGGGATCACTAAAAACCATTCAAAAGTCTGCACTAGAAAAGTTACTCAACCTAACACCATTCCACATTGCAGTGCAAAACTCGGTAGTGAAATCAGCTGCAAGATTGGCGACTTGAAAAAAATGTTCCACAAGAAGCTTCGGCCACAGCTCAATAAGGAGAGGAAAGATGGATAAAATAGACTTCATATCCTCACGCTTTATCTGCGCGAGAATTTTTCGAGTTACAATAAAAGAAGATGGATAGCGCAAAAGCATGCGACTCAACAGCGGTCCTTTCAACATCTATATCAAAATTTTCTGATAGAGTGGGAACCGCGATCTATTTCTTTACGGTCAGAAAAGCTGCTAAGATAGCTAATAACACAGGAAACTATGTATATTTAGAACATCGATATATATCCAAGCAAATTGGCAATTAAAGCTATAATCTCGCATCATCGCATTGTGTCAATGAAAGGTCTTAGAAGTGGAGAGGCGGTTGATTTCGTGACCGCTAAAGGCGGCCGCATATCCAGATCCAGGCCACAAAGACTTTCCGGGAGGCAAAACAGCCAATAAGATTGGTGAAAATGTCATTAGCTTGACCACCGAACCAGCTCTGGAACTAGGCAAGTCGCTAAAAACGATACATAACGAAATTTCGAAAAGGTCTGACACATGCTTCTTACTCACACGCTCTAGAAAAAACTACAGGACGGTTGTTGGTCTAGTCACAGATAAGAACTCGACTTAGATATCTAGTAGCTTTGGAGTTCAAGGAACTGGTTGAAGTATCTGAATTAAGTCTCTCTTAAACTTCGCAAAACGGGCTGACGTTTTGCACTTCGTAAACTTCAGCTCGTACTTGTATTAAACTAAATTTGAGGTACTGTTCCAACTACAATTTTAAGCTAACCCTTGACCGTCCCACACACGCCACAATCATATTATAGCAAACATGATGCCGCCTCTGCACATGTTGCTCAAACGCTCATACACTAAATTGCAGCGTCTACACATGAGAAGCCGGCCGAAACTGGCTTGTTGCGATCCCGAGCTTTGACTTTCAAAACAAGAAATTGCACCTGTAAGCACCGTTGTACGCTCGCTCATTAGAGTGAACAACATGTTAATGCCGTTATGTTTCAATAAATTACGATTGCGCCAACAAGCGAAATTGCCAACACCACCCGCTCGCCCGCACAACAATTCAGCTAAGAACTGTACACCACTACGCAAATTGGATATGGTATGAAATGTTGCTTGTACGCCATGTGCGAGTATGTGGGTGCTGTGGCAAGGCTAAGTACAAGCACGCCATGCATTGGAACATCTTTTAACGGTGGCAAGTAATTGCCGATCGCTGGCCTAGCCCAGATGGCTCACATGCAAAATAGTAGCGTGCGAGTGTACGGTGTTGTCCAGTCGGCAATTCGAGTCTGCAGCGAGCTTCTGACACCCTTGATTAGAGGCGAACTGCAACACAGCAAGCAGGGCAGGCAGTACTGATAGGAGTAGAGTGTACATGTTGTTGGCATAATTAAAGCCGTTACCGATGCTGGCAGCGAGCACTGTTTCACCAGCAGCTGAGCAATGTCAGCTTGTGAGCCAATAAAAGGCAACTACGTGTGTAAGTGTTTTGCCGTAAGTGCAGAGCAATGCACTTGCCAGCAGATAGACGGCATATTAACAAGCAATGCGGTTACTTGCCGCTTTCCCCTCACGCTGCTTGCAATCAAACGATTTTCTTTGCATTTCGCTAATTTTGTTTCTGCCATCGAGCTGACAAGTAGCTATGCCTTTCACCACATACAAACGTGCCTACAACTACTACAGTGTCTAGGTATGTGTAGTTAGTAGTAGGTAGTTCTGCCAATATTTTCATTTTATTTCTCTGTTCTGCACTTTTTCTCACATAAGGTCACCTTTTCTCATTTCTTTTCGACACAAATTTATACCTTTTCCCCACGGTTGCTCACTTTGGCGATAACACGTATACGCAGTGGCACCCCTCCGCACCCATATGCCGTGAATTTGTGCATTTAGGTCATAGGAAAGCTGTTTTCGATGTATTTATTGGACTGTGATAAGCTTATGCTGCAACTGCAGGCAATGAAAGTCGCTTGGATGTGTGCAGCATTTTGGACCAATGGAGCGAATTCACTTGAAGCAGTAAGGCAAACGATAGAAGGAAGGTATCTTTAGACCTTTTATTAATGTTTAATGTATGTATATATTAGGGTGTGTCAAAAAAAATATTATTTTTTTGCTTGGTGGTCTACGAAATGGTTACAATTATTCAAAATATTAATTTCTAAACATCAATACATATAAGGGAGAATCAAAAAAACTTAGGAACTCCGTAAACTTGGTTGATGGACCTTTCAAAGACAGGTTCTCCAATTATGCGCTCTAAATCGTAACGGACAGGTCCTCCGCCTAACGGTTTTCTTTTTATCAAATATAACAAATTTATTTCGCTTCCAACTACTTGAAAAAATATTTCGTTTTGTGGAGTTTGTAGGAAATTTGATGATCTACAAAAAAAGTCTATAACGATTTTTCGTAGAATAAGAATCTATTTTTCAGAATACCGAGCAAATAAATATTTCTAATAATATAATTTTTTTTTTTTTACCCACCCTAATGTAGACACTTCGAATTAAAGCCGAGTCCCTCTGTGAACGGGGTAGCTATGAAAACGTTAGTTGTTTTTGTGATAGTAATGTTACCGAAGTTTAAAAATCGCCATTTTGACTAACACAGTCGAAGATATTAAGGGGTTACATAGGTTTACGGTTTTCAAAAAATTAAATTATTAAATTCTAAAGCGCCTTTAGAAAATTGTCCTAAATTTTCAAGTTAGTACAATAGTTTCGGAGATACAGCCTTTAGAACTGGTGCGATTAAAACTAGCTTTTTTCAAAACTCTGTTTTAGAAGTCGTTTGGCAAGATTTCTCGAAAACTACTCAACCGATATTCATGAAATTTTACATATGTTTTTGAGATACAATTTTTAAATACTTATATGAGAAACAATTTTTTGAAAAAATGTTCATTTTACCCGAGGTAACCCATTAATCGGTTACTTAAATATGCTGGATACACTTATGTAGCCTAGTACACTCATCACCCGAATTTAAAAATTTAAAGAGCTTATAAAGTTATCATATAGTATATATACTTCGGTAAGTTCGTAGTAGTTCTGCCTGTCCGTCCGTCCGTGCAAGGTGTAACTGGTGTAAAAATTTAGATATTTTGTTGATATATTCCTTGGCAATAAAATAAGTAAGAATTCGTAGATGGGCGCAATCGGACCACTACCACTACCACGCCCACAAAACCCCATTAACCGAAAACCTATAAAATGCCATCACTAACAATAAACATAAAAAACGATCGCAGTAGCAAGTGAGGCAAAAAACTCTGAAAAAGTGGACGTGGCCGTGTCCTCTAATAAGTTTAATGTACATAAATCCTACACTGTTAAGGCTACAAAAACCAAATTCGCATATATTATAAGAACTCCTACTGACAGTGTAAATATTGACGACATCGGAAGATAACCCCGCTCATTCCTCATATAATGGTAGTGTTAAAAACTACTAAAAACGCCACAAGTCTATAACTAAATACGCCACAGACATTAAATTTTACCTCCGAAATGTTATGAGAGGGCTTTAAAGGAGCCGGAGTCAAAAGTGGACGATGGGCGTGGCGCCACCCACTTTAAAGTGAAATCACATATCTCGAGATGCGCTCGACCGATTTCAACCAAATTTGGTACATGTCACGTCCTCTCACATTTTTATGTTACAGTGTGAAAATGGGCGAAATCGGACTACAACCACGCCTACTTCCCATATGACACAATTTTAAATTCTCTTTAATTTTTTTCACCTTCCAGTACATAAATCAAGAAGAAATTGATATAACGGGATAAACCTTTGCATTAATAATTCCTTGAAAGTATGCCACCTTAAAAACTACCCAAATCCAGCCAAAATTATTCAAGCCCCTATATACCGAATATGCAGACCCCAGTATCTATAGTTGACTTTTGACCGATAATATCAGTTAATGTATGGGATATACCATTGAAATTCAGAGAAAATCCTTTCCTGCTAATATTACCTCTGTGCATCAAAAATGAGTTGAATCAAGGCAATATTTCCCTTAGCCCCCATATACCGAACATAAAGAGTTTCAAACTTCCGAGTGACTTTATACCGCAGACATTGATCAATATGTCAGTTATCTTAATAAAAATGAGAGAGCGTGTTTTCCTTATAACGGTACACTTGTGTGCTTAGAATGAATAAAATCGGGTGAAAACTCGCCAAGACGACGTATAACTAAAAAGCCTTATGTACCTGAAGTTACTTCCCTTACTTCAATTCTTGCAAGTTGCAAGAGTGCGAAATATCCGGTTACACCCGACATTAGCGTTTCCTTACTTGTTTTCATATATTTTTATATTCGGTTTCCTTACTTTTACCACCATATTTTTCGTCTCGAAAATGTTCAGCACGTTTACGCATCATTAGCGTCAAACGGCGAAAATAAGTGTGCATAAAAAGAACGCGAAAAACGAAAAAGCTACGAAAGCATAAGAAAGAATCAATTGATAGCCACCTTTGCATAGACACCGCAGACACATACACACACACACACAGTTACATTCTGCTGCTCTAATCTGCAAATGGCGCTGCAAAGAAGCCCGTATGTTTTTGCCACCGAAACGAAATTATCTAGCCATACTTCAACTGTGAGGCACACACATGCACACAACTACACGCAAAGAGAGTTATAAAAATAAGCCACACACACACATAGAACACACACAAAACTGCGAAAAGTGGAAAAATAGCGCAACTATGTTCGGAAAAAAATTGCAAGCAAACTTAAAAGACGCCCATAAAACAAAAAGCGACGGGCAGATAGCGCCGAGCGGTAACTGCGAACACTCGTGCTGCACGGCGCTTGCAACAAACCGCGCAAGCAAGCAGAAAATGGCGAAGTGTAACGAAATGTGCGCACTAAAAACGCTAATTCATCATTCAATTTTCAGTTCGGTCTTTGTTTGCGCACAGCAGAAGGCCACGTAGCAGGCAGCCAGTGAAAATGTGGTGGCCGCGACGTTGCCGTTGGCGGTGATGGTGGCTGTAAAAGTAGCATTGGCAGCAAAATGTTGCACTGTACTGCTGCGGTGGCGCAATGGATTCGAGAAAAATATCAGTTGGTTGGTTTGTTCGTGGGTTGGTTGTGCGCCAGCACAACTCTTAAAACGTTCGCGAAATGAATGAGCAGCAGTTTTTGCCAATACACGCACACATACACGCGTAAATGCATGCATGTGTGTACTTGAGTTGAAGAAATGCGCGCCAATGTTGCATTTGAAGTGTTTGTATGCTTTGCAGCACCTTCAAAGTTGCGCAAACAAAACATATGTACCAAGCCACACACAATGTATATGTTTACATATATACATACGTGGAACATTTGTTAAAAGTAATGAATATTGTGCTGCAATGAGATAATTTATATGTCGTTAGCTGCTGATTGGTGGTACACGGCGCTCTTGAAGTTATTCACGCTTACTGTCGTCACTAAAAGTATGACAGATATTTTTAGAACCTGTAGAGGGTATGTTAAGTTTGTCAGGAAGTTTGTAAAATCTATGAGAACACGACGGAGACTTTAGAAAAATATATATACATGCCTTTTTCCCTAAAAACTTCTCATTTTTTAGAACCGCTGATATCAGACTGTGGGCAAAAAATAGTAAGACTTATTAGTTAAAATTACTTCGTCAGTCAGTGACATCAGTGGCAAAAGTCAGATCAAAATAAATAATAAATCATTAATTTTAAGTATACTCTTATCTTTCTGAGGTAAAAAAGGGGCATTCGTTCCTTTTCACTATTAATGAAATTATTCAACAAACAAGATCCATTCAGGGGTTACATGAGCTTACGAGTTTCAAAAAATCGATTTTTTTATTGTATTATATTAATAAATTCTACAATATCTCTGGAATATTGTCGTAAATTTTTAAATTGATCCGAGTAAAAGTATTGGATATACAGTCTGCGCTCGAGGTGAGCTGAGCTAAGTGCGCCCAAACGTTTTTTTTTCTCGAAACCGTGCAGCTGATATTTGTTTATCGCGAGCAAATGGTTTTTATTGCTACAAATTACTCAAAGAGGGTCGAGAACGCGTTGATGACGAACCACGTACAGGACGACCATCAACATCAACTTATGATCAACACGTCAATAAAATAAAGAAATTGGTGCTTAGGAATCGACGATTAATAGTCGGAGCTCTTACTAGCATCGTTGGTATATCAGAAGATTCAGTGAAAACCATGCTGAAAGATCAGCATCACGTTAACGTCTGTGGAACAATGCTTTCCAACTACCGGGATATCATGAAACGTATTATTACTGGCAATGAGTCTCGGATCTATGCTGGCGATCCAAAAACAGACGATCGATCTGCCAAATATCGTAACAAAGGAGAGCTGGAGCTGAAAAAACTACATCATAGCAGATCAAAAATCAAAGTTATGTGACAGTTATCTTCGATTATCGAAGTGTGGTGCCCTCTGAACTCCTTACGAATAGCCAAACTGTCAACAAAGAATACTATTTAAGTATTATATGTCATTTGTGTGAAGCTATTCGTAAAAAGAGGCCGGAATTAAGGTCCGACAACTCTTGGCTTTGAACCACGGTAATACACCGCCGCTTACTGCATTGATTCTTTGTGAGCTTTTCGTGAAATTTTCAACCAACATCGTGCCACAACCAAAGGATAGATTTTGAAGAATAAGTTAAGAATTTTAAATTTATGAACAAATTCTTACTATTTTTTACACATAGTAGTATAGCTGTCATACAAATTGAATGACCAAAATTATGTTCTTTTATGGAAAACTTTTTTATTTGACGAGATATTTTCACAAAATGCAGCACAGATTATTTTTTAAACAATGACATAATTTCTTAAGAAACTGTTTAGATCGGTTTAGCTGCCATAGAAACTGACCTATCCAACCGAAGACCTTGTATGGTAAACTTTTCAATTCAGCCAGGTGTCCTAACAAAATTTGGTATAGATTATTATCGAAGGCATTGCTACAATTTCCGAAGAAATTGTTAAGATCGGAATACTACAACATATAGCTGTCATGCAAACTGAACGATCAGAATCAGGTTCTATTAAGGAAAATGGGTAAATTTGTCGAGATATATTCAAGAAATTTGGCATAGATTATTATCTAAGACATGGCTATAATATCCGCGGAAGTTGTTCATATCAGACCACTATAGCATATAGCTGACATACAAACTGACCGATCCAACTGAAAACCTTGTATGGGAAACTTTTTTATTTAATGAGATAAAAGCACGAAAATTCCTTAAGAAATAGTTCATATCAGACCGCTATAGAATACATAGCTGCCATACAAACTGAACGCACTAAATCAAATTTTTATATGGAAAGTTTTTTTCTTATTATTAATTATCTTAACAAATTTGACACAAATAATTATTCAAGACATCACCATGAACTCAAAATTAATTTTTGAGATCAATTCATTCAGTATATTGCTGCAATATGACACAACCGATCAAAAAAATAATAATAATAAAATAAAAATAAAAAAAATTAATAAAACTGATATTTCTTTAGTTTGTGGCAAGTTAACATATTAGTACTAGCTGCACGTTATTTAGCAAGTGCTAAGCTAGTGGAACTACGAAAAGAAAGAAGCTAGTGGCACACAATACTAATCAACTGTACTTTAATGTTCCATATTGGCTTCTCTGCTACAGAGGTTCCCACCTATGAAGAGGTGACAGAGACTTGTCGAAATGTCTTCCAATCTGAGCAACAGTGACTTTTCTATACTTTTATGCAAAAAAAATTAAGTAATGTAAGTAAATAGTTTTATATATACATATGTATGTATATCAGTACAATCAGTTACCTTTTTCACCTCGTTTCCTGCACTTCTTTTGTCTGTTCAATTATCTAGAGCTCTTTACCATTTTGTCAAAAAAAATTACAATAATTGCTTCTAGATAAAAAAAGTAAACGGTAATTGATTAAAAACGCTGTATAACTGTGGCACAGCAGCTAGCAGATGCAAAAAAATATACAAACATACATAAAAAGCATTTTGCAAATCATTTTCGCATTTGATGAGCTACCCAGTAGGTTAGGGTGAAAATTTAATAGGTACCATTAAATAAAAAAATAAAGAAAACAAAAAAAAATGTATTTTATTGCTAATTTCCCTACTTCAAACTACTTTCGCTTAAAAAAAAAAAAAAAAAAACAACCTTTATTTCTTTGCTAATTTCCCTACTTCTCGAACACTTAGCGCTGAAATCCAACAAATCTTCACAATTTCTTTGCCAAACTAGTCGCTCTTTGACTACTTCTTTCACCAGCTAATGGTGATTTATTGCGCATAAACTCTGCTCCAATTCTACTTTGTGCATTTTTCGCTTTCAATGCAATTACTTATTACAGCTTCAGCGAGTAAACCATTACAGATTTATATTGCAACATTACATTGAGTGGTTGGAGCGCATTTAGTTGCTTTGTCTGAAAACATGCACACACATACATATGCGCAACACTGCTGTGAAACATAGCGGCAATGCTGAAAAATTGCACTTTTACAGGCAGCAATTAGTAAGGGGAACTAGCCCGAATAAAACTAGTTTAGGACTCGAACCTTGTGATTTGAAAATGGACCAGTTCACAAAACTTCAGTTTTTTTTCAATTATAGCAGAAATATTCAATGAATTAGTTTATTAAAATTCAAAGATTTTATTCAATTAAGCTTAGAGAATAAAAAAGCTGAAATAAAAGCTTTAAAAAAAGCTTTAAGTTCAAATGCTATGGAGGTGTTATTTTGAAGAAAATTTGTGATTTTTTGAAAAAAAAAATATTTCATTGTTTATTTTGAACTAATCAGCAACTTGATATACATACATAATTGATCAAACACTCGAGATCAAATTTGACCCGGACTTGTCGCACTCAACGCAATTGATAATATTTTTTTTCATATTTTGTTAGAAGCTAGTCTAATTGTTTTGTTTTGTTAAATCTTTGTTATCTTGCTTGCAATTAATCAAACCCCGCTCTGAAGTTTATACGACTCGTATTCAAAAGCCAGCTTTGAACTAAATCCAACCCCACTACTTCACTGCAAAAATACTGCTCACGACTGCCGCATATAAATAGTATGCGGGTGAGAGAGTGCATAAGTCTGCATGTACGCTTGCGTCTTACAGTTCATTTGCAAGGTGAAAGCCTTGCTACACTTCAATGCATTTGCTATTTATAAAATTTAATTTCACTCGCTGCTCGAACTTCTTCCGCACTCGCTTTATCTCGCAACACTAACCTTTTTGTTTCAATTGAACTTTCGTTTGCTGCTCTTTTATGTGTGTATGCACGCCGGTTTCTTTCTCATTTGCCATGAGTTGTGTGCATTTTCTTTTCCCGTTTTTTGTTTGGGTGTAATTTGAAGAGCGATTTCAATGTGCTTAACCTGACCCTCATTGAATAGCTGAATAGTTGCGAAATCGCTCTTTTGCCACTCTAATGCAATTACTTACTTTTTGTAAGACTCCCCCACACCCCACCCCCTACGTAATTGCGTAAATGTGCTTAGTCTGGTGAATGTGCTTTGGTTTTTGTTTGTTGCTATGCTCTCACCTCCATTTGCAACTTCATTTATTTGCGTAAAATTTGTGCGAGGCGGTTTGAGTGGCCCTTTCACTATTGAATTGAGGAATTCAATGAATCTTTTGATGGCATAAAGCAAGTTGAAAGTTCCCTCGGAGATCTGGTAATTTTCTGATTCAATTTGCAACAGAAAACTAAGCCTATTTCGTGGGTGAGGCTTCGGTGAGTGTGTGTATGTGTTTGTGGCAGCAGACATACCCACAATACAAAACAAAGTCCCAACAAGACTAGCCCTTTATTTGCCTCCTTCTTTCATTTTCATTTTAATGTTTCTGTTTCTGTTTTTGTTTCTGTTTGCTTTCTAACTCTTGAATTATTTAATTTGCGCATTTCTGCTGATTAGAAATGCAAAGCTAATATTTGGGCAGGTAATGCTGGCGCACAGACTCGCGCAAGCTTACAGTTAGTTCAACATACCTGCCCAATCAACAGTGAACCGCCATTGTCTAATACAATTTTCATAACAGGAAAGAAAACTTCAATTGTATCAAGAGATGAACAGAAGTCTGGAAGGCATTGTATATGCACATATTCCAAAGCAGATGACTCAGCATAGGTTGTGTTTGTTTGTTGATTCATGAATAGAATTTAGACACTAAATATCAATAAGCCGCCAGGTCACTTTTGGCACACCGTCGGGAAGCATCCTATCACTGTTGATAGTCACCTTGATCAATGAACTAATATGTAGTTCTACTCGACAAGGGGAACTTTATGGTCGTCTGTTAGGCGGACGACCTCGCTGTCCTCTGTAAAGAAATGAATCTCAATCACTTAACCCTGTTCATGGCTACAGGTCTTGAGATCCCCGCCAACTGGATGGAGGGTCACGACCTAACTGTTATTTCAGAGAAAAATATTTCCATTCTCGAGTTCTGTCAAATATCTTGGAGTTATCCTAGACAAAAAGTTAAACCGGCAGAAGAGTCACTCGCCCGAAGTTGAGTTGGCGACCCAATATGGTTTATTGGCTTTACATAAGTGTCATCCGCCCCATACTAAAATATGGTGTAGTGATATGCTGGATGCCTGGAACAGATCCAACGGGCCTTCTCGTTGGGGATTACGATGCGTAAGGCTCTGAAGGTTATCCTCGACATACGGCCAATAAATATACAAGTAAAATATGAGACATTGCTTACGCCAACCGGCTCATAGTTTTAGGCATTTGCAGCATGACTTCTTACATGACACGAACTCGGGTTAAATTAGTATCGCGAACGAGAAAGGGAGACCTATAAGCAAGTAACAACAGGAAAGGCCTTCTTCTGTAGTAATCCATGCACAGAAGGCAGCTTTAATCTTTCAGGCGAAATTATAGGCAAAACAGAAGATGCCAAGTGGGTCTCTGCTGTAATCAGCAAGTCCATAAACTACCAAGACTCTCTGCGTTAGGTATATTCAAGCAATCAATACCTCGGCTAACATTACCTGGGAAGGAAATAAAAAGGCAGAAGAACTCGCCCGACCGAGGGTAGCTGGAAACCCAATTCTCCTGAGCTGCTAAGATCATTCATCTCTTTCAATGGTTAATTGGAGTAATATACTCTAGAAGAACCCTCAGGTCATGGACCACCAGTAACACATGAGATACAAATTAACAGCTGAAGGTTTTCAGGCCAAAACACTTCACTTCTAGACAAAAAAAAACTTAGTAATATTGTTGGTGTCATTGCAGATCACCTAGTCTTAATATCCGGCCTTCGAAAATTGAGAAATATGGATTTGACGGAATGCAGAGCAGGAACGGTTGATAATAAGTTGCTGGAACATTATCTATGCGAATTCCCAGCCTACAGCCGGATGAGGCGGGATATTTTCATGACTTCCAATGGTACGACGAGACATTGGTCCGTTAGATTGAAAATATAATCAGATTTTTCATCAAAACGACCGAGTTGCTGGAAAAGAATTTCTTTGGTTACCACCCCGGAACACAATGGGCTTAATGATGTCCTTAGTGCGGCCACCTGCGGTCTGATGCTCATGCGTCTTCTATCAACCAGCCAATCAACCAAAAGGTTCAGAGGTCGCCCGAAGCAGTGGCAAGTGGTGTGGACTACCATTGAGTAGGTGCTTTATTCAATAAATTTTCCGAACGACAAAAAAATTTTTCAAAAAATTGTGAACCAGAAATTGTGAGTTTCAAGCCAATTTGTAGCATGAAAAATCAGTGCGGACTCAACCTAAAGCCTGTAGGCCAATTCTTTTGGCGAAAAACACAAAGTCGCTAAATGAAAGCAGAGGCTCAAGTACAAAGGTATCTCGCACCGCTTTTTTGAAACAACCAAAATGATATCAACGAAGGGATATTTTCCTACGAGCTTGATCTTCCCATAAGTAATAAGTATTTCCTAATAAAATTTAATAAAACACTAGTAAAATTTAATTTTATAAAAACCTTTCAAAATGGCAAGTCTCACTTAATGCAACCAGAGCAATAAGAACAACAACAACCAGATTGGCGTCAGTTTGGCGCGTGCGATTTCCCTCTCTTAATTCGCGTTCAATTCTTCCGCCATCTGTCAAAATGTCGGCATTTGTCGGTAAACGCTTCGGTTGCTTTTGCTGAAGTTGAGTTGCTCGCGGCGGCATTGCAGTCGGCTTCAGTGCGTTGCACAAGATTAAGTATGTACAAATGTGCACTTATAGCGGAAGAAAAGTGCAAAAACAATAGCAAATGAAAAACACTTTGCCAGAGATTACTTTGCTTTCGCGAATATGCAACCGCCTTAGCGCTGCATACGGCAAATAAATTTTTATTATAGCTACTTGATTTGAAAATGTGCGCGCTCATGCTTCTTCTTCTTATTCTTCTCGCATTGGGAATGCGCGTCGAAATCACACAGTGCATTCAAGTTTCAAATCCGTGGCGTGCACATAAATATAAATATAAACAGGCAACAGCGCACATTTCGTACACACTAACTCGTGTTTATTGGTGCTTGTGCCCAATTGATGTGTGCGTGTGTTTTTTGTGTTTATTTATTTTGTTTCATTGTAGTGGTGTGTCCGCTTTAGTCTTTATTTTAAAGAATTCAACCTAATATAGAAACGTATATATACATATGTTCATTAGGGTGGGCAAAAAACAAATTGTGGGTTAAAATTAACTTATTTACACAAAAGACTATTCCTTTAAGACTGCATTTTTATTGTTTTTCCCGTACAAATAATAATAAATAATACGTGAAAAATATGTTTGTATAGAAAAGGTGGGTGGTTTTATTTACTGCTCCGGAGTGCATGCTCCTTCACAGACTTTCCACTCCAATAGCTGGTTAAAGAAAACCTAAGGAACAGCAGAATCGCAGGTTACATCAGCTTTACAGATGAGCTGACAAGGAAAGGTACCGCAGCCTCCCTATCAGTATAATATAAACGGATTGGTGGTCCCCTCTTTTCCTGTGGTCTAGTACTGAACAGCTGGGGAGCATACACAGGATATTTTTGGCCTAAGATTAATCGTTAGAGATCGAGTAAGCTCTTCGTCCTCAGAAAGATTAACCTCTACCTAGTTAGTTCTAACCGGCTATTGCGAGTTTAAAAACTTTCGGTGTCCTTGTAAGCTTGAAAATCTTACCAGACGTTAGCTGCAGAAGCTGTAAGAAAGAAAACGAGGACTATTCCGCTTACGCTAGAACAAGGCCTTACCAATTGGGAGCTCATCTTTTCAGATATCCCACCGAACTGACGGTGGTAGCAAAATCTTCTAGGTGATTTTTCTGAGTTTAGAAAATAACGTTGGAAAATTTGATAGCTATTACTTATAGGAGCTTCAGTGGATTACTCATGCGTCATGTCATACGAATATCAAGTAAGATTGGGTTACTCATACGCCATGTCATGCAAAGGTCATGGGAAGAACAATTAAGAGTCGGTTTTTCTAGTAGGGAGAAGTATCATTTTGCCGCATTTTGGTGCTCTTGCTCCTCTCCCCTGCCTTTGCCAATACTGTTTTAGGCGCTGGTATCTGATTAGCACCCCGCCATACATGAAGTGCCATAATAGTGAGGCTAAGGCTGAATTTTTAGGTAGTCCACTCACGATAGAGCTATTCTATGCATCGTGCCTTCGTCGGTATCAAAAATCAGCAGTGGTTCAGCTCAGGAGTTGAATTTTTATGGCTTCACAAAAGACGGCTTATAGTAATGTATCAAGTGCCATCTCTGGATTAGTGATCTTATCTTACCTAACTTAGATTCATTTTAACACATATTATAAATAAATTAGATTCTTGCTTAACCCTAATGCACATATTTTCTTATAAAAATGTACAAATATACAATTATTGTAATACCTATAAGAAAAGATATATATATATATATGACCTCCATAGTGCGCGTCAACTTGATTTATTGCATTTTAAATATCAACAGCAAGGACAAGCGTATGTTTTGTCGGAATAAAGCTAAAAATAAAATTTAAAGAAAGGATAAATAAAAGCAAATGTATGACAGTGACACTCTCACAGGCGAAGTAATGAGCAATGCTTGTGCCGTTTATCTTAATCAAAGAATGCAACTTGAAAATTTACTTGCCTCATTTCATTCTTAAACCCCTTCAACTTCCTACTTTATTTGCTGCTTTCTCTACAGTTTACTTATACCGTTAGTATGCATGCACACTTTTGAAAATACATAGTATGTAATGTATGTTTGGCTGCTGAAACAGAAGCTTAAGCAATATCTTTTAAAGCAGTGTGCAATTACAACAAATACAAGCATGGCTTGGTAAGATTTTGGCTAAATTAAACAGTAAATATCATAGCGAATTGTAAAAGCTTTGAAGGCGTGAAGAATTTCAAGGTGCTTGAAAAGATTTCATGCTAAAAAAGTTTAGTACCACATAAATTCAGTATACTCGTATAGTATAAGGAGGCTTGAAAAAGGTTTTAGCAATTTGGTTACTCAGTTTTTGAGATATCGACCTAAAATTCTGCACAAGTTATTTTCGCTCAAAGAAGCTGCTTGCTTGCCGAAACCACTGATATCGGACCAATATGGTATATAGCTGTCATACAAACTGACCGACCAAAAACATGACTTTGTATAGAAATCTATTTTATTTGACAAGATATCTTCACGAAATTTGACTGGGATTATTTACCATGACAACGATACAATCTCCCAAGATCTTATACTGATCGGACTACTATAGCATATACCTGCCATATAAACCGACCGATGAAAATTAAGATAAAGATTTTTTATATACCCCTTTAGCTATAAGAAATGCACCTGTGAAAGATAATATAGCTACGGTGTGGTCCCAGTTAACTTTGTTTTAGTTTTTACTCAATAAAATTTTTTACTAAGAAACCTTGAATATGGACCCATAGACATATAATAATATACAATTTAGCAATTTCAAATTTCTTAGACTGCTTAACAAAATCGGTTTGCGCAGTTCCAATATGTAGCAATTTTTAGACGTAGAAAAGCAATAAATATCATATTTCCTTGAAAATCGACTGATTGATATCGCATGAATAGTAGTATATAGCAATACAGTTATATAAAAGAAAAGTTTGTTATTAGAATAATTAACTTTTTACTCCTACGACCTCCTTCCGTAAACCCCAACTTCTCACTTCCATTTCCGTTTGTTGCATACTTCTTTTTCTGTTCTATTCTCCACACCACACACGCTGTCTGTCCACGTTTTATGCTCTGCATATTTTCGGTCTATTTCAAAGCATATTGCACAAAGTAGCACACTTCCTCTATTCTGGTAACAGTTTCTTGCTACAAATGTTATATTGCATTGCTGGCGTCCGTTATAAGGCTGCAACGCACGAACAGACAAATAAAGTACTTATACAAAACAAATATCCCGTAATAGTGGCTTAATACTCACAAAGCATGAGAGACAGTAATAAAAGCAACAACACTAACAAACAAGAACTTCTTGCAAGTTGAAGGAAATGCAACAAAATGATTTCAATGGTATTTAAGCAAAGTTACTACTTGTAACTGATTTCAAATCACGTACAGCTATACAACTGAAATGCTGATCTCCAACTGTGTGTTTGTGTACTTGTATATAAATTTTCTTGTTTGCATGTGTGAGCGCCTTGCAACTGTTATTTGAATTACACTGTATTTCGCTTGCGTATGTGCTTGCCACTCAATTTCATGCAGTCGAAAATATGCAAGTGAAAATTTGAGTAATTCGCAATAACTCAATTTCATCTACCACATTTGTATGTATTGTACATATGTATGTGTAAATGATATCAATGCAATAAATTATATAATAAAATGTTTTCGAAATATTACAGTACTTTATTTTTATTGCCTTTACCGAATTTCCTTAACCAAAAAGTGTTTTCGTATTCATCGTTTGCCACCAGAAGTAGCTGTGGCTGTGTCCGTTTGTTGCTTGGCAAATAGAATTCTATATTTTGACTTTGATATGGCAAATTGACAGTTATTTATTTTACTTTTGAGGAATTTATTATCTGTACAGTGCATTTTAGCAACATTTCGATTATATTGAAAGTAATAATTCTAATTAAATATCACAACAGATGGCTTAAGTGCACTTCCATTAATTAGATATTCATACATATGTGTAAATTTTTGTAAATTTTTTGACACATGTGTTAATAAATTTTCCAATTTCTTTCAATTTGCGACATTTAGAAACATGTAAAGTGAATTGCTAAACCAATTTGTTTAATAACAAACTCTTATACGTATTTTTTCAAAATGTTTGTAAAGCCAAAAAATACTGTTGTAAAATTTAATAGCTATTACTTATAGGACCTTAAGTGGATTACTCATACGACGTACGAAGATCAAGTAGGATTGGGTTCGAGAATCAAATATAAGTGCGTTACACATACGTCATGTTACAAGAAGACCAAGTATAAATAGGTTAATCATACGCTATGTTAGACGAAAATCTAATATAATATCAAGAACAAGTCGGTTACTCATACGCCATATCAGACGAAAATCGAATAAATGTGCGAAACTCACATGCCATGTCACTCAAAGAGCGAATAAGAGTATGTTACTCATACGCCATGTTACATGAAGACCAAATACAAATAGATAGCTCATACGCCATGGCCTACGAAAATCGAATATAAGTGCGTTACTCATACGCCATACAACACGAAGTCCAAGTAGGAATGCTTTACTCATACGCCATGTTACAAGAATTCCGACCACAAATAGGTTACTCATACGCCATGTCAGACGAAATCGCATACATTATAAATATATTACTCATACGCAATGTCATATATTATGTATGTATGTCAAATCGTCACCAATTTTTTTTTTATTGTAAAAAATCATCGCTATAGTTATAGTTATTATAATTATATATGTATTCTCCACAAGTTCTAAGTACTATGATGCGCCAATACAACGTTACTTTCACGTATCGCACGTAAAGCGCTAATGCAAATTTCAGGTTTCCTGCAAAAAAAGTGTTGTAATTCTAATAAGCTTTGCATTAGTAAGCAAAATGTCAATATGATCGTTACATGAACCGTGAACTGTGTAACAGTAATTAACTGTATATATTAAGTGCAATAAGGTTGTTATTAAAAAAATAAAATTCACCGTTTACCTTTTTGCAATCATTTCACTAAATCTGTTTTATAACTACCATGCATTTAAAACACATTAACTTTCGGTTTCACTAGGAGATTGTAGAGTTGAGTCTTAAGACTGCAACAGACAAATTGAATTTTCCTCCTATACCCAAAATTTATATATTTATATATTATAACCAATAAATTTTGATCGCGCTAGTATTCACTTAAATGAATGCAATCTTTTGAAGTCCTGCTCTATAAACAAGTTAAAAAATTATTTTCACCAGGCACACCCTCATATGCGTATATGTAAATGTTTATCATTATGCAAGCATTAACCAATTTGCACTAATTATCGCCTAAAACAATTCCCCTCTCATAGTAAAGTTAATATTTATTTTCAGATATTTACGCTGCCAGCAATTTCGACAGCTGCTAATGCGCTGCCGTTTATTTGATTTAGTGCCAGTGGAATTGTAAATGTATAATATTTTTCTGGCTATAATCAGCGAGTACATTTTCAGGTTATGACCTGTATATTAATAGCTGCTTGCTAATATTATAAATATTCATATTTGGTAATAACGGCTTTCAAAATTCCGCAAATTTATTGATAGTTTTCTATTTTTGGGTATCATTTTCTGTTTTTGCTAAATAATTTATACGTTAACAAATAAACAGCTAATGGAACTCATACCTATAAAAAGGTAAGTGAGAAAGAGTTAAGTACTATTTCACTTCCCATCAGCGTAAATTAAATGAAAATCATAATCAAAATTCTCCCTGTGTTTCATTAGGACAGCTCACATAACATCACCAATATATGAAGAATAAATTCAACCAGATATTTCTGAATCCTGATATTAGTTATATGAGGTCTAGGGCAAGTTCTCGCCCGATTCGATCCCTTTTTGACACAGAGATACATCGTTAGACGAAAAATACGCTCACATAATTTAATTAAAGTAACTCACATGTTTGCCAATGTGTGTGTATAACGTCAACAAGTTCGAAAATTTTTATATGGCTCTGTGGAGGCTAAGCAACGTATTGAACCGATTCAACCCATTTTACTACTATTACATGAAATCAGATGGCTATATATCCTGATCTTAGCAGGAATGCGCCGCTCCAAGCTACTATAGCGAGGTATAGCGGGTTCAACCTTGCTTAAAGATATGGTCAACCTCCGAGACAAATTCCGACTCTTTGTCGATCTCTATAAAGGGCACTGCAAGCTCAGGAAGCTGGGTAGATTCCATCTATATGAACAGGGATCACATCATCTCAGTCACGCTCAGCAAGCTCCTTGAATTATTCACAGTGCTGGATATGTGATATGGAGGAGGGCACAATAAACCATAGGCTGCAGTGTAAAGCCTCTATTATTTTCTATATATCTACATGAAAAGGATTATCATCGAAATTTTAAAATATATCACACAATCGGGGTACACATATTCGCTTCGCGTAGATTTGAGTAGTTTTAATCAGATTTTGACAATTTTTAGTGATAAGGTGGCAAACCTCAAAGTCACTATTCGTCCAAAGTTTTAACCGGTTACATTGACTGAATCAATTCTCACGACAGCCGGCTATAGGTTTCTGGAATTGACCAATATTTTATCCGGTCAAGGGCTGTCTTTTCGGAGATCTAACCCTGTTTGGATCGGTCAGTTTTAGATCAAGTTTGTCATGACTTGAGCAACTTCTTACAGCACGGTTGCTCCATATCCACCTAATTCGTGATGACATTGAGTCCAACCCGGGCCCGGGGAAATTTTCCTGCTGTATCTGCGCGAAAAGTCTCAATCCAAACTCCATCATCTTAAGACCAGCTCAGAGCTTACGACACACCGGGAGTGGACCACGAGTTATGTGATCCTATACTACATACAACGGGTGTGCAATCTGCACCAAGTTCACGCAATGCGCCGCCCATGCTTATCTCGATGATTATCTTGGATGATTATCTTTAATAAAGCTAACTGGACCAACTTCACAGAATTTAACGAGAGCACCTTAACCGCACTACCCATTCCAACGGACGTAATCGTTGGCAAAAGTCAATTCGGCAAGGTAGTCGCAACTGTTACCACTCACTTCAACCTCGTAGTCTATGATGAATTGAATGTCGCAAGGTGACTTCAACGGAAGCTGGCAGCCAGCTGGCTCTATATGGACGTCGGACAATGGAGTCGATGATTCGATTCCGTTCTAACTTTTTATGTTATGCACATCGCTTTACAGTTACGGACATCGCTTCAGAGCTCCTGCTGAAGTTAAAGTAAAATAAAAGCTCTCAACGAGTCACTGCTCCCTTTATCAACTCATTTAGCTTTAATTAAATACAAAGCAAGTAAAAAAATGTTCCCCTTTTGTTTCTTTAAATACACTCCAGTAGTTTTTGCGAAATTCTAATAGAGATTATAATGAAAAAAAAAAGTTATCAAACATTATATGAGTTACATTAAACATTAATAAACATAATCTCGCTGACCATAAAAAATGAAGCCGTAGAAAAAAAAGCTGAACGGCTTACAACTTTTTTAGAATGTCGCACGTTTTTTCCGTGTTTAACGCTTTTTCACACTTAAAAGACAAATGCCGTGTAAACGAGAAAAAACGTGTAAAAATGGTATTTAGAGAAAACGTTGCATAAAGTCAGGCGCACACATGTGGATCTGCTGACATACCTGCATACGACAAGCGCGCACACATCTACGTACGTACAAATGATGTACAAACGCAGCCAGAGTGCCACGAGCAACGCAGCGACGCAACAGGAGGGCCGCAGCAGGACGCGAATGAATAATAATAGTGCGCAATTAGTCAAGCAGCTACACACGGCTGCCAGCTCGAGTTTGTGCTAAATTTAATTGTATGTCCAAGTGTGTGTGTGTGGTGTTTACATGCACGTAGTTGGGCTTGTGTATGCGAAATCGTGCTGCACTAAGTAAAAACCTTAGCAGCTTAATATGCGCTTGCTAGCACGTGTTTAATCAGTGTTACACAAACGCACACTTACATTTATTTCAGCACACACACACACACGCTAACATTTTCCGTTTGTCTTTTGTTCTTTTTTTTTTTTGCTACTAATGCCGGCGATTTTTTGTGTGTGCTTGCAACGGTGGAGAAGACAGCAAAGCGTTAGACAGGCGACATGTACATGGCACATCCTACTTAATGTCTCCTTTATTACATGGAATTCATCAGCAAATCCTGGATTGTCCTGAATTATACCTCGTGTCATCCTAGATTAAATGCACACTTTGAACTCCAGCACTTTATTGTTTTCTTCTTTTTTTGTTTCTATAAAATTTAATTATTTATAAGCTAGCTATATTTTAGCATGGCAGTTGTGCGTTAATGCTTGTGCGTATGGATGTGTGCGTGTCTGAGTTTAGTGTGTGTTTTAACTGAATTAGAGAAAGTGGACACAACGTTTAGTTAATGAATGAGCGGAATCCGTGGCTTTGTTGCAGCAAAGTTTTTGCGCTTTTCGCAGGTAAATAAATATTTACAGTTATCTATGTATATGACGTGAGCGATAATTCTTTGTTATGCGAATAGAAAAAAAAATATTTTTTAACATATATAAAATCATTAAAATATATCATACATTTAAACAAATGATATATGTATGTATAATATTAACAAAGAACCCAAATCATAAAGACGGTCAATTTTTTAAATTTTAAGAAGACTCTCTTACTGATGCCAATACATTTTATCAAATTAGACAGAGACTCTTAAAAAATAGATATGTTATGTTTTATAAACAAAATAGATATTATCTGCTTCATTCATGTCAATGATCTTACCAGTTTCCCAAATATTGTTTAAAACGGATTTTCAGCTTTTTTGAGATTTTTTGAAATGAGTATTTTAGAAGCAGCAGCAAAAATTAATATTTTGTCTTTCCTTTGAATCTGACTGGCCAAAAAGGATTATTTTATATATGGGCCAAGCAGCTCACGACTTCCGCTCTTAGACCAAGAATTCTCTTGATGAAGACGGGCTAAAGTGAGAAGGCGAACCATCCCTCATCAGGCTTGTGCCCTCCAATAAAAAAGAAACAACAACCTCGGATAAGAGACTCCTCTTTTGTGTCTGACCACTGCAAACGCATTAGGGATTACGATTT
Organism: Bactrocera neohumeralis; assembly: GCF_024586455.1. NCBI lineage: Eukaryota > Metazoa > Arthropoda > Insecta > Diptera > Tephritidae > Bactrocera > Bactrocera neohumeralis. The sequence goes on from NC_065920.1 coordinate 15,771,569, forward strand.
AAAGACATGCACCTGGAATGTTCGGTAACTTAACTAGGAGGTGCCGCACAATCTGCACCAACTACCGTGGCATAAGCTTCCTCAATATCGCATATTAGGTTCTAGCAAGCAAATTGTGTGAAAAATTTAAACTCACCGTCAACCAACCGATTAGACCTTATCAGTGTAGCTTCAGGCCTGGAAAACCAAAAACTGACCAGATATTCCCCATACGCCAAATCTTGGTAGAGACCCGTGAAAGGAGAATCGACACACACCACCTCTTTGTCGATTTCAAAGCTGCTTTTGACAGCAAAAAAAGCCTTTATACCGCGATGTCTGAATTTGCTATCAAAAATAATACGGCTGTGTAAACTGAAGTTGAGCAACACGAAAAACTCCGTCAGAATCGGGAAGAACCTCTCCGAGCCGTTCGATACCAAACGAGGTTTCAGACAAGGCGATTCCCTATCGTGCGACTTCTTCAATCTGCTCTTGCAGGAAATAATTTGAACTGCAGAGTTAAAGGTTCAGGCTTCTACAAAAATATACAACTGCTGGCGTATGTCGATGATATTGATATCATTGACATCAACAACCGCGTCGTTAGTTCTGCTTTCTCCAGACTGGACAAAGAAGCAAATCAACTGAGTCTGGTATTGAACAAGGGCAAGATTAAATATCTCCTGTCCTGAGAGTCATGACTTCGAAGTTATAGATAATTTTGTCTATCTTGGAACCAGCATTAACACCAACAACTACGTCACCCTCGAAATCCAACGCAGAATAACTCTTGCCAACAAGTGCAACTTTGAACTGAATAGGCAATTGAGAAATAAAGTCCTCTATTGACGAACAAAGGCAAAAATCTAAAAGTCATTCTTCATCCCCGTCCTGCTATATGGTGCAGAGGCATGATGGCTACATCTGATGAGTAGCCCCCTCATAACTTCTATCAGGATTTTTAAGCATCCGGCTGACTTTACTCCATATGGTTGATTGAATGTAAGATACCTTGATTTTCTTTATATTTAGCGAAAATATCAGCGGATATTTAACTCCTCTATTAAAAATATACTGTTTAAATGGAGCGATGTAGATAAAAAAATTATTATTTAAAAAAAATAGAATTTCGCCCGATTATAAATACAATTCCATTTATAATACCTCATTTAATTCGCCGAGAGTAAAAAAAAATAACCATTTAAAATATTTTTATAAGAAATAATTAATTTCAAAGGCTTTCTGAATTATAAGTATTACACTTCGCCCCCGCAGTCACTCACGCCATCTATATATTTGATATGATTTACTTCCACGCCGCAACTTCGCTTTCACGCCCTCCTCCACATTTACTTCTACGCACCTTTTTGCCAGTCACCGTGGCCGCTGCTTTGGCATCAAGATACCAAGTATTCTCCGGCCGGTGCTCAATTCACTGCATTTTAAACGGTTTCATAAATTACGGCGATGCACAAAAGTGTCGCATCAAGATGAACTGCTGTCGCCAACGCGGTTAAATTTATTTTTGTCGCGCACTTGAGTGCATTACAATGCCCCAGCTCAGTCCGCCAAATGAAGCGCAACGCAACAATCAGTGTAAAGTAGTAAATGAGTGAGCGAACGAGGAGACAAGGTGTAAGTAATGTATCATAGCCGACCCAGAGCGTGGACGCTGCCGAGATGATTTTGCCATAAAGCAAATGAACAGCACGGTAAGGAAATGCCTTAAACTTTTCATTTTCCATTTTGTCTTGCGGCATTCGCGTGAAGACGCGGCTGGCTGGCCGCTCTGCTCGTCTTCTGTTCGCTCATGCTCACCTGAAAATGATAAACGCACTCGCTGTTATGCAAAGTGTTTGCGGCACGTAAATGAAATGTAATATTTTTATGAGATTCATGCTGTGTGCCGCTGAGTTAGGTTAGTGATAGGTTGCGATAGCTTTGCTGTGGAGTTTTTTATGCGAACGGGTGGCCGCTTTTATACCGTGTGAGTCGCATACAAAGCAACCACTCTCGTGGTGGAAAGCGGAACTTGTTGGAAAAGTGTTTGGCTGAAAGATGACAACTTAATAAATTAAACTTCTTGAAATTTTAAAGGGGTATTGCTTTTCACGAGGATATTTTTGGGACAATTCGTACTAAATTTTTATTCCGAATATTTTTAAGGTCCAGTATGAAAATCCTTACAAACAAAATTAATATTCCCATATTTTATAAGCCACGCATAGACTAGTTTTGGTCCTTCGCGATACAAGATGCAGTTCTAGGTCAATGAGGAGTAGACATCCTTTAGGATGCCTGCGCTTGACCCGAATTTTAACAGACTCTGTGGCCTGAATAGCGATACTTCCTCCAGTGAGTCGTACCGTGGGGACACCAGATGCTTGCAGCGTAGTCTTGCTAATGCGGGACAAATGCAGAAGTGATACTTTATTGTTTCCCTAGTGCCCAACTCCTAGTCTTCTCGATCTGTCAGCCCCATTTTGCAGGCGTGTGTCGCCACTAGACAGTGACCAGTTAGTATTCCAAACATGTTCCTATAGCCTCTTCAACCGAGTACCAATAGGTACTTTGTCTTCAACAACAGCCAGAAACTCAAGTCTACATGAATTACCCATTGTATCCAACTTTGTAACGGCGATTCTCTTCACAATCGTGAGTTGAAAAATGCAGATTTGGGCGGAGGAAGTATTAAGCTCAATGTGTTTTGCTCACGTCTGCCTTCTGCCTCGAGGGAACCATAAGGAAGAAAAATCTTGCACTGCCGAATATCCTGAGTATCAAGAAGACATTCAACGACGTTTTGCCGGCAGCGGTCAATGCAGCGGCAGGTTTAGAGTGGAATCGAACCTTAAGCATCTCATCTTCAACTTCCCTGCTATAGGGATCGCGGCGGAGTGGGGTTGTGCGTGGATACAACGGAATATGAGTAGGGGCATCGCACAAGGAAAAATTCTCTCGGCATTTCTCTGGATCATGCATCTCAATGACTTCTGGAAAAGCATGAGGAATTCGGCTGCCTCTTGATTGGTTACGCGGATGATGTAGCTCTCATGGTTGAGGAAAATTTTTTTAATACCATGAATGAGTTAACTCAGGTATACCTTAGCTTCTAGTTTCGGCTACTGAAAACGTCCTCTCCATAAGTACCAATAAGGCCAAACTGTTTTTATTCACTAAGAAATGAAATATACCGGAAGCTCATCCACCATCAATGAGAAGAACGCGTCTTTAGCTTGCTGACAAAGTTATGTATCTAAAGCGCAAAGATCTCGTGGAAGCCCAAGAGCAAAGAAAGAACAAAGCAGGCATTGATTGCCCTACATTTTTCCTAGGGATCTTTTGATAAAGAGTGAGAGATCTCACCAAATGTAGTCCTCCGGATCTATGAAATCATAGTTAAGCTTACAATATGCTACAAAATTTTTATATGGAAGGTGCTCGAAAATACTACACTCACGAAAAAAATTAATGAGTAGGAGGAGGCATCGAAAGCCGGAGCGGAACTTTAATCCGCTAAACCTAACCTACACCCAACTCAAGACCCTCCCACGGAACCACCAGATAAGGTATTACTTCATGGAATCGACAAGACATTTTATGTGTCCTCTATTCGCTTGGTGAAAAGATGTCCACTTGTCAGAGGACTGACACCTAAAGGCTGTCCAATTTTCCACCATTAAACTACCACATAGTGCAGTTTCTAACTTTTCCCTTATGTTTCAAAACCGAGGACAATGGAAAAACACGTGCTCAGAGTCTTCGATGGACTCCGCATACATCGAACAATATGGACTGACGTCTCTTTGAAATTTGCGTAGCTGGCCTCTGAAAAACCCATGCCCGCTTAATATTTGGGTCAGGTAGAAATCCAGGTCCCTATGTTGTCTAGTTATCCACATATCGATGTCAGGTATGAGTCTGTGATTCCGTCGTTATTTGGTTGAGGTTTGCCACCAACGGACTGTTCACATCAGTGTGCATGGCGAACTATGAACCAACTATGGCACTCAATTCTTTGTTGCATATACAAGTAGACAAAGCCGCAAAGTGTGTGGCCTCTCAGAGTCAGACAATATGTGTGTTTTGATGACTGCAATCCCGGGTACTCTGGTACTCGGGTACTCTCCTACACTTTGATTTCATTCCAAAATACCTTGACTACCAGGCCGCCAAATTCAGCTCAAGCTGACGCTTCTCTGCTTACATTCCTTCGAGAGTGGCATGTTGAGACATTTCGCTGTAGAAGAGAAGACTATATTTCTTAACTGTAGCATTTACTTGCTTCATAATTAGACTGGGTGCCTGGCCACAGCGATATTTCAGGAAACTGTAGGCCTGATGAGCTTGCCAGATCAGACGCCTCATTTCAATAACTGCTGAATGGGAAAGGTTAGGAACTCCGTTGGCTTCCTGTGGTTCGCCACTGAACTGTTGGACCTCAAGCCCAATTCGGCAAATGCTGGTCGATTACCAGCAACTGTGCAGTCAAAAGGTTCGTCTGACTGAGGATAAATAGTAAGAGGTCCAGGGAGAACTCTTTGCTATTAGCAAGGTGTACCGTTCAAGGAGGTAGTTGTTGGAGCTCTAACAGTCCAAGCGGGTATCGTATGTAACACTGAGTATCTTACCGGATGCCAGCTGCAGTAGGTGTTTGGAAGAAGATAAGATATAATCATAGCAACGCAGCCTCTTTGAAGGTGCCGCTTTTGCTAGTTCAAGGCAAAAACATAACGGATCTGACACTTTTAGCCAATCAAGTGAAATCTTCTTTTTTATTGGCATTGGCACCAGTTATAGCCGAATGAAATACTTAGCGCAAATAGAAATAAGGCACTTTAGCAGTTTTGTGAGAAGATTGCGATGTAACCTAACCTAACTTCTACAAAAGTTTTGTTTGAAAAATAAATATAAAAACTTCAATGAGTCTTCCTTTAAACTAAGCAACTTAGAATTTAAGCAGTACTGCATATGAAATTATCTGGAGCGCATAGAATAATATCCATCATTTCAAGGAATTCGCAGAATGTAGTATGTATTTACAGTTATATTTACAAATACAATTTTCAACACACAGCCCTCGAGCGATTTTCGCTTTAAAATTTTTATTTTCTTTATATTCCTGTTCTTCCACTTAAACGTATGTATATAAATACTTTATATTTTATTTATATTATTTTATTTCCTTGTCTGCTGCTGAATGTGTTAAAGTGCTCACCGGAAATGCCGGGATCTACAAAACATCAACAACAAAGGCGTGAACAATAACAATGGCACAAAAGCGAAACCAAATGCAAAACTCCGCACAATATTTACACGAGTACATATGTCTCAATAAAAACTTATGTGTTTGCGTGTGTGTGTTTGTGTGTGTGTGTGCATATTTATTTGCATTTGAGTGCGCAAACAGCGGCTTATTTTGCAATTGCAATTCGCTTAAGCATAAACTAGACTGTGGCGGCGATAACAGCGAAAGCAACAACCACAACAACAACGAAAAACAACAATGCGACTGTCAGCAAAGACAACACTGCAGGGCAAATTGCAGCCGACACACGCCTCGTTGCACTGCATTTGTATTAGTGTTGCGAATGCCTCGGGTGCCACTCAGCATACTTCTTTCCCTGTGAACGTAAGTGGGCGTGTATACTAGTTGGGCATGTCTCCGCAGTTGCACGCCTGTCATGACATGTTAATACTGTTACTATTGCTGGCACAACACACCAACAATTGCAATTTTTCCACATCTTGAGGGCAACAATTGTATGTTCGGCTGTGTGTGTGTGTGTGCCTGTCATTGCAGCGCTTGTCACACGCCGTCTACCTTGAAGTACACTACCGCTTGACACTGTTGTCACAGCTTGCAAAAGCCGTCTTCCGTTTCGGCGTAAAGTTTTTTCAATTTTTTTTTCCAGCGCCGCTTGTGCCGCTAGAGCTTGTTGTTTGTGTGTGCGTGCGTGTATTTTCATTAGTCTGTTGTTTCTACATGCTATTACTAGCGTCATTGTGGCAATTTCTTCATTTCATGGCTTGTTTCGCCGTGTATCCGGAAATGTATGTGCTTGTAATGCGGTTGCGATTGCTACGTGTTAACTGTCAAATGACATGTTGCATGCAACGTTCCAAAAAAAGCGAAGCTAAGTGTACAAATTTGGTTATTTAAATAGGGATGTACGTTAGTATTTGGCATTTGCAATGCTTGCCACACAAATGCCTTTGCGGTGCCACATATGTCTGCGCTTTTAAACTAGTGTTAATAAGAAATAACGGACAGGTTTGGCACTTAGCAGAGTGTATTAGATTAAGTAAGTTAATATTTGAAGAGATATTTATGACATTTTGAAGATATTTTCATAATTGCAAGGAAATTGATGAAATTTGTCACTCATACGCACCGGACCCCTCATTATTTAAGGGATTTATTAACTTGTAAATTCTAAAATATGCATTTCTTACTTATACATATAGCGCATGTACATGTATTTAAAAATATCCCCAACAATTTTTAAGGGGTCAGTGGGGTAATCTGGCCTGTTTTTTGACATTTCTTTTTCATAGTAATTTTGATTCTACAATAGAACTTCTTTCACATATCATGAGGTATATCGTGGAGTGTATAAACAAATTTTTTCGGAATTTTTTGATGACATCTGTGGGAGAATGGCTGGGTGAATGAGATGAGTTTTGTCACTGGCGGACACGGTTGCTCATGTTTGGAGCATATGAAACACAAAAACCCAATTTATTCTTAAAATGTACGTGAATGGTTATCGTCGCTACTAGAATCATGAAAAAATGATGATAAATAAACAAGTAATTAACATTTTTTTTTTTAATTTTATTTTTTCCTTTTATTTTTCCCCATGTTTTTTTACATAAATTTTGTCATAACATTGTCAATAAATTATAAAAATTATAGGGACGTTAGCCAGGCGTTTTGTGAACATTTAAAAAAAAAGTAAGCAAATCGCTTGAGTAGTTCGACTGGAATCATGTCCGCCAGTTTAAAAAAGTGTGCTTTGAGAAAAACGGGTTTAAAGTGCCAGGTAAGCACTCCGAGCGCTCCGAACGTCGAGCAGTATTATTATTTTGAACCTTTTTCGAAACCTTCCAATGATAAAGTGGGTTTCTACATTATTTCTAAGGGTATAAGGGAACAGAAAATGCAAAAACCAAAAAAATAAAAAAAATTGAAAAAAGATTAACCTACTGACCCCTTAAATTGATCCAGAAAATAGTTTCGAATATACAAGCGAATTTATTGAAAAAACTAACTGAAAGTAATCGGCTTCCAAAATTTAAATGCGCTTATCTCGAAACGCTGAGTCGGTTAGGGCAATTTCTACGAAATGACTGAATCGATCGACTTGAAACTTCAAAACTTCTTAGAAATATTTTCAGATAATAATCAAGGAAAACAGATTTACGATAAAATTTCCCACGTTTAAGCTACTTTGAACTAAACATATTTTTCTTTTGGTTGGAAAGTCACAAAGTTTTCAAAAACAAACTTTGGACTAGCACTTAGATCATTGCCTATATTCATCTATTGTAAAAATAAATATTTGTGGCTTTCGGATTTGCGATTATTTTGAGCATAAAAATATTCCTCAATGAATCACCTCTATTTAAAGAGTAATTTACTGCACATTATATTTATTTATTTATTACATAAAAGGCTTCCACAAAAAATATTTACGAAAAATGAAATTTTCCTGAAATTAATATACTTGTAGCACCTCAAAATCTATTATTGACACAAATGGTAATTATACCTTGAACAGAATATGTTAAAAATGCCACAAAGTTTGTAACACTCCGAAGAAAGCATCAGAGACCCTTCAAAATACATATATGGATCATGTACATATGTATAGTAAATTATCAGCGTGAAGAGCTGACATGATTTAGCCATGTTCGTATGTTAGTCTGCTTTTGTATAGGTGGACTAGTCCCTCAGGTTTTGAGTTACCAATCTGAAATTTTGCACACATGCTTTTCTTTCCAGGAAGCTGCATATTTGTCGGAACCGCTGTTATCGCACCACTATAGCATATAGCTGCCATACAAACTGAACGATCGAAATCAAATGCTTGTATGGAAAACTTTTTTATTTGAGAAGATATCTTCAAGAAGTTTGCCATGAATTATTACCAAAGACAGTGCGACAATATCCCAACAAATTGTGCAGATCGGACGACTATATCATATAGCTCCCATACAAACTGAACGTTCAAGATCAAATTCTTGTACTGAAAATTTCTTTGTTTGAGAATATATCTTCAAGAAATTTCACACGGTTTATAAAAATTAAAGCAATACTATAATATTTGAACACATCTTTTTGATCGGACGTTTATAGCATATAGCTGCCATACAACTGAATGATGTTTGTGTTGATATTGAGAAGACAAAGTGATATTTTCTCTGTACTTATTATTACACTTGTACACAATAATGTAAATTTCAACTACTAAACAGCAATTTTCCTCTGCTTCTCAATTGCCTACCAGTTCTCCTTAATATAATATATTTTTATATATAAAAATTACGTTTCACGTTGTTTGTCCGCGATTGACTCCTAAACTACTGAACTGATTTTAGCAAAATTTAGCGCACGGTGTCCAGTTTGAAGTAACTTAGAAGATAGGATAGTAAAAATAATTTATAAATAAAAATTACAGTGAAAGCTCTACTAAATGGACGCTCTATTAAGCGGACATCTCCATTAACATAGTGACCGGTCCCACAATTTGTTGATATTTATAAGGTACAATCTTATAGCTTTACAGAGAGAAAGGTTGGTTCGTCAGTGTCTGTTTATGGGAGATTCCCCTGTATATATAACATATGCATGTATTCCAAATCCCCAAAATAATATAAAACAGTTGAACTTACATAATTCAAACTTCTATAACTCGAAGTTCTCCATAACTTGAACTCTTAAATTAGCAAAAATCAAATTGCATACAAATTTTTTGCCATAACTCGAAGTTTTTTGTGGATTATGGCGATTCGGGTTAGGGAAGTTCAACTGTAATTATAATTTTCAGTAAAATGCCAAATCTTAAGAACCATTTTCTCAATGTCTGTTTAGCAGCCATTTGTCAGTTAAACTCTGGTCAACTTAACCAAGATACCTTCCTTCGGTAAAGAACGTTTTTTTAAATAGAACTGACAGATGCTGTTAACCTTCTCAGTTAGGTTAACAGCATCTGTCAGCATCAGCCTTAAATTCGTTTCTTTTTCCAATGAAATTTATTTGTATGAGTATATTTAAAATTAAGCCTCAAGCACAATTCCTTGGACTCTTATACTGACAAAAACATTTTTGCATTTATTCGTAAATGAAATTTCCACTGCATTGAATAGTTTATTATATGAATAATAGTATAAAATGTATACCACAGCAACGAGTGGCCGGATCCACTAGTACATATATACATTTACACAAATAGATTAAAAAACAACTGATAGCAGCTAGGTCACCAACTCCACCTGAACCACAGCCATCAATTTATTTTTACTGCACATAAACTCTCATATAATCATTGCTATTCTTTGTTGGTTTAAGTTTTAACTTTTGCATTGACTTCTGCGCAAATTTTTATTCCACCAAGTATTATTAACCTGGTGTTATTGCATTAAATTTCCAAATTTCAACATCAAAACAAACTTTACGCAAACGTTTACATATGCACAGCCAAACGCAGCACAGCACTCACCGCAACAAATACAATGAGACAACGCATAACTATGGCAATGACAACGTGCATATAACCTCGGATATCTCGACAATTCAACGTCGTCGTCTCACTGTCAATGCGGCCACTTAACTTTAACTTTTCAATTTCGCACTTAACACTTTTGCGCTGGTTGACTTGATTAGTACCAAGCACTTACGTGTGACATAGTACATACATACAAACGCACTTCCGTGGGTACACCCGTATTTGCAGCGTGGTTGGCTGGTGGATTTGGTGTTTCCTGACAGTATCAGCTGCTGCACACACACACTCAGCCGCAATGCGAACTAACGTTATTACATACATATAAATATATATGAAGTATATATGTACAAGTATATATACACACCACACCACAGTTGACAGACACACACACACACACAAATATACATGTAAATAAAAGCATACAAACGACTTGCTTTGAAAACTTTAGAAGTCGGCGGCCGACACTGACAATACAATTTACTACCCCCAGCGAAGATTGTGTGTGAAAAATGTATTTTCTTGCGAGTAGAAAAACAAGCAGACGCAGAAGAAGAAGTTTTATAATTCTGCTTTATTTTCATTTGTTTAAGTTGCATTTATTTTTCTTCTTCTTCTCATACAAACATTTATAAATTCTTTGGAAAACAAAAAGTGGCATTAGAATGAGTGCTCGTTAATACCTTAAAGAATTCAACAACTCTGCGCAAATTCTTTTTGCCTTGAAGCACACTTTCGGCTCTGCTGAATGCCATTCCTGCACTGACAAAACAGTTTATGAGTTATTATGTGAAGTTTTTCGGAGTTCTGCCGGTAACGATGCGTGAATTTTTTAAGACATTCAGAATGATATTTTCACACCGTTAATAAAGCGCACAGGAGTGTTTTTTTTTTTTTTTTGTGTTTTGTTCGAAAATAGTTACTAAAGTTGTGCTTAATTTATTTACTCTCGAAATGGTTGGCGGGAAAGTTCATATTTGGATTAAGTGAAGTTTTTTTATTTAAATAAAATAGAAAATAATAGTTTTTGTTGGGGTTTGTTGAGATTTAATAAAGCTCTAAATTTTACTTAGAAAAAGTTCTGTCTCGATTGTACCGACTACCGGCTGCTTTTACGACAAGTATATATACCATAAAGTGTTACGGGCAGGTGGCAAAACAACAGATATACTCATTTCATAAGGGCTACAACCTTACACCAGCTAGAACTTACGCACCTAATTATTACCCAGAAATTTGTATAAGCTTGTAACAGCCAGAAGAAGAGTATATATCACAAAAAATTACGCTAATTTCAATTGCACCGAGCCCTTAATAGGTTAAGTTGGGTTTGGTAGAATAATCGGACAATATTTTGAGTCGCATCGCTAGTGTACCTATTGAACAGTATCCTGTCAGAACACTTAAAATGTAGCGAGATTATTGTAGCTAAGTGCAAGTAGTTCGGAGAACCTCTTACGGTTCAGTTCAAACAAGAAGGATGTCGCAGTTGCATAAGTTGTAGTGTTTGGCCAGCGCTTGCCGAGTTCACTAGTGGTTCATAAATGCAACGCTCGAGCGCAGGAGAACATAAATGAAATTGGAGTAAGGGTGCCCTCCCTAGCAAGGGCTTTGCAGTTTCTGGCGATTCCACTGTGACCGGCACCCATACAATTCTAACATGGAAAAAGTTAAAGTTTGACTTGACCTTGACTAGTTTTGGGCACACAGTTAGCAAGCTCAAAGCCAGTATAGCCCCCCGACAATGGGAGTCAATGCATAACTCTCTGCTGCACTTTCGAGAAGTAAACTGCGGCTACTTTGATGGCAGCCAGTTCTGATTGTAAGACACAACAGAAGCTAGAGTTAATGAAGAGTCACCGAAAAAGATCTCAACCCATCTAATTGACTTCGATATATCTGTAAAAAAGTTGACAACAGCTACGCCCCGCCCACAAATGATCCCTTACAGGTATGTGAGAAGATAGAAAACCGCCAGAAGAAGGTTCCGCACTGGATTTCGTGGAGATATCTCATCAAATAAAAGGGTTTTCCATACAGGAACTTGGTTTTGAACAGTCACTTTGTATGACAGCTATATGCTGTATATATGTATATCGACGGTTCTGACAAATGAACAGCTTTTTGGGCAGAAAAAGATGTATGTAAAATTTAAGATAAATATCTCGAAAACTAGTTCCCGTATATAGGACACCCGGTGTGTTTAACGTGGGTACATACTGTCGAGTGCTTTACAAGCGGATCAAATCAATGCGCTGATCAGATTGACACTGTGTAATGAACATACTAACCACCTTGGTAGGGATCGAGGCCCATATAAAACCTCTGCCGTACCTGTATCGACACCCGGTTGCAATGCAACTCCACATTCAAATGACAAAGTGTCAGTTCTCCATGCATTTGGATTTTAGCCACAACCACCACGATACTCCCCGGCCAGTTCGCATGAGTAGGTTGGAGCGGACTACATGGGCTCCTGCTCCCCGTGGTACCCGAATTAAACCTCCGGTCAGACTTCGTAGCTGAAACTACTACCAGTTGAGCTTCCATACCGCTCAGGACTGGTGACCAGTAGTTGGAGCCCCATACGCACATTACACTCAGTTAAACGTCTTCGCCGCCTAAACAATTCACCCGCAGACACCCTAACTGTTCGCCATTCCGACTAGATCACACTGCTGACATCTAAGTGTCCGTCAGTCCAGCTAATCTTCATACCACCCAGATCTCTAATGTCCGAGTACAGGCATTTTGCAGTTATATGCACTTAGTTCTCTACCCCAGCCCCACAAAAACAATCCGACCTATCAGATTGGCGCCTCTGATGCAGCAATGACACACTCAAGCTTAAGCAGCAGCACGCTGTATGACAATCAGGTCAAGAAGGGATGCACCTAACGGAACCTGCATAGCATCTGTTGAGACGATGTGAAATACAGGCAAACAGCCAACCATCACACAACGCTGTATTGAGAGCAGCTTTTGCGACCCCAAGACTGTCGTGGCTGCTTCCCATCATACTGCGGCTCCATAAGTGGCACAGGCCACAAACTAGTTACGATATAAAATCGCTCCTTCACATTCGCTTCGCGTATATACAGACAGATAACTTTCTATAACTCCTCAGATTCTTTTTCATGCTCAGTTATCTTTTCTAAGTTTTGAGTAAGATTTTCAGAAACCGCTATAAAAATCAATCACTATCATCAATAAAATACTCCAAATTTAAGTTTATCTACCTTCAACTGAGCAAACTCTCACATAAAAAGCTTGCTTTATTGCTATATACTGCACCATCCTTCATCTCAAAAATATAAATCGAATAATTAGTTAAAAAAAAACACAAATTATATTTTTATACAAACAATAGCATGATTAAACAGGTATTTTTGCCGCAAAAAAATTATAAGCAATTCTGATAATTGCTTTCATACATTTATTTTTTTCCTTCTGCGCAACAAATCATGCCGAACATTAGCCAAATACTTGTAAGGATAATTAACGCAGCGCAAAATATATGCTACGCAATTACACGCCATTACAAGTAAGTCTGCACCTACGCGCACGCCGCGGCGCCACTAATTATGTATAACAAAGTTGCGCATTTTCCGTTGAACATTGTAACATTCAATCAATGGTTCGGAAACTTCCACCAATACGCGCCATTAATCCAATGAAATGCCATTTGCGCGCACTCCACCGCAACTCTCTGCGCCGCCACTGCCTCCGCCGCACGTCTTTAATACTTTACCGGCTGCGCGGTCGCCTTACCTTTTTAGTGGCGCACTGTTGCGATTGTAAATATTTGCGCCCGACACCCGCCATCCGCCATCCGCCATGCCGCTCTGGACCAGCCAGGCGCCCAGCCACAGCGCATTGTGCGAGCACCGAAGTTTACAGCTCACTTGGCGTAATCCGCAAAAACCAATGTCCTTGTGTGATGCTTAATAAATTTCATGCTTTCTGTTTGCCTTACCTGCTCCTACATATAATATATGGTGAATATGTATGTGTGTGTGTATTGAAGAGTTTATGTGCAGTTAAATATTTCGGAATTTCTCTCGTGCAAATAATTACGTTATTTATTCGTCGCTTACATACTTTTCATAACTTTTGTGCACAGAGGCTTATATATGTATGTATGTTAGTACTTCTGTAAATACTTGTATAAAGATTTGTTGTTGTACTGTATATACATATGTGCGTGTGTGCGTACATATTTTCCAATTATCATAAATGCATACTTTTACTGCCTTTCAGGCCGGCCATTTTTCTTCCGTTGACTATTGGTTATTTGTAAATATTTTCACTGTTGTTACTACACTATTTGCCTGTTGTTGCTGTTGTTGTTGTTGTTGTTTGCCTGCGCCTGTGGTCACAATTAAATCGAGACAAAATTATGTTTTATGAATATTTGAGCGCCAGGCATTGCGCCACTGAAACTCTTAACGACTCAAATCTCGTGCAGCAAGTTTGCCGAATAAACAAAAGCAAAGAGCAAAGTTGTGTGCATTGAAGCGCAGCGGAATGTTGTGAAGTCAATGGCGCACCTCGGCTGCGGATGGGCGAGTAGTTGCTTTACTATAATAATTGCCAGGCCATTGAAAATGTTTATGTGCATACTTTTACGGTCTGCAGTTTACCTCAATCGCAAAGTTATGTGCACAAATAAATACTCTGTTGCACACACACACACACATACAATTATGTATTTTTCATTTTTCCGTAGGAATCGTTACCGCTGCTTTTCATTTCATATTTTCATGTTGTTGAGCTACAACAAACTTGTGTTGATGTGCTATAAGCTATGTGCAGCGGTGGACTGCTCGGAAATGTTAATGACGTATCAGAGTTTATGTGCAGGCAAACTTGCTCCTTCGAGATGAGCTTCGGTGAAACACTCAAAGAAATTGTAGTTGTTGCGTAACCAAGTGGCTGCTGAAAGCGGAACTGAAAGAAATTGACTGGGATATTTTTATTGTTTGCATGAAAACTTATTAAACTGTATTATTGTCAGCAACTCCACGACTATATGTGCATACCAGCACTTACGGATGGGCCTTTAAACGTTATGCTCACAGTTGGTTCTGGAAGGGCTTTAGCGTACTACCTTTTATGACCTCAATCCACTCATGAGACGTTGAGGTAGACTATGATATGATTTCAGACGATCTATTTATATGACAGCTATATGCTATAGTGATCCGATCTGAACAATTTCTTTGGAGATTACATTAATACCTTAGAAAATTACTCCAGCCAAATTTCGTGAAGATATCTCGCCAAATGAAAAAGTTTTACATGCAAGCACTTGATTCCGATTCCGAGTTTGAAGGGCAGCTATATCATATAGTCGTCCGATATCGGCGGTTCCGACAAATGAGCCGATTTTTGAGTATAAAAATGTACAAAAAAATTGTACAAAATTTCAGTTCGATATTCCAAAAACCGAAACACTATTATGTTATAAATATACAGACAGACACACTGGAAAACTAATACGGGTGTGTAAGCTGACGTTAAGCAACACCAAAAGCTCCGTCAGGATAGGTAAGGACCTCTGCGAGCCGTTCGATACCAAACGAGGTTTCAGACAAGGCGACTCCGTGCGACTTCTTCAATCTACTACTGGAGAGAATAGTTCGAGCTGCAGAGCTGAATCGAGAAGGCACAATCTCTTATAGGAGTATACAGCTGCTTACGTACGCCGACGACATCGATATTATTGGCATCAACAACCACGCTGTTAGTTCTGCTTTCTCCAGACTGGACAAGGATGCGAAGCAAATGGGTCTAGTAGTGAAAGAGGGCAAGACGAAATATCTCCAGTGATCAAACAAACAGTCGTCGCACTCGCGACTTAGCTGCCACGTCACTGTTGACTTCGAAGTCGTGGATAATTTCGTCTATCTTAAAACCATTTTTAACACCAACAACAACTTCAGCTTCGATATCCAACCTTGCTTCGAGCTGACTAGGCAATTGAGAAGTAAAGTCCTCTCTCGACGAACTAAAACCGAACTTAATAAGTCACTCATTATTCCCGTCCTGCTATATGGTGCAGAGGCATGGATGATGACAACATCTGATGAGTCGGGTTTGCGAGTTTTTGAGAGAAAGGTTCTGCGGAAGTTTACGGCAAGTATCGCATTCGATGGAACGATGAGCTGTACGAGTTTTATGACGACATTGACAGCGAATTAAGAGTCAGCGGTTGCGCTGACTAGGTCATGTCGTCCGTATGGATGAAAACACCCCAGCTCTGTAAGTATTCGACGCAGTACCCGCCTGGAGCGAGAAGAGGAAAAGGAAGACATCTACTTCTTTGGAGAGATCAGGTGGAGAAGAACCTGGCTGCACTTGGTATCTCGAATTGGCGTCAAATTGCGCAAAAAAGAAACGACTGACGTGCTGTTGTAACCGCGGAAGCGATGTCTACGCAAGTAAAGAAGACGAAGAAGAAGTTCAAGGTATAATATTAACCATTTCAGTCAACAGTCGAATTTATTTAGTATTACCAGTCCAGGTCGTTATGCTACTAGTTCACATTTGGTGAGATACTTCCAAAGTGCACATACCATACACTTTCTCAAGCTTATCACACTGTCGCCATACAACTGCATTTAGTTCCAAAGTCTCGTAAATCCAATAAACCTATCGGTACTAACTAGTAGTGACCTTGGTGCGATTGCAACAAATGTGCTACTTAAAAGTATTTATACGATTTCCAATTTCTGACCACTTGCATGTAAGATATTCTCATTTTAAACTCTAAAGGTTAGCACAAAACATGCTTAATGGCATGTCAAAATGCATTTTAGTTTAACTTTTTGCAGTTTTCGCAATCAAATTTGATTTCCGACTTAAATAAACTTTTATTGCCCAGTTTGGAAGTTGATCAAGAATATTAAAAAGCTTAGCTACAGAAGTATAATAAGTTTCAAGAAGGGATCTGTAAAGAAATTCGTAAGTCTTTGGTATTTTAGTTTGGAGAGTTCACGGCAAAATCTAATTAAAAAATAAATAATTTATGATTACTCCGATTCGAAATTCAATAAGTTCAAAAATAAAGTACTAACGGCTGTTTACACCACCCAGTTCTTCATTTGCCTGCTCAAAAATTTTCGTTTTTGTAGCAAAAGCTTAAACATGTTTCATATAATTCAGTTATTTATACTTTTTCCACTTATTCGCTTGCTGCCATGCTTTCTGGCTTCGTGCGCCGTAAATAAATGCGGCAGATGGCACAAATAATGAATACCCAAATATGTGAATATCCACATCCACATCTGCATATAAAGATTTGAAGTCTTGTGCACGGAAACAGCAGATTTAGAAAAAGAGCCGGCGGGAAAAAGCGTGAAAGGAAAACATGCAACTTTAAGCGCGATAGAGACATACTAGGAAAATGTAACATGAAATATGCAAACGATATGTCAGCAGCGAATTTATTGCCAATTCCACAATATTCCCCAATTGCATCGGCAAACGTATCGACAGCAAGTAAGGGCCCATAGGCATCGTATTCCCTCCCACGCGCCCTCGACGACTATAACGTTTCCGTTATTTACATGCATATCCGTGCGATCCAAGGAAGAAGCTGGTATATGTAAATATTGCAGTTGTTTGTGTAGTTGCAGGCACATGCAATCCATAAGTAGGCATTCATGCTGTTGCCTAGAGGATTTGAAGAACCCTTTTGGAAAACTTTTCGTTTGTCTACACTGCGTTGCTGCGAAGGGTGCTATCGAACTTCGCGAAGCTGGACACATTAAGGGTCTTAGAGAGGGATATTCTGCAATCCTCTTTTACTTCGACTACATCCCTGACAATTTAGACGACTGCGCCGCGCAATATATACTTACCTGCGAGGGATATGTGAGTGGGGTGGAGTCGCTGGAGAAGAAGCGCAGTGAGCTCTTTCGTCGATGGATAAAAGCTCAAAGCGAAGGTTGGAAGGAAAGTATTCTGTCGGGAGCTTTCAATCAACTCTTGTTCCAGACTACATTGCTTCGGATAGCTGGACACATTTAAGGTCTTAAAGAGGGATATTCCGAAATCCTCTCTTACTTCGAGTACATCCCTGACAACGTAGACGACTGCTCCGCGGAACAAATTTCTTCTCCGCGCATTTACCTACGAGAAATATGTAAATGGGATGGAGGCACCGGAGAAGAGGGTCAGTGAGTCCTAAGTAATGTCTTTCAAGCAGAAGTGACAGCCATCAAGGTAGCAGCAGACGTACATCTCCAAAGTGTGGCTTCGTTTAGGGAGATATAAATCCACTCGAATAGCGGAGCTACTATGTAGATCATGAGCTCGCTGGCTATATTCTCAAAGCTAGTCAAGGAGAGCACGACTCATTAGCAGTAGCTTCAAGCTACATCCATTGGATGCGAGGTCCAATTCCCATCAGGATGGCAAAGAGCAGAAGATCCTCTGCCTTCGTGTATTCTAGCGCTGGATCTATGGGTTTTTGGAGGACTGGATAGATTTTGGAGGTCGCAATTTGTCAAAGTTGCAATAAGGAAGATGAGATAGGAACATCTAAACACTTTCTCCTGCACTGTGTAGCTTTTGTATCTTGGTTTGCCATATTTTTTATGAATCCGACGAATTGGCTGGAATTGATTTTATCCATCGCAATAAACTTGTGACTGGCTCCAGGCGCTATGTAGATATGCGACAGTCCTTTTGATCCGAACTTATGAGATCTGGGTATCCCAAAGAACGAGCGTTCCTTGCAGTACGAGCAGAATTATTCGTGGTTTTGCAAGAAATCAGCATATTTACTGAACCTCACCTAACCTTAACTGATAGACGAAGTGTAGATCCGACTGGGCTCTGCCTTAGTAAGTTAGGTTAGGTTAGATGGCTGATGAAGGATCGCATGTGGACTACTATATGTAGTCCTTGGTGAGGCCAGAGAAAAGAAGAACTTTCATGTTCGAACTACAAATTAGCAAAAAGTAGCCAATACAAATTTGCACAAGCGTTTAATTTCCATTCCCGCCAGCTCTGTGGGATGTCTGAAGGTATGTGTTGAGTTGTTTCCACCTAATGTTCTTCCATACAGCTTCTGCAGATGGCGTCTGGTAGGATACCCAGCTTTACTGCGTTGACGCCAATAGGGCAATGGCCCGTAAAAGCCCGAGATAAAAACCCAGAAGCTAGCCTTACTGAGAGCAAAGAGATTTATCCGCGCGGGCCAGCTATTCAATAGTAGAACACTTTTCTTAAGGAGGCAGCACTCAGGAGCAGTAAATTTACTGCTACCTTAATGGCTGCAATCTCGGCCTGGAAGGCACTGCAATAGTCAGGAAGTCTGAAACTCGCCGGTATATAGGTAGAGAAGGAGCCAACAGAGTTCGGTTCAGCGATTCCATGATCCAAGTGAACCGGTATGAATGAGGATTTTCGAGTGTTCTTTTAGGAACATATGGCCATGGTTGGAATGAGCCTTAGTGCACCACACATGCTGATGAGCGCCGCCCGCTGATCTCTCTCGAGTTTCTTTGCAAAAGTGGTCCTTTTTAGAGCCCTCCACCACATAAAGACTCCACAGAACGTAATGGGCTTGACATTGGTGTCGTAAAGCCAAAGGATCACTTACGGTGAGAGACACCATCTTTTGCCAATGGCTCCTTTAGAACAGTAGAAGGCAAGGCAATGGATGCCTTCTCTGTCTTCGATATTCGGCTTCCATGAAAGGTTCCTACCGGATGAGCCCTAGATATAAAATCTAGGGGAAGGATCGATTTTAGTAGAGTTCATGCATATTGGGTTCTCTGGGATAAAATAGAACCATATGAGGTCATAACTGGTATAGTTTTTGAGAGCCATCGCAAATTTCAAAAAAAAAAACTCAAATTCAAACGCGTTCAATACACTTTCAAATACAACCGCCCACCTTTCGATGTGGATATCATATATCTGAGGTATTTTCCACGCGGGGACTTTTCCATAAAAAATTAAAACAAAAAAAACTCCCCCCACTAACCAAACCAAAATCTCACCAAATCTAGGATTAAAACACTGCTAGCTTACGCCTTTTATAAAAACTTGATTTTTTCCCAACATTGTCAAGGCAACGCGCAAAGCAAACAAGATTCCGCTAAGCCCACAGTTGCCTCACAGGCGGCATTGTTGCACACAACACACAACAACTGTTATGTTGCTATTTCTTCTGTTCTGTCTGTTGCCATTGAAGTTGAAGCAAAACTCGCCTGAGGAGTACTCAGAGAGTGCAATTTTTTCGCTGCCAACTAACAACTATTCATACGCTCGTGCATGCTTTGGCAAACGTATGTATGTATGCAAGCATGAAAACGGCAAAAACCGTTAGCATATGCCCCGCTAGTGCGTATATATTTATGAGTTGTTGCATGCATATGTATGTATGTAGGCATGTACGCGCGGTGCAACCAACCAGTCAATGCTGGAGTCGTGCCACTAAATGGCTGTTCAATATCCTGCAGCGTATTTGCTGCTACAGCGGGAATTCGACAAAAAGGCTTAAAATCAACCAACCAACAACAACAACAATAACAGCTACCAGAGCGATAGCAATGTATTGCCAACGCCATAAATACAAACGTATTCATATTTATTAAATAAGCGCATACAGATACGGCGCGGCCCAAACGCTCGGCAATTGCTTGCAGCAGGGAAATTTTATCAATTTCTCACGTGAAAAATGTTAACAAATTTTTATGACTCGCAAGCGCAATGCAATATCCTTATAAGCCCACTCACCTGCACATACATATGCAGGACCGCAGGCGAGCAAACACACATACACATGTTTGCATGCATTTCACTTACGAATAATAGTAGGAAATGTAATCGAAACACATCTCTGTGATATGAATCGCGGCGAATTGAATATTGCAATAATAAAATTCAAATATGCCCCCTCGGCCCCCTCGCAAATATGCCGCAAATGTGGCACACTTCCTCCTCGCAAATATGGCACACTCATGCAATTGCATACAATTAAGTGGCAACGCTCCGTGTTACAATATGTCTGTGTGGTCTTTTAGCTCTTGGCTTGAGGTCAAAATGCGAAAAAAGTTTGCTGTGATTTTTGCATATTTTTGGCGGCAGCAGTGTCAGGTAGTTTTTATGCGGAATTCCCCTTTCACATGATACAACAAGGAATATTAATCAGGTTAACTTGTGATTGCATCTCTAGAGTGCTATGGCGCGTATTTTCAATTAATAAATTCGATTTCGATCACATTATTTACTCAAGGAAATTTAAGTTCGCAGTTACCTTAAATATTGGTAGTCGAAAAAGTCTTTACGTATTTTATCAATAGATGTCGTTGCAGTCGTTATCCCCAGCGCGACCAAACACATTGTGTCACACCATATAGCTTTGGAAAGGTGAGATTTTAAGCTTCATTTAACCAAAAAAAGAACAAAATTCGGGGAAGTTAAAAAAAAAGTTACTGCTGTTCAAAAATGAGTGAAAATAATGAAGAAATTCACTATATTTTGAATTTTTGTATAAAAAAGGGAAGAATGCCACGCAAGCCGTCAATGAAATTTGTGAAGTTTACGAAGACGATGCTGTATCAGCTCGTTTGGTACAACAATGGTTCGCTCCCTTCCGATTTGGAAATTTCGATGTGAAAGATGGTCGACCTATCGTTGAAAAAGTCAATGAAATTATGGAAAAGATTGATCAGTACCGTCACATAAGCAGCCATGACATCGCTAAAGAACTTAACATTCAGCATCAAACGATTTTGAACCATTTAAAAAAGGCTGGCTACAAAAAAAAAGCTCGAGGCTGCTGGCTAAGACTTAATTTAATTACTACCCGCAAACACAATGGACTAAGTGGTGGTCCGGCGCTCATGTGTCTCTTTTTTCAACCAACCAACCAACTATCACAAGAAATCAGTTGGCTGTTGAAAACTTTATAGTAATTTCAAGAATTATCACACAGTTTCATTAGAGCTAAAACATGTCGCATTACTTAATCTCTCTATATTCACTGTAATGCCGATCTTTCAGCTACAATGCTGTTATCTAGCAAGCTTTCACTTATCTCCAAGCTTTTGAGTACAGAGTCCAGGTTGCTCACGTAATGATACACCTTCGAATGATTCCCTGAAGTTCTTAAGTGTCTTTTAGGAAATCTACACCCATCTTCGCATTTTTTCTCCCACATTACACGAAAACGGAGTGCTTTTGAAAACTTTAAAGTAATTTCACTCATTTACAAGTATATAACCCACAGATTCATTGATGTTAAAACATGTCGCGTTACTTGGCTATAAGCAGGAGTTAATGAGTCCATTGTACCTCTGTAAAGCTGAGGCAAAACAGGCTCTATAGTATAACAGGAAATCTCGCTATTTGCACTGTTATGTCGAACTTTCATCCGACGAGCTTTCATCTAACTTTGAGCATTCGAGTAGAGGATACAAGTTTTTCACGAACAAATCCATCAACAAATGGTCCTCTGGAATGCTTTATTAGTCGAATTGTGATTGAAACGCTATTAAACTACTCTCTATGAATTTCGGCGCTCATTTTCTTATTATATCTCCTCTGAGTGATGATCTTCATATTATTTCAGTCAAAATCCACAAAAACAAACCCAATACATATTACAACAAACACAGTGTACAACTACAAAAATACATACATTCACATAAATGTTTATATATTCACAGAAAGTAAAAATCACCTCTCGCAGACATTTCAAACAAATTTATTTAACAAAGTTGTATTCCCAGTAACATCAACAAAGCTCAGACAATATTAAAAGGCAAATATCAGAAATAATTTCAACACATTCGCTGGAACCAAACAAAGAAGACAAATTTAGTAATGTTGCGTAACGCGCGTTCACTCTTGAAGTCTTTTTCGAGTTTAAGCAGAAAATTCTCTACCACGCAAACGGTAAGAAGATCTCATTTTGAAATTGCTCCAACAAATAAGTATCAACTAACTTATTTTTTACGCAATTTCAGAGCAATAGTCGGGTTTGTGTCATCGGCGCTTGTGGTAATGTGGGCCAGGCCCTCTCTCTATTGCTCAAGCGCGATGATCGTGTCACAGTACTCTCACTATATGACGTGAAAAAAGCTATTGGTATGGCTTTGGATATGTCACACATCGACACCAATTCGGAAGTGTTCGGCTACGAAAAAATTGAGATGCTACCCAAAGCTTTGTACTGTAAGTCTAAAATTTCAGTTATGTTACCCGATTAATTATTATACCAACGAAAGGTGCCGACGTCGTCGTTATCGTGGCGGGTCAACCGCGCAAGCAAGGCATGTCAGAAGATGAGCTACTCAAACAGAACGGCCCTCTTATTGTGGAGATTATGCCGCACATTGCCGAAATCTGTCCGAAAGCATTGATTGCCATAGTTACCAGTCCGACCAATGCGATTGTGCCATTAGCAGCGGAGGTGCTTAAAAAGGTATGCAAATGCATTTTAACAGAAGGCATCCACTCACTCCTCACGTTACATTGCAGAAAGACGCATTCGATCCCAATCGCTTGTTCGGTGTCACCACACATAACGTCGTACGTGCGCGCACTTTTATCTCTGATGAATTACAAGTGGATGCATCTATGGTGAAAGTGCCCGTTATCGGTGGCAATTCGCCGTGCACGATCCTGCCGGTGCTCACGCATACCAAACCGAAATTCAAAATTGAAGATGAGGACGACGCAATACCGTTAATAAGGAAATTGCGTGCTGCGGAGGACAATGTGGCCAAGGTGAAGGGTGATCAGGGCGCCACACTAGTTATAGCGCATTCAGTCGCTAAATTTACTCACGCACTGTTAATGGGCCTAGCCGGTATGGGCGATCCAGTAGAATGCGCCTACGTGGAATCATCTGTAACCGATTGCTCATTTTTCGCCACACCTTTGAAACTGGGTAAACAGGGTATTGAGAAGAATTTGGGTATACCAAGCTTAGCAAAGTTCGAAGCGGAATTACTGCATGATTTGATACCCGAGCTGAAGGAGAGCATTAAGAAAGGGATTGATTTCGCGAAGAAGAAATGAAAGAGGCGCCTTAGGAATGTTTGCTTAAGTTTTTTTGTTGTTTATTTCGTTTGATATTCCGCGTTTTATATTCCATTTTATAAATATTTATTCACAAATTATGTAAAATATGAAAAATTATTCCTCATTTGAAGTGCTTGAAGGCTGTGAAGATATTTCCTGGGTTTAACGAATTCTAATTTTTGGGTGCAATTATTGATTGCATAAACCAGCAGAGATATCAGGAAGCCACTTCGTCTTGCCAATTTAACCCTTTGCACATATATATCTGTGTACACATTCCGCACAATAGCGCCTCCAAGCCTATTTTATAGCTAATAGAATTTGCTTGAGACTTTAGGGATGTTAGGGTGTAGTCATATTGTTGTTGTTGTTGTTGTAGCGGCAGAATTCTGCCGAGTTGATAGTTCTTGGCCGGATAAAAATACGGGTCCGTTTCGGTTGCGGAGACCCAACTGTCGTGGGACCAGAGGGTGTATTCATTCCGAAGGACGACAGGAGATCGCATGCGACGGCTAAGGTTTTCAGTATAATTTATATTTTTTTTAAGACATTAAAGAGACTACACTTAGGAGCAGTATTCCAAGAAACCGAGTCTTAAGAGCACATCATGCCTATTAAAAAGGTCTGTAAGTTGATACTGCCATGCACACTCTTGTCCTGGCTCGAGAAGGTCATAAAAAACATAGAGTTTGCAGTAGGAAACTTTTTCGATATGGAGGGGCTTTCAACAACGTATTGCCGGAAGCGGTCATTAGAGTTGGGAATAAATTCGAACCTTAAGCATCTCAATTTCGAATTTCTTTGCGATAAGACGGTCGCGGCGTATTGAGGTAGTGTGTGGGCACAAGGAAATGTAAATAGGGGCACCCCACAAGGGAAAGTTCTTTCGCCACTTCTCTAGATCATGGTAGCTAATAATCTTCTTGAAATCTTTGAAGAAGTCGGCTGACCGGTGTTTGCCTAAGCCGGCGTTGGAGGAGTCATGATTGCGGAAATTTTTTCGAATACCATGAACGAATTAACTCACGGGTACCCTAGCATCGTAAGCAGCTGGGTTTCTGAGATCAGCCTCTACCCTAAGTCCTTAAAAACCAAAGGGTACTAGAGAGTTCAAAATCCCGAAGGCGTTTCTATCATAAATGGAGAGAACGCTCATCGGCCTGTTGCCAGAGCAACAGCAGAGACAACAAGTAAGGAATCGGTTACCCTGTTTTGCTGCAGAGGAGCCATTGGTAAAAGATAGCGACATTTACCCAAAATAGGTCTTTGGCTGTATGAAACAACACTTAAGCTTATAATGTTCAGCAGGATTCTTGTTCGGTAGAAACTGGACGCGAAAACTGCTCTCAGACAGGGATGCATCTGGCGGTGAGCCTTTTTACGGATGAATCAAAGCTTGCGTAGATGGTTGGTGGAAAAGTACACTATTGGGAACTTTGAATCGACTTCAGTTTTAGGCTTCCTGACCCCTGTTAAACTAATAAACTTACTAGAACAAGTACTTCTTTCTCAACAACTGCGGAATGGGAACCAGTGGCTTCTTGTGGTTTACTACTGGACTGTTGGCCTTGGTCTTAGACCAGCACAGCAAGCGTTGGTCAACTACCAGTAGTTGCATTAGCTCTTCGAAGAAAGATGAGATAGAATCACTTCTACACTTCGTTCTCGAATGTCTAGCTTAGTCTAAATCAAGGCAAAAGCAACTATCCAACTAAAGTAATTTTTTCGCTTGGCTTCGCAAAGGACTGTACATAATAGTCTAAATGTGATCCGCCGTCATTCTGACGAATCAGCCACCTAACCTAACCTAATCTACATAAACCAAAGTATTTCTTGAGAGGTGACCTTTTACATGTCCGGTTCCAGGTCCAACCCTTTTTATAGGGAACATTATATTGGGACAACTAACAGACATCTTTTGTCAAGCTTGAAAACTTCCGAAGTTAATTCTCTTGCCTGATATCCTCTTTGGGAATAAACGAGTTTCACTCATGCATGTTGCTAAAATCAATTCACTAACTGAAAGCCTACAATTCAATAGACTTTGTCTAGTGCCAGTGATTACATAATAAGACCAATTTGCGTTTCCGGGTTCAAAATGATACAGGTACTCTATTCATAAGGCATGATTATAAGAAAAGAGAACAGTCCGTTCTATATTATACAAAAGAAGGCAAAGCTAAGTACCTCGCAACTCAATCCAGGCTTGTCCGACATTTTTTTTTTACTTTAATGACTTACTAATGCTTTTATGTTACTATATAAGTGATAACGTATTTTCATATACACATATAACGGTATATGCGGTGATAGTTATGCATGTTATATATGTTCTTAATGCCATGGCTGAATGCATTCCAGCTTTGTGTGGGCGTCTAGTGCACGTTTGACCTCTCACATTTCGCTCTCGTATGTGTGCAATTTGTCGTTTTCTCATATTTTACTTTTACTTATCTTTTTATGGTATGCACTTTTGTGTCACTTAGTGAAATGAAACGTAACGAATGGGCAATGACATTTTTATGCGACATTCTGTCGTTTGAAATTTTGTTCTGTTGCCATTTTCTTTGGTGCACCTTATTTGCTTTTCATTTTTCGTTTCTTTTTTCATACATTTCATCTCGCATTGTTTCAGTGTTTTTGCGATGTCACATTTTCCGACAAATGCAATCAGTTTTCATTTATTTTCCTCTTAACATAGCGTTATATGTATGTATATATTTTTATTTTATACTCTTTTTCTCCTCTTTTGTTTAATGCAAACATTTGCATTTTCATGCTGTTCTCCGCTTTATTATTGCAATTTTGGCTCTTTTTCTCGTTTGTGCTGAGAAATTGTTTCGCAATTTGTGGCAGATTCAAGCACATAACTGTTCCATTCGAAAAATATGCGCGCAATCAAAGATTTTATGGAAGGGGGCTTTATTAAAGAAGTAGGCTGAAGAAAAGGCGTCCCTAGAAATGGTAAAGTTAGATGGCTGATCCCTCAGTAAGGCAGGGGTTCACACTTAGACTGTTATATACTACAGTCATTTGTAAAGCCAGTCGAGAGAACTATTGTATTTGGATATCAGCTATAGGCAGAAACGATCTAAACATCACAATCTGCTCATAAATCTGCTTAGATCTTTTAGTTATATTTCCGCTATTTTACCTGGATATATAGAAGAACGGAGGATGGAGTCATATGTGTGAGGAAAGTTCTCTGATTGCCATTCACTTGAGAGTGCCCAGAAATAATTCTTTTACATATGGTTCAAGCAGTTCACATATTCCGGTCTTAGACCAAGTATCCTCTGGGTAGCCAAAGAACATCCGTTTGAAGGCGAGTTAAGTGATAAGGAGAAACCACATGGTTGTCCTTAAGTGGAAAATCCTTAAGTGGAAAGGTGCCGCTGCCCAGCTGGTTGATGTCCTCGTTAGAGTGAAGGCGGACATTACCGCCGTCCAAGAAATGCGATGGACGGGACAAGGACTGAGGCGAGTGGGTCCTTGTGGCATTTATTACAATGGCCATATAAAGGAGCGCAAATTCAGTGTGGGATTCGTGGTGTGAGAAAAATTACGTCGCCGAATCCTGGTATTAAACCCGGTGTATGAACATCTAGCATTAAGGGAAGGTCCTCAACATATCGCTGATATGCGCCCACGCTCCGACGGAAGAGAAGGACGATGTGAACAAAGATGAATTGTATGAGCGCGTGGACCGCACCTATTACAGCTGCCCCCGCAGCGATGTCATGACGACTTTAACCCCAGGGTAGGCAAAACAGGTATCGTTGGCACTACGGTCGGTAAATTCAGCTTACATGATGAAATATCCCCAAATCTGTTGAGGCTGATCGACTTCGCCGGGGCCCGAAATACGGTTATCTGTAGTACTAGATTCCAGCATAAGAAAATTCATCAAGCCACCTAGCTGTCTCTGGATCGAAAAGCCACTAAACAGATCGATCATGTGGTATTAGGCGGAAGCCACGTCTCCAGTGTTTTAGATGTGCGTACGCTCCGAGGTTCTAACATTAACTCGGACCATTATCTTGTTATCCAATCCCAACAGACAGCCGAACGATTTTCTACTCGACTTGCACTCCTGCTCTCTGAGAGCACTCATCAGCAACTCGGTATAAGGG
This sequence comes from Bactrocera neohumeralis, assembly GCF_024586455.1. NCBI lineage: Eukaryota > Metazoa > Arthropoda > Insecta > Diptera > Tephritidae > Bactrocera > Bactrocera neohumeralis. The sequence continues at coordinate 15,799,461 of NC_065920.1, forward strand.
AACTGTGGAACGGCATTTCAAGCTCCTTACGTACAGCTGCAATTTTTGGGACTCAAGTACCTGTCCTAATAAGCTCATCAGCCTTACTGTTTCCTGCAAACCCGCTGTAGCCAGGCACTCCAAAGATATCTAATCATAAATAACTCGATGTTAGGATAAGAAGTCTAGACTTTCTTTCACTACTCTTGCGCGTACATAGGCAGCAAAGTAATCGCTGCCCTACTATTGGAGTAAATGGTCACCAAAATGAATAAGGCTGCGCTCCGGGGTAGTAGATCTTCGGCTAACTTTATGACAGCAACCTCCGATTGGAGGACGCTGCAGTGGTCAGTAAGCCTAAAACTGGAGCTGAAGCAAAGTCCCGACAATGTACTCCGCCACCAACCCACGCAAGCTGAGATCCTGTAGCAGAGAAACGACATATAGAAATATGTTCGGTGGCCTGGTAATTGGTGGTCATCTAAGTACTCAGATTCTCTGAATCATGTCATTTCAGCTAAGCACTTAAAATCACTTTTATTAGCAGTTTTCCCCAAATAAGTATTTAAGCCGATCTGGCACCAAAATGTTTACGCCGAAGAGTCAATAAAAATACAACATGCACACACTTAGCTGTGATTTAAAAAATTCTAGCTTTCAATCTGTCAAAACGAACAAGCTTTTAAAATTTTAAATCACAGCAAAATTTTGTTTGTTGCTGCTAAACCTGTCATGCCACTCACACCAACACATGCACGCAAACACACTAGCACACTTCGCTTGGTTGCCAAAATGCCCGTAATGCGCATCTGCATAATATTATGCAACATTTGTAGCACTGTCTTCTTCCTGCTCCACCTCTCACCCCGCCCTTTAAGCTGCAATATTTGGCTGCTCATTTTTACCGCTTATATTCTGGTCTAGCTGCGAGCGTGTGTATGTGCGCTATTCCTACTTTGTATTTGCATTTACCATCCGTTAGCTTCTCATTTTGCTTATGTTCTTAGCAGCCGCTTCTACAGTTTTCATGTGTATATTTGCATCATAATCTACAACAACAAAATCCCCTATTTATTTTCACTTAAGCTGCATGCAACAACAGCGGCAACAATATGATAAATATACGTATATACACGCACTCAGCTTGTCTACTTACTCTCGAGCGGAAGTGTAAGAAAAGCTGGCATAAGCAGCCGTAAAAAGTGTAAGCGTTGTAAGGCGTCGGTGAAATTGCAGCAAAAAAATGCACTGCTTTCGTACCTGCTGTGCAACATGCAAAATAGGCAACTTCTGCTTAGCGCCTTGAAATATGCATTATTAACTCAACTGGTGTATTGTGTTTAAAGTTAAATTTTTCGTAAATTTTTTGCATTATTTTATTATTTTTTTTTTTTTTGTGAATACATTTCATTTGCTTTTCAAAAATAGTTAAGTGGCTGGAGTCCACCAGCAGCATCCTTAAAGCTTTAAAAATATATAAACAAGAACGTGATTTCAGCAGCTGTATGCATAGGAAATAATATACAAAGCATTTATTTGGCGCCTTTTCAAAGAATTTCAACGCGCTGAAGTAAAATATTTTGACTTAGGCACGACAACACTGAAAAATTATAAAATTTTCAAATAATTATGAAAGTTAAATTCATTTTTCAGACTCCCTCGAAATTTTTTTTTACTTTGGCACATCAAGTGCTAATTGAGCCCGATAGGGCTGCACTCCTACCTACCTATGTGTTCAAAACTTAACAGGAATTTTCTTTTTTTTTTGAAAAATATTTATTCATATTGTTTATTTCAAAAAAAAGCGGTAACTTTGTTTGCACCGAAGCTATACCACCTTTCACAAATACAAAAATTCCTTACAAGGACTATGATTTGGTTCAGTTTATTTTGGTTAGTTTTTATGGCAGCTATATGGTATAGCTAAATCGAGCTCCTGATAGAAGACTCCACCTTCTACCCTCCCTCTTAAAACGGATGATGTTGTTGTAACGGGTACCTACTCCCAGTTGAGATGGTAAGGATTAGATAAGTTATAATTGAGGTCATCCAACGATAGACCCAGGAAACGTGCTGTTTCGATGGTGTTAAACCATAGGGAGAGGGGTGTCGGATGTGTGGGGTTAGCAGGACATGCAAAGAGGTGACTAATGGCATGCGAGGACTTTTTGCACGCTTGACATATGTTTGATATGTCAGGGTCGATTCTGCCTGCTCGGCACCCTCATATACCCAGCTTCCCTTAAGTCTAATAGCACCCTTCACCATAAAGCACCTTCGAGCTAATTCTACAAGTCCAACGTGTAAAATAACATTGAGTGCCTTGGTTAGTCTTGTCTTTAGCGCGCCACACTGGCCGATGAGTGTCGCTTTTTGACCCTATAAAACGGTTTGGTGTGGTTTATGGTCCGTTGGAATCATAGGCCCATATTTCATCAAAAATGATGCAGGTGAGAACGTAACTGTCAATGGCCACCTTTTTCGCGCCATGATAACTTACTTTTTGATGCCTGAAATTGAAGCTCGTGATCTCGGCAACATTTGGTTTCAACAAGACGGCGCAATTTCCACACATTGCATCAATCAATAGATTTATTGAAAGAACACTTCGGTGAGTATATAATTTCACGTTTTGGGACGGTCGATTGGCCACCAAGATCGTGTGATATCACACCGTTAGATCTTTTCCTGTGGGGATATGTAAAGTCTAAAGTCTATACGGATAATTGCGCTTCTATTCAAGCCTTGGACAAAACATCACACTTGTCATTCGCCAGTTAGCAGTCGAAATGCTCGAACGAGTGCTCGAAAATTGAACTCTACGGATGGACCATCTGAGACGTGGCCGCGGCCAACATTTTTGAAAAAGATAATCTTAAAAAAATAAATGCCAAAGAATGTTCTTTGAATAATAATAAACATTCCCCATTAAATTTGAAGTTTCTGTGCTTTTTTTAAGTAGGGACTCTCGAAAGAGACAACCTTTTATAAGGCGACAAATACCTTCCTCACTCTATCCTCAATGTTTGACTTCCATTGACAACTTCCTATCCAGTATAAGCCATTACAGCATTAAGTCAAACCATATTAAATTCTTTAGCACCCAAACATGGAATTGAAAATTCTTTACATAGCATGCAAGTATCTATGTATACCACAGAGAATAATATTGCGCTTTGAGAAAAAGTTTGGCAAATGCAAAGTAAATACTCAACGTACGAAGCGAAAAAGTTGCAGCTGTGAACTCGAATGCGCTTTTTGTTTTGCCAGAAGTTTTTGTGCATATCCGCTTTGAAAATACGCACCAAAAGATGTTTCAAATTAACCACCAAAAACCGGGAAAGAAGTGAGCCAATCAACTGAGCAACTCTGAACAAGCAGAAGGCAGCAGGCGGCAGCCAACGGTCCATTCGCGGACGAATCATTCATCTTTGTCGCTTTGGTCAAAGAGCGCGCTTTTGACTGCCTGCAACTGCAACTTTACTATTCAAATGGAAAGTACATATAACCATATATAACTGTACTATATATAGCTGTATATATATTTGTACGTAAGTACGCAGGTGCACCACGAGTCAAGCACTATAATTCGCGGACGCTTGTAAAAAATCAGCAGCATTCGGCTGAAAAAGATGAGTTCACAAACAATTTAGCAGCAAGTTGGTTGCGCCGCCACCAAACGAAACCGGGTCAAATGCCGTGCAACACTGCAACAAAAGGATGCAAAGATGCGGCGAAAGAAGCTACCGCCAATGGATGAGGCAAAGCTCAAGGCAATGAATGCACATAATTGAGAAGAAACAGTCGTTGGCTCGTTTCGTTACACGAAAAAAATTACGAAAATATATGAATGCATGTAGGTAAGAGTGAAATGTTGAAAGTACGAGAAAAAAACTTATAGAAATTTAATTGAAACCAGAGCCAAAGGTTCGGCTTGTTAGACAGATATATGCTATAGCGATTCGATCTGAAAAATCTATTCGGATATTGTTGCATTGCTTTTGACAAATATCTCGTCAATCACTCGATTCCGATCGTTCAGTTTGTATGACATCTATATGCTATAGTCCGGTATCGTCAGTTCCGACAAACAACCAGCTTCTTGGGGAGAAAATAACGTGTGCTAAAGCTCAGGACGGTATCTCAAAAACTCAGGGACTAGTTCACCTATATACAGACAGACAGACGACGTACGAAAATGCCAAATCAACTCATCTCGTCACGCTGATCTTTCATATATTATAGGGTCTTCAACCTAACTTTCTGGGTGTTACAAACTCATGACAAACTTAATACACCCTGTTCAAGGTATAAAAACGTAGTAGAACAGTGTGTTCAATAAAACCCTTCACCCTTCTTAAAATTAGTACTTTCGACAAAAAATATAATAAAATTATAAGAAGTATCATCTAACGGTTATTAGCTCTAGTGTTTCAGACTTTTCAAATTAATGCGCAAAGTATCAATAGTAATGTAAGGTGCTATATATTAGGCACCCTAGAGTATCAACTCAAGTTTTTGATTTCGAGCGAGAGTTCCTTTTTTTGTGGTTATTCTGTCTGGGTATGATATAAAGCAATAAAGTCAACCGGAATGTTGAAGCCAGTTACTACAAAATCTTATATCCAAATTTATTAAGTTTATAAAGACGACATGCTAAGCACAGGTGGAGTTTCTTCTCCTTTCTTCGCGCAGAGAACTGATCATTTCTAACCTTTCAGCTTCGGAGCGTCCTCCGCTGATCAGATGGCAACCAACTAATAGCAGACCTGACCTGAAGTATACACCATGGATTGAGAAAAGGTTCCCGCAATCACATGTAGATGTCATCCTTTAATCTTTAACGCAGTAAGCTCATCCGACCTCAAGATAATCTTCGATAGAGTCGACACTGTTCTCCATATGCCCTTAGGGCATCGGAATATTTTCGCTGGCATTCAACCATTTTGGATTTGGTATTTAGCGTTGTCTTCCAATCGCCTGTGGCCCATAACCATCTTGGATTTGGAGTTGAATGTTGTTCTCCGATCGCCTGAGGCTGATTCACCTTTTGCCTCTTGGAGGTTTTTGTGCGAGCTCTTTCGTTTCGCAGTTTTCGTTGTTACAGTCTTACAGTCAGTGATGCAGCCCTTTCGCTACCTCGTATTTACCAGGAGGCGCCTCGGATTACCGCTGTTGCGTCTAGGCTCTGACGCGAAGTTTGCTCCTGCATATATCTTTGCTACTCAGCGGGAGCACTTCTGGCACGTCTGTAGATTTGCCGTCCTGTAGATATCTACGGAGCGGCACCGTTCATGCCCGCCTTGCGAGGATCGTCAGTGAAACCGTAACATCTAGCTTCTGATTAAGCAAGCATTTTGCCACTAGGTTTTCCCTTCCTTCTGCGCACGCCTCCGGTCCGTTTCCTTTGTAGTAGTCTGTCTCCAAGCGGCTGAGCCTACTTGAAGTGGTTGTTGTAGGCTCCACGTCATCTTCAGTACACGCCGTCTTATGAATGCCACTGAATGCGGGAATATGACCATTGTCCCGCGCGTGCTTCTCAAACAGTGTGCGCTGCTTTAGCAAAAGAGCCTCCATGAAACGAAACTTTCGATTAGCTCCTAAGTCTTAACCGGAACACTTACCTGCACTGGAAGTGTTTCAGTTTGTTTTAGTTGTTGTTTTTATTTTAGATTTCATTTTTTCGTACCCGTCCTGGTTCTTACGATCTTTAGCTCAGCACGGCGAGCTTTCAGGTCTGGTCTTTATAAAGGGAAAACAAAAGTTACAGCCTCTTAACACTGTAAGGTCACCGTTACTTCCCAAGGCAGCAGAGTGTTGGAAAGGTTCTATTGGTACCAAGACAAATTTGCCTCCTTTCTGCAAATCATCCGATTTGCACAGGAATCGCATAACACGCTGGATCGGGTGGTGGCAGCTCTTGGTCATCGTACGCATGCAGCCTGTAGCAATCCGTCTGAGAAACGCTGTACAGGACCACAACCCTTTTGAGAGGAACCGAATGACGTTCCAATTAAGCCTCTGCCCGACGTCAAAGTACCTATCAATAGCAAGAGTCACAGACCTTACTGTATTATATCCAGCGGTCGACCTTCGTCAGATATTGAGAACCGTGAAACAATTTCATATCAAATCAATTAGTCTTTCGGTCACGCCATATAACTGATAAGCTAAGCAAACTAAGGATTTCGTGGAGACGTAAGAGCCGAAACATATACATATATAGTATATGAGTATTATATATTTTATTTTAAGATGTTCCAAGCAAGCAAGAGGAATGATCATTACTCTTAGGACACACTGTACCGTTTAGCTGCGTTGCAAAAAGTAAAACTCAAAACAAAAACTCCTCGATGCAGCTGCACAGGATACTGTTGTAGGGACGGCGAATGCGAAGGCAAACTTTAATGAAAAAAGCAACATTACGAAATTGTTGCAGTTGCAATTGAAAAGTTAAATGAAATTATATGCAAAACTATAAAAATATGGTTGCAAGTAACCGAATGGAAAGCGCGCAGAAAACGCAGCGTAAAACAATAGACAGAGCAAGCAAAAAAAACAACAACAAGAGCAGAAGCAGAAGTAAAAACAAAAAGAACAAAACAAAAGCAAAAGAAGTATGACACAAAGAGAGAAATGCAAAAAATTCGCTTGGCAAAGGGTAAGCGGCAAACAAGCTGTTCTTTGTTGTTGTAAACGCTGTTGTTTTTCTTGTTATTTGCCTCAACTTTTTGCTGGCATCTCCAAGCATCGCACAGCAATGACTTTAAGTGGCAGTTTGACATGCGCTGAACTTAACTTCCTGCTTCGCTTTGCGTTTGTCAACTTTTTACAATGTCGCTGCAACTTTTTTTTACTGTTATTTTGTTTCTTATTGGCCGCAATTTGTTTTTTGGTTTTTTTTTTCTTTGCTGCTGGAGAATTTCTACTTCAATTTCGTTTTTAAACCGTTCACTAAATAATTTCGTACACTATAATTTGCATTTGCATTTACGTTTTCGGAACTTTTTTCATTTTCCTTCTGAATTTTATTTGTATTTTGTACTTTTGCAAACATTTTGAATGGCGACGTGCACAGCGTTTATTGCGAGTGGCTCTCAAAAGTTTTTACAGGTCGCAGCAGCTATTCATAAGTCCTTTTTGAACTGGGCTGGGGGCGGGGTCATGCCGTAATAAGTGGCTTGAGCGCTTTATGATAGAACACGGGATTATAATATGTAAATTCAAGTGCATTGAATTCGGCAAAAGTAAATGCTGCTGCATTAAATGGCACAAAGCGGCTTTGGAGAACATTTTTTTCGCTGTAATAAAAGGGTTTTTGATAAAACCCTCAGAGTAAAAATCATAACAATGCACATTTGCTTTTGGTTGGTTGGAAATTGTAGAAGTATGAGCATTTTTATGGCAATGCGTACACTTAGATTAAGCGCAAATAATTTAATGATATGGGCTGGACTATAGCCGTGTGAACAAGTCACTCAATATAAGTAACAGCTGAAAAGAAAGGAAAGGGTTCAGAGGCTCTCTGCGCTGAGAATAACGAAAGCTTTAAGAGCAACTCCAACGGCGACTCATGAATTGGTACTAAACCTGCAACCTAAAGACCTCAAAATCGGCGAGACGACTACTGGCTGCAGGAAAATTTATATACAGAACCTTCGGGCACAGCTCACACATAGAAAAAGATGTTTTGCGTAAAGGTATGTTAGCCACGCGCAACAACCTAAACATGTATACGAGTGGCTCGAAAATGGACGATGGAGTTGATGCTGGATTATACTGTTCAGAGTTAGGTATAAGGCATCCTTTTAAGTTGCCGGACCACTGCAGTATACATATGTCAAGCTGAGGTCTTTGCTATTGCGAAAGCCGCGAAGCTGGCCTCTAATGCACCTGCAGGTAATGCGAAAGTCAACATCTACGTAGACAGCCAAGCGGCAATCAAGGCAGTAACCTCGTATCGCATATCGACCAGAAGTGTCTTGGAAAGCAAGGCAGCAGTGGAAAGTGTTGCTAGAAGCAAGAAACTTCACTTCTAATTACTGGATGCCAAGCCGCAAAGGCATCGAGCGCAATGAAATAGTGGACGAGATTGCCAAGAATGGTGTACGCCTAACACCCGAAAACGTGATCAACATTGGGAAACCCATGCATTGTCTACACAACTATCTCGACAGAAGCATGGTGAAGAAAATCAAAACCCGATGGAACGAGCTACTTGGGTGCAAAACTGCAAAAGTCATATGCAAAGCGGTAGATCGCAAGTTCATAAAATTCCTATTGACACTCGATAAAAGAGACTGTAGGAACATTATCGGAATACTGACTGATCACTGTCTCTAGGCGGCACACGCCCGCAGAATCGGGCTGAACGATCAAAAAGACTGCAGGAAATATCTAGAACAGGGCACCAGAGAAACAATGAATCATCTCTTATGCACTTGTCCCGCATTGGAAAGACTAAACTGTAAGACACAGGGGTCTCCACGGTATAATACACTGCAGGAGGTATCGATAGTATGGCTCATCTCCTCATGGACGCAAGCAGACGCTCAGTAGATAACTTAGTTAATATCATCTGGGGCCCTATTGTATAAAAATAGAAGAAAACGAAAAGGCAGACAAGCTGGCCCGAATTCGGCTTGTTAAAGCAATGAACCCTTGAGAAACACCTCAGGTCTTACACCGCTAGTAACATACAAAGTTATTTTGAGGTAGTGGAGATTGTGGTGTAGATCAAAAAGCTTTTACGTCTAAGCAAAAGTGAACTTAGAAAATTTGTAGGGGTCACAAACTCACTCCCCACTCCCACCTTCAGAAAATAGGAAAACCGGATTCATCGGAATTCAGCGGATGTGCGGGAGATGACGATATACTGGAACATTATCTATGCAAATGCGGAGCCTTTTTATTCGGATGAGACGAGATATAGTTCATGGCTCCCAATACTCCATCTTAAAAGAGATTGGGATCCCAATGAGCCTAATTATGTCTTAAATAAAGCTTCCTGCGGTCTGGCATGCAACGTTCTTAAGTCGAAATTAGCGGTTATTGGCTGAGCTATTCACTTCAAAGCGTAATAAACCAACCAATAAGAAGGGATTAACATACAAAACTAGTACTTGAAGTAAATAAATTTCTTTCTATATAAAACATGTCTCTCCATTTTCCATTTGCATGAACATTCTTACATACACACACACAGCTGTATTATCGTGCTGATGAATGTGGCCCATTTGCTGTGGCAAAACCCATCGTTGTCGCTATTTAACCACTTTACTTCCGTTTAAATGCGGTCAAAAAGTTTTACTCATTTCTTCACCCACACACACACAGACGCAGGCGCTATCTATATACGGATGTGTATGTGTGTGTGTGTTGCATGGCCCATCTTTTTCGATATTTAGTTTGTGTCTTTTTGCAAGACTCTGCGGCATTGTTGCGTCGGTGTTGAACATGACACTTTGGCAAAGTGGCATGGTGGCAAAGTGCAACCACACACAAAACTGGCAAAGTTTTGACCAACAATAAAATTACGAATGCACTTAAACTTCGGTTTTCGCCATTCCATTTCCATGTGGACAAGCATTGAATTAAATTTGTTTGCATCTATTTTTGGTTAGGTATTTTTTCGAAAAGTTGCACTTGCTACTCCAAACTGATTTGCGTTGTTGCAAGTGAGTGGCTTTAAAAGATGTAAATATTTTGTATATTTTTTTTTTGTAAATAATATTTAATAAAATATAATATTTATACAAAGTATTATAATGATTATCAATGAAAAACTGTGATAGATTTCGTCTTCTGTTCGTTTTGCGTTTTTGGATGGTGTTAAGAGAGAGAACGAATGATTTTCAACTCTTCGAAACACCTAAGAAATTTGCTCTGTTATCTAATTCAAATTAAAATGAATATAATTCACTTAAGATTTTTCTAATAGCGGTGAAATTCAAACCATCTCTGTACGAGAGAGAGGATATGAGACCTCAGCGTTCACATTTTGGAAGGAAATTTTTATTCACGTTGTGGATATGGGTTAGATTAGGTTATATTGGCCGGCTACATGTTGTTGTTGTTGTTTTAGCGGCAGAATGCTGCCGAGTTGATAGTCCTTGGCCGGATAAAAGTCCGGGTTCATTCCGGTTACGTAAACTCGGCTGTCGTGGGAACGTAGACCTACTCGTCCCTAGTAATGCCAAATGAAGGTTTACCTAACCCCTTGAACTCCGAAAATGGATAACTAAGATGCTGATTGGCAGAATAAGTGATGTTCCAGCTCTCATGTCTACTTTCCTGCACTTTTTGTACGTATTGTCATTACATATACTTATGCTCATTCGGCTCGCAGTTGATACGACCAGTCATTAGGCCAACAATCGTCCTGCAGCACTTTCCAGATCATGTAAATTTTCCTTCCCGAAGGCATTACATCTCCCACATTTGTTAGTTCTTTCAGAAAATTAATTATAAATAACTTTTAGTGACTTCCGCATTTCCTGTACTTGTTCGGTAGCCAGACGGATGACAATCTTATAAGCTTTTTCGTTTCCAATATTCCCTTTGCGGCCTGGAACCCAGTATATATGCAGTCACTTTTCGGCAGCCACTACATCTGCCGGCTCCCTGTTTCTAAGAACATTCTCTGACGACGCAATGCGATGTTAGATCAATCACTTTTCTGACCGCAAAGACTTCTGCCTTGAAGATACAATATTCTTCTAGTTTAAAAGAACGCCTGAGATCCGGCTCCCAGCAAGAGAGACCGACTTCCACTCTAGAATTTTTGATCTGTCTATATAAAATCCGCGTTCCAACCAATTCAGTAGGCATTTTTTATGCGTCTGTGTAAATGTTGTAAGTTCCGCTAGCGAGTCGCATGCTCCTGCGCCATCCACCTTCTTTTAGTGTGACTTGAAAACTTCTCTCCCAAATAAACCGTGAGGGTAGGTGGTATATTTTATCCACCGAGCCACGACTTATTGAATAATGACCGAAAGTCCTTGTTGTTGAATTCGCCGAACCAACATTGCAGCTGATTTTGCTGCAGAGCTTTTGACCGCAATGTCGACTGGAGAGGTCTTTTGCACTTCTGTTATGCAGAGAACAGAGAATCTCTGTATCCGGATAACGGCTTTTTGTATGAGATAACGGTCCACCACACCAAAGTACCGCAAAGCAAAATTAGCTCGACTATTATAATATTTATCGAAGACCTTGTGTTTCCAGTTTAAAAGAAGTTTGTTGAACCTTACACCACTTTCTCAAATAACCTCAAAATACAGACCACAAACGAGAAGCAAAGGTCAGCCAATCCACATCGGTAAAATCTCGTAAAGAGCCTATTACAAAAAGAGGAATAGACCAAAATATTTCTAAGACAATTCCGCACTATAGCCGCCGAGATCCAAAAACCATTTCATTACAACGACTTTCGGTGTGAGCGTGTTCGCTCACTTACGCCTTGGTGTGGCCTTTGTGGCCAAAAGCGAGGAAATCATTCGCCTAATGTGCACTCAAGTGCGTCCAAAGCACATAATTGATAAAATATGGCAAAACTTTGTGCGTAATTCAAATCTAATGTGAGCGCGCACATTTTTGTGACACAATGGTCCACTACTCCCGTCCACCCGTACCGCTCTCTACATCAAGCCGCAATCAGCAACATTAGCTTCAGCGTTGAGCATTTAAATTGGCGGCATTATACTTTGTTTTAATTTATGAAATAACCTCAAATTTAGCGAACTCATTTGCACTATCGCTTAGTGGGCGTCACAGTTGCTTGATTTTCTCCCATTTATTTGGGCTAAACGCTAAATTAGCGTATCCTTCGGTAGAGCTATTGACTACTAAAGTTTTTGATGTGAGAGTAAGGGACGCATACATATGAAGGTACCCAGTTGGAAAATTCAATGCATTCCATTGCTGCTAAAGCTAAACAGATACGATTGGAAATTTTCAATCAATTGTCGTTTCGGACTGCCTGCCTAGTATAGAGTCTTTCAAGCAGAAGTGACACCACTTAATAGAAGCTGATGTACTTCTATAAGTCCGGCTTCTTTCAGGGCGTACGCATCCACTCCGGTTGCAGAGCTGCTTTACAGTCCTTGAGCTCGCTGACAATGAGCTCAGAGCTCAAAGCTAGTCAAGGAGTATATGACCTGTCAAAGTTGCAGGGAGGATGATGAGGTAAAATCACGTAAATACTTCCTACTACACTGTTCAGCTTTTATGTCCAAAGAGCGACTCTTATCGGCATCTCCGGGGCGCTACGGAGTACACCAACGATAGTACTTAATGCCATTTTTAACATAGCACCCGCGGACATTGCCGGCAGGTATATTGCTGCGAAATGTGATCTAAGGGTAAGGGAAGCGCATACCGAAATCCTCCCCTCCTTCAACTGAATTCCTGAAAACTTAAATCACTTCGACGCAGAGGTCATTTGTGGTGACTTTTTGTCTGCTCACATACCGACGAGGGTGATGTGGATGGGGAAAAGAGGCGCAGTGAATTTCTTCAAGGATGGGTCGAAGCTAAACTCTCCGTCAATCTTACCTTTAGGCTACCGGACCACTGTATTATTTTTCAGGTAGTAGTGTCTGCTATCAAGGTACAACGATATTCCACCTCTTTCAAAGAGGTGAGCATACCATACATCCAGAGCGGCAATACTAGCGCTGAGCTCGTTAACTGTACGCTCAAAGCTCCTCAGGCTACTTCATCATCAAACTCGTTTTGGTGCCCGGTCCCAGCGGAATCGCTGCAAACTACAAATCCGATGAGCTAGCCAGAGGAAGCACCCTTAAATTTCCATTGGCGTCTTGGGTTCTAGCACTGGATTGCGATATCCTTCTGGCCTCGAGTAGAACACAAGAAACTAAACTGATTTCCCTGAGCCGTATACTGAGAGTCCTTACTGGACATTGTCCAATAGGCATTCATGTGGTAAGGCTCAAAAACTGGCTGGACGAAGTGGAAACATCCAGGCACTTTTTCTTCCATTGTTCAGCCTTTGCAAGACTGAGACTGTAACATCTCGGTAATCTTACATTGGGCGAATCAGAAGACATAGCGGGAACTTGACGCACTTTGCCGATTTGTAAGGATCTTATGACCTTTTATAAAAGTTTTTCAGTACAACAACGGACCGGGGTTCTAAGCTGTCCGAAAGAGATCCCTCTTAGGATCAACCTCTTAATCTAACCCAGCCATAGTTGAAGCAACTTAGTTGCCATTCTTTATACCAACTTGGCGAATTGGCTCGTGTAGATATTAGCCGTTTGTGGCTGGCTCTTGGCTCTTTGTAGATATGCGACGGTCTTTTTGATCCATACTTTGGTGTTCTGGACATCACAATAGACAGGCGACTCTAGCTGTCTAAGTGGGATTATTCGTGGCTTCATGAAAACTCAGCATATTTACCTAACCTAAGCTAACCTATAAATAAAAAACCTGTTGATTTTGGTGGAGACATATTGAGCAATTGCAAATTTACTGGAAAAAAACATTCACATGGAAAAGTGGCGTCACTTTTGCAGCAAAAGTTCTGTGTTAGGAATTAGCTATAATTAATATATAATATAAATTCCTATCTCGACGAAAAAGACTCGACAAGTTCCTCAACCTTCCCGTCCTGCTTTATGGTGCAGAGGCATAGTCAATGACAACATCTGATGAGTCGGCTTTAGAAGTGTTCGAGAGAAAGGTTTTGCGAAAGATGTATGGTCTTATGCGCTTTGACAACGGCGAATACCACAGTCGATAGAACGATGAGATCTATGAGATATACGACGCCATTGCCCAAGGAATCAAGAGACATCGACTGCGCTGGCTAGGTCATGTTGTCGGGATGGATGAGAACACTCCTGCTCTGAAAGTATTAGATACAGTACCCGCCAGTGAAAGCAGAGGAAGAGTAAGACCTCCACCTAGTTGGAGAGGTCAGGTGGGGAAGGATCTGGCTGCACTTGGCAGCTCCAATTGGCGTCAAATAGTGAAGAGCAGAAATGGCAGGAGCGCTGTTATTAAGCTTAAACGGTATCTACGCCAGTACACAAAAGAGTATAAATAGTGGTAGTGACATTACGCCTTTCCTACAGGGTATATATAAGTAGTTATAATACATACATATATATGCTCGTAAGCGTAGGCAACTGTTGTAATTCATAAATACCGTCACAAAGTCGCAACGGCATTGCAATAACGCCCACGGTTGTTTACACATTTGAACTTATTTGAGCAGTAATTTACTGCACCAAATATGTGCTTTCAGACATACATACATACACCAAATTTTAATGCTGTCAAGTACGGCGTGAAGAAATAACACGAACTCCCCGCCAACACCCTCAAATGCGACTGTTCTCCAAAAACGATTACATATTTCAGCGCCCAAATCGCACACACAGTGCGCACGCCTCCTCCGCTGCTCGTTTCACTCTAGCGGCTCTTGTTTGTACTCATACAACGCAATCGCTTGTATTAATCATTGCTCAACCCGGCTTGCGGCAATTTTCAATCCACGTGGAAAACACGATTTAAACCTTTTAAATACCCATTTGATTTAATTTTATATGTGCGCCAGCACTTCCGTTCGTTAAACCAACACCCATATTTGCGTTAACCTCCACCTGCTGTCGATTGTTCCCGGCGTTGGTTTCGTTTTGATCGTCCGCCCATACGACGACGACGACGCAAAGCTGCAGCCGAGCAGTCGTTGCGGCAAAGCAGTTTTGTCGCCAGCAATTTTATTTGATTCTCTGCTATTTTTCATTCCACATCAATGCGCACGATGCCGTTGGCCTTCAACACCTACAGCACCTGCCAGCTTATAGTATACTATATACACACATACATACGACATACACAGTGTGCTGGTGGCTGCAAGTCGCTCTGTGTTATTCTGTGCGGCGCTGTGCTGGAATGCGGTGTTATGGGTGTTATTCGATTGATATAACGGATCTCTGATTGTTGCTCTATGATAATATTTTTATCGCTCGTTAAAAGTATTTTTCAGATTGCGCTGTATTTTTATTATGACTGTAATCCCTAACTGCAATCTGATATATTTATAGACATACATTCAAACATATATTTACAGAAATGAATAAGTGAGGATTTCCACGCTTCGGTCGAGCTTTTTGTCGTAAAATTCATTTTGGATGTCCAACTGTTTAAAAAAAAAATGTCAAAAAAGAGTACAACATAACGGAACTTAGTCACACAACGACCTTGTTTATAGATTCCACAATTAAAAGTTAACATAAAGGAACGTTGTGAAGCTTTTCACATGCCTTTTGAGGTCATAAGAGTGTAGAAGAAGCACGAAATCGAAATTTTGATGACTTAAGACATGATCGACTTACCTATAAGGTAAATCCCGACAAGACGAATATGGTACTATTTCAAGGAGGTACAAAATCCTGACGCCCTGAGGCTCAATGGGGTGAGTTAACAATTAAGAAGAATACCAAGTAAATATCTGGGAGTAATTTTGGATATCAAAATCATGTGGAAACTCAATGTGGAGGAGAGAGAGAAAGAGATCAATGGTGCAGGGGTCTACATAGGGCTTCATGCATCGACTATTGTTGTTGTAGCGGCATTCCTAAAGTAGTTTAGGGTCCTTGGCAAGATAAAATCCGGGTCCATTACGTTTACCTAGACCCAACTGCCTTGAAAATGATCATGCATTGAGGTTGCATAGCTGTAGTCAAGCCAATCTTGCTTTACGATGCTTTGATTGAGAAATCCTTTAGGACGATTACATCGACTCGCTGTTACCACGACAGTCGAGTCTAAGTAAACGGAATGGACCCGGATTTTTATCGGGTCAAAGATTGTCAACTCAGTACCATGATTCGAAACTACTGCAGGAATGTTATCTGCCGCAACAACAACTCGCTGTTCTCTGTCAATCGTGATTGCAGCGTAAAGCTCGGCAATAAGATGCAAGATTGACGGTTTTAGGTTAATTCTCCTCGAAGACCTTCGGGTATAGCTCGATAAGTATAGGGTTGGTGGATGAAATAGACCATATACCCTCATGCTTTATCGGGGATCGAAGGTTTCAAGCCAGATTAAAAGACGGCCATACGCAGGTGCTTGTCGGCGGAACTTGCAAGATCTACACAGACGGTTCTAACATGGCTAATGGTGTGGACGCTGGAAATATTGATCGGGTCTGGACACAGGCGGCCCTTCAAGCTGCGGTACCATCCGGGCGGTAGTCTTTGCGATTGGGAAAGCGGCTGAGATCAGTATCAATGGAGGAAGCGATCAATCTTCGATAACCACGCGGCGATTAAGACAATAATTTCACATCGTATTTCGTCAGAGAATGTCCTTAGAAGTAGGAAGGCAGAAGATGGGTTTCAGGACAAAAAGGAATTCCGGGAAACGAAAGAGCTAATGAGATTGCCAAAAGTGCTGGTGGCCTTTCCTCTCTGAACTATATCCAAAAATATGTAAGTCACTAAAAACGATAAGCATAGAAATTTCCGAAGGGGCTGATAGACGGATCAGGGTAAGACGGAATGCCTCAAACACTTGCAGGATCGCCAAGATTACCTGTACAAAAACATGCATGCTTTCTACTCAAGCGGTCTGGAATGGACTACAAGTCTATTTTCGACTTAATGACAGGTAACAACCTACTGACATTACCTGCGAGCCGGTGCCCATCTTAGATGTAGTATGAAAGCTTCGCAGTTCAAGAGTCTTAAATAAATTAAAAATAGATATACCAATATTTGATATTAAGCTTCACAAAAACCTTTGACGTCCTGTATGACGAATAAGCTTTTACTGCTGGTTTCTTTTCTTTCTTATTATTTTTTTAGTAGCAGTTATTTACTGAGGATTTTTATTGCGTTTTCAACCAGATGGAAATGTCATCTTATAGGGTCGATGACGTTTCCTTCTGGTACAGGGTTTGTCCGGAAAGTAATGGGACTGATTTTCTTCCGCCGCGACTGTACTTCGGAGCGTGCGCGCACCGACTGGATTCGGTAGAGGGCGTTCCTAGCTAACGAACGTGCGGTTGGTAGCTATCTCCGAGCACATGGAGAGTCAGGACAAACATTTTGCGTTCGATAGAGCAGAGGTACGCGATTAAATTCTGTGTGAAACTCGGTAAATCCGCTCTACAGCCTAGACGTGAACTGACTAAATTTGACATTTGTTATTATTTTTCCCCGTTTTTACCATTTTCAAAGTCTTCTGCATTGGCCTAGTAGACAATTATGTACGCAGTGACTTTTCAGAGTTTCCATTATATGAAATTTGGCCCACCAAGAGTTGTAATTTCAGCAATCTAACACTATTTAGAACGCTAAGTAGTCATCCGCTATTATTCTTGATTAACCAAGAATTGTTAATAACATAACAGAGTTAATCTTACCTGTGCTAAATTTTGCTAAAATTTCTTGAATTCGCGATTTGGGATTTCAAACTTTAACAGCATTCCAACGAGCATTAAATACATTTCTGTTACACTTAGATTCTTGACTTTGTTAAAACTTGAATATTTTTTGGACGAAAAAAAATTTTTACGCGCAGAACCCCAAAACAGGCGTGAACACAGCTTAACGGTTTCTTGTTATTTCTATAATAGAAGTGATTTTATAATAAAAAGTTATCAAAGAGAGCACATGCCTTGCATTTTACTTACAGTTAACTCCCCGTTGGGTATACAAGTAATTTGATTGTTGAAAAGCCGTTAGCTTAACGCGTAAATTTGTGTGAATTTTTTTGTGTTTATTTATGAAAGTATGTTTGTACATGATTATATATATATTTTCATTATATTACTCATCATCATCTTACAATAGTCACAAAACTTAATTAAGTCAAATTCTCCTGCTTCATTGATTTATCCCCATCTAAACAGCTGTCATCTGTGGACTTATTTGCGCTAGCCGAACTCGAGTTCAGCAGTGATGTGTTAGCTGTTGAGTTTAATTTCGATTTATTGCGACCCTCGTCATCGGAATCCTCATCGTCGGGATCCAGTTTAAGCATTAACTTTTTAAAATCTAAATATTTTATAACCAAATCCATTCGCTCGTCATTATTCAAACTGGTTTGGCCAATTGCAACATTGGAAGCTAGCTTCGACTCCTGTTGTTTCTTAATAATATCTATTGTTGTTTTAGGATTAAAATCTGTTACAGTTTTACGAACTACCGCCTTCTCGTATAACTTCGGTTCAGATGGTGAGTACCGCGATATTTTACCATCTGTTAAACTATACATATTTTTTAGATGATCCTTCAATATTAACAGCAGCATACACGCCTGCGCCGACATTATGCACTTTTGCATCTCGAATGCATTCTCCGGCAAACGTTTGAACAATATGTCGGGATCATCTTCATCGTCGTCATCTTCTAAAACATCGCCTACATTAACACTAGGTTTAAGATTTTCCTTAAATGTTGTGAGCAAATTAGTACCAACAATGGATATGAGTAGATCGACTTGATGTATTAAATAAAGCGGCTCATCTTGCACCACATAGGGAAAGTAAGCCAAATTGTCCGCTATATACAGCATTTGCTGTAGCGAAGTTTTCTGATCGTCAAACTGCTTGACGATCGTTTGAACCAGGGCACGCCTTTGCGTTTTTATTGGACGCAAAAGCGTGTACAAGAAGTCGTTTAGCGCCGTGGGCATTGTGTCCATCTGCCGTTTAACGTAGCCACGTATGACTTTATTAGCGCCTTTACCCTTGTTGTTCTGCTGCAAAATGCCCTGTAAACGGAAGCTAAACTGCAAGCCTAACTGTGCTTTCATATTCACAAACCCATTGTACATCTTATCGATGTCTTTGAGCAAGGCATCGGCTCTGTGCGCAGACTCGACACGCGAATCCGTGCTCAAGCATATAAGATATGGCACAGTCTTCACAGGATGCACGAGGCCCTGTCGCAGCACAATCTGTATAACTTTGACGGCCCATAAACGCACATTGTCGTCCAGGTTTAGGAAACATTCGAATATTTCTTGCAGATACAGTTGTATGATGCGACTCGACATGCCCGACGACACATCGTTCATTTCCTTCAGATCCTCCGTTTTCGACTGCTTATCCCAATCCTTCTCCTTGTTGAACATATTCATCTCCGACTCAGTCAGATATATCCAAATGTTACGCAAGCAAATGATTTTGAAGCAAGCATCGCTCGTCTCCGAAAGCAACATATCGCAGTAATAACGCTTTAACTTCGTGTTGGTCAGATAGTAATCGTTCATCACACAGAATGAGCCCAACGCGATGAGCGCCTCTTTGCGTATGTCCGGATTTTGATATTGTGCAAAGAACATCAGACACTCGAACACATCATTGCAAATGGTCGGCGATAGGCCGTTTGTCGCGCCCACAACCTCTTTCGATTTGAAATCGAAATAACGCATCAGTATGCCGATGGTGAAGAGGCTGCGGCGTATAGCTGCACTTAAATTATTAATTTGTCGATTTTGCAATATTTGACTACGGGTTTGATCTAAAATGCGATAAAACTTCTGAAAGCAATCTCTTATCAAAGCATAGTTATTCGTTATTTTGTTGACGATCGCACCCAAGCACGACACGCAGCTCTTTACGACCGCCTGATTCAGCGACACAACCAACAGCATCAAATGCTCTTCGAGCGAAGCTAAAAACGACTCACTCGCGTTATTAACCAGCGGTACGACCTGCAAAGAAAGCACAAAAAGAAATTATTAAGCAAAGTAAGGCGGCGCACAAATATGTTGTATGTACCTTTTCCAGTATGTCAGCCACGGCGCAAATGAATTTCGGTGCTGTTGTTGGGTGACACTTGATATTCAAATAAGGCTCGATAGTAATTGCGTGCTGCACCAGCAGCTGCGGACGCACCTTCGCCAATAAATGCAGTGTGGTGATGCAGCCCAGCATGCGCGTGTTGTCCGTGTCCTCCAGTTCGATCAGACGCCCCACCAAACCGTCGGCCAACTGCTGACACGACAGCAAGATATCAGCCGGTGGCTCCGTTTTCTTCTGCAATGTGTCTTTCATGCTGTCATCGCCTTTGGTTGCGCTCTCCTTGGGCTGGAAAATGCTGTTCAAGAGTCCCTCCAACCAAGCCGTGCCCGTGTCGTGTGCAATATTCACCACATCGATGATCTGATTGATCTTCAAATGTATGCCGTCCTTGTCGTTTTTATGTAACGGCGTAAACCACATTTTCATAAAGACCTCCGTCACCAGCTTTTGTATGCCCTCCTCGTCGTTGACGCGTCGTATCATTTTCACGCATATTTCTGGAATTTTCTGAAACGTCGGATACTCTATACAGATGTCGCGTAGTATTTTTATGACACGCTTGCGCACCGATACGCCCGTATCTAAAATTCTAGTCGACAACATATCATAATACTGATCAATCAGCTCTTCGTTGCTCAGTACGAATTTACCAACCAAATCGACGGCCGCCTCACGCACCGATATAGCGGCATCCAAGAACTTTTGGTTCACGCCCATTTGCATGTCCTTGCGCCGCAGTACCATCGGATCGACTTCGACTATATTCGCTAAGCATTTCATCGCACGCGTTCGAATTGCGATCGACGGCTCATTTACAACCAATATAATTTTCTTGAGATAGCCATCGAATGATTTGCTAAATGGCCTTTTGCTGGCCAAATATTGCGCTATTAAATGTGCATTGTTGTAATCGATATATGTTTTTATGTGTTGTGCATGATTGGAATCGCCCAGCGTTGAATACGGATTTATGTTGTTCAATAAGCATTGCTTGCGTTTATCAAGCATATTGAAACGTTCCATATTCAATTCTTGATCAGCCATAGTGCAATCGCCACCCACACGACTATCGACATTCTCGAAGTTCATATCGTCACCGCTGTCGTCGTTGCTATCACTGCCGGAGAGATCGGCTTCTGGGCGTCTTTTGCGCGTACTCTTCTTTCGCGTTGTATCCCGCTTGGCGCTCTCGTTGATGTTGCGGCGCTGATAAATTATATCACGATACCACTGTGTCAAATAAAAGTGACGGGCATAATCCCAAATGGGATTGTCCACGTGTGCATTGGCGGCTAAAAAGTCTAGCAGTATTTTCTGCAGAAATTCCACACGCTCATCCTCCTTTAATTCCACCTTATTATTGCTGGATGGCAAGTCACCTTCCTTCTCCTGTTCCACTTTAATATACCGTATCATTGAGTCTATGACGTTCACTTTGTAGCGTGAGTCAACGGCATCCTTGCGTAAACGTGCTGCCACAATACCCAAGTAATCCAAAGACACTAAGCGTATGCTCTGTTCTATAGACTTGTCGGAGACATAACGTACAAGCATTGTGCCCAACAGTGAAAGCAATAATTCGGATGATGGCCATTCCGGTTTGTTTACAGTGGCCAGGAGATCGTAGATGAAATTCTCGAAGATTGGACGGAAATCGGTTTCATTCGACCGAGATTTGCACTTATTTAAAAATGTCGTTAGGAAATTTCCACCTATACTTATGGCGATTTCGTATTTTTTCAACACAATCACATCGATATTTTGTCTGTCGGTTTGTGTGGAAAAACCGGCGGCTTGATTTGCCATATCGCCGTATTGCGGCAAAGACTTCCGTTTATTTTGCGAATTGCTATTCATGACATCGGGTAAAATCGTAACGCACTGAATGAGCTGTAGCACCAATGCAGTCACCATTTGGATGTTCCCACTATTGTTGATTAGTTTGAATGGGCGTAAATTTTTCTTCGAAGACGGCAAACGATCGATGGAGGTCAGTATATCACCAAGTATACTGCTGCGAATTTTTACGTATTCCTCTTTGCGAAAGAGCGTCGTGACCAATTCCAAACAAACAAATTGCAAAGTTTCGATATTGTCCACAAAGAATGGTTCGATAGATAGGGTCGATAGTGGTAGTATGATGGTATCGACGAATATATATTTGTCGAAAAGCGTCACGAACACTTTCATTAACTCTGTGGCCTTTGAGTATAGCAATTGCAGACTGCGATTGTAATTTTGATAGATTTTCGATTTCTTACGATTATCTGTCTTTTTCATACTTTTAACTGTGTAGACGGGATCATATGATGGAAAGATTGTCTCACGAAATTGGAAATGCATGAATTTGATAATAAGCGAAATGTGATCTTCTTGCAAGAACTTAATATCCTTTGAAGTGCAATAAATATTGCAAATCAGTAGACAAGCTTCGATTCCGTTTAAAATCTTTTCCATTATTTCGTCATCCACAATGTCGTCTTCATCGTCTGGGCCTGCCGAATAATTTTTCGCCAAATACACATTTCGCATAGCGTAATTGACCAATAGAGCCAATTTATTTTTCGGTATAACATCCAAAACGTACTTGGCTTTCAATTTGGCGATGTCGTTGCTCATTATGTTAAGCATTCGGGACGAAATACATTCAATGTTCTCGTCCACATCGTCAGTATCGAAATTTGGAACTTCTGTGTCGTCCAGCGTCTCAATAATTTGCTCCAAATTACGCATAAATTGTTGATACGTTTGTGATCGTAAAATTTCGTCTTTTGAACACTTCGAAGATGGTGTTGAGACAATGCGTTCGACGCAACGTAGTTTCGGTTGTGAGTGTATCTGTTCAGGCGGCACTTCATCAACTGAAGGAGGAAGTTTTCGCTTGACAGCGAGTGGTTTTTCATTTGTCTTCATCAAGTTAAATGCGTCATCGTTCTCTGCTGCTTTGGTTAATTGTTTCGCATTTCGAGCAGGTAACACAGTTGTTGGTGGTAGAGTGGGTGGTACAGATGCAGTCACAGTTGTTGTTGTGGTTTCCATCTTTTCTACTTCTACTTCTACTTCTTGCTTTGGAGTCTGCAATTCAGGTGGAGTTATCAAACCGAATTTTCGTGCAGACTCTGGTGATTTCTTTACAAATTTTTTTATGCTTTCTTGCATGAGAGATGCGTCTTTTTCCTTAAGTCTATTTATACATACCCTAACGTTAGCTACCTCAGACGATTTACTAACAGAATCTGCATTGGTCTTCCCGGCCTCACATCCGGTTTCACTCTTTATGGTCTTCAGCGTAGACCCCTGGTTAGTGTTCAAGTCGCTTGAAAATGGAGTTGCTAAGGCTTGTGCGTTGAAACTGTGTTGGGTATATCCATTATTTATCGGCGGCTGTGCGTTTAACACACCTGTTGTAATTGTGCATTTACTATCTGGCATTTGGGTAAAATTTGCAATTTGATAATTTTCTGTCTCGGCTACTGGTATAGTTGGAGTTAAGTTTTGTTCATTTACAGTTGTTATATTATTAGAAATTTGTGGATTAATCGTTGCTGGCAAGGAACCCGTGTTTTGGAAAGATGCTGTACTTTCGAAAGCAGCCTTTTGTTCTTCTACCGGAAGGGTGGGCTTTTGTTCTGTTAGATTTTGGTTTTTCCGTTTTCTCGGAGTATGCACATCGAAATTATTGTTTTGAATGGAAGTAATTTCCATTGTTGGAAAACTGCCACTATTCAAATTCTTTGATATAGCAGGATTATTTGAATCCAGGGTTGTTTGTTGTTCAATCCGTTGCAGATCATCAGATTGTTGCGTTGAAACGCCACTTCTTTGCCCGTGAACAACATTGTACCACTGTTCTTGTTGTTGCTGATGAGTTTGTTGTTTATTTTTCTGATTCAATTTGCCATTATTAGCATTAAACACGGTAGGGTTGTAGCTGTAAATTCCCTGTAGTAGTTCTGGATACGTATTTATGTTAGTACCAAATTGCTCTATTGCATACTGTGATTTTAGTTCTATTATTTCAGAGTTCGTCTGTTCGATAGCATGCACCAGCTGTTTTACTAAATTATCATCACGCACTGATAACAAATTGTTGGATTCTTTAGCAACCAACGTGTGAAATAGCAAGGATTTATTTAATGAAGTGACACTTGCCAATGTGTCTGGTACTGGAAGTTCACTAAGTAAATCTGACAAACTTGTCAAACAAGCCAAAGTTGTTACTGGAACACTGGGAATATCGGGGTCAGTCATATTATTTTCTAAAACTTGCAAATAGCCCTTAGCACAGAACACTATTTCACGAGAATATCTTTATTTATCTCAAAAATCAGTCGCAGCTTTCTTCCAGTAGACTTGGATACCCCACAATTGTGTACATTCGTTAGATGCGCAGCGTTGTGCAGCGCCAAATATTAAGTTGTCTCGTAGGGCAGCTGATTTGCGCAATAGTTTGGCGCTATTTTATAATTAAACATAACTTGAGGATGTGATCACTAAATCCTAAAAAAAAGTCACCATTTAGATAATTCACACAAAATATTGGATTTTTACCTCTTTTGCTGACACAAAATAGCTGACACAAGAAAACTGGAAATGAAATGACATTTACAGACGCGTTGCCAACCGTAGCAATGGCATCGTTTTAAGCTGCCAACTACAATACAAAGTGCAATTAAGTGAAAATGCAGGGTGACTCATGTATAGCAAATATTTAATTCATTAATATTAATGAATAATAAGTTATTTTTATATTTTTCCGATATTATTTCTACTCCTTTCATTGAAACTTTTCATTATAAATAATAAAAGCAGTCGGTAAAAGTGCTTTGCCTTTTTATTTACAATTTACTTGCATATTTGATTGTTTCTCCACGTTACTCATTTTCTTTTGTAGTTTACGCTATGCCTTTTAATTAAAAAATCTCGAATAACAAAATAATTAACAAATTTATTTTCAGTACAACTTATAACAAAAAATATTTAACTTTTCGACCACACAAAGCAGTTTACGGCCTCTAATACCACAAGCACTCAAAAGGATGGGTCAGAATGACTATCATCTGTGATTGGACCAAGTTCGTCAGAATCACACGGAGAATGAGTTTCCACACTATTCCTATGTATTTCAGGAGACGAAGTTAGTAACCGCGTGCGCTTAATGATATGGACATCTGAATTTTGATTTTCCTCCTTCATTTTCTTTTTCAAAGTGTTATTATCTTGGTTATATGTTTTGGATGGAAACTTGAAGTTGGGCTGTAATGACTTTCCAAACTCATGTTTCACTTGCGGAGGACTATAATTCAGCTCGTGATGCACTATGGCTTTCACAGCAATTTTTTCGGAAGCTATTTCAGGACTGTCAAAGGGTAAAGCGTCAGAGCTCGGAATATATGTCACCGGGGTGTTGGGGATGCTACAATATACTTATTTTTTACTAACTCAAAGAATTAAAGGAATATTTCATACTACTTTGGTAATAGTTTCAAAACATTACAATTCCTGTTATGATCGGGTTTGATTAATGTGGATGAGTGCACATCACAGTACATCTGGTCAAAGTCCAGCTCACTTTCCTAAATAAAAAAATTAGTTAGAAATTATTTGGGGTTGGAAAAAAATGTATGATACTTTCAGAGCACGTTCCAGATCGTTTTCAAAGAAAACTGTTTCGCATTCTAATTCAGATTCCTCCAGTACTTGCATTACTTGCTGCATCTCCTCCAGTTTCATTCCTTCCTCATAAAGTCCTAAGTCTTGTATAGAACGGCAATGGCAAGAAACAGTAAGTTCTGTTATTTCTTAAATATGTATACATTTATTATAAAATAAATTTACTTATTAATTTTGATTTGTAATCCTTTTGTTTAGCATTTCTGAGCTCCATTCTAGACGAAAACTTAAAAAATGTGCGTAAAATTTTTCTTACAAATAACGAATCGATTAACTGTTTTTAATTAATTCTACTTTAAAACTAAATGTATACATATAACAACAAATAAAATACAGCATATTTACACAAGTTACAATCTATCCAAGATGAAAAAACTTAAGCACTAAATAAAACTTATAAAACAATAACTTAAAAAGAGAATCAATCATTAAAAATAAAGTTTATTTTCCTTTTAAGTGTGTAATTCACGCATAATTATTCATTTTATGTATAAAATGCAAATATATTATCAGGGTTGTATTTTGACATAGCAAAGATTCAAACCTAGCATCAAACATTCTACAACAATCGATAACGATAGTGTTGTCGATAGTTCTGCTGAATTCATAACATTAATTTGACAATTGACAAAACAACTTTACTATTGGATGGTTAAATTACAATTTTCTAATATATTTATTTAAACTTTTATATCGCTTAATAATTGTACAAACGTATAAAGAATGTGGCAAGCTCAGCAAATAGCTGCAATCCAAATGGCGAATCAAATGCTTTACGCAATGTCGGCACCGCCAAGCTACTCGCTAAATCAACGGCCGCCACACTTAGGTTCGCTAGCTTTTGATGATACGGCCGCAGACACAGACGATGAAGATGATGAGAAGTTGCGTACACTCTTTGTTGGCAATTTAGATGATCGAGTTTCAGAAGATTTACTCTATGAGGTTTTTCTACAAGCTGGTCCTCTAGAGTCTGTACGACTACCAAAAGACAATGGCGGTCGTACGCGCGGCTTTGGTTTTGTGGTTTACTCACATCGCTGCACGCCAATTTATGCTGTGCAATTATTTGCTGGCCTGATGCTTTTCCGCAAAATGTTAACAATTAAAGCACAAGGTGATACAAATGCGTCAAATAAGCGTCGTTCGTTTCCCAATGATTGTGAGCGCTACATGCATAGGCCGGGTGATAATAGCATGCTACGCAGTACAAGTTATCCAAGTTTCTATGATCCAGCTATGAATGATCTTTCAACCTCACCTCAATCATCTAATCCGTTTCGTATGAATTCGCCCGATTTACCGAACAGCACACATAGTAGAAGCCGGGAAAGAGGAAATAGAGACCGAGAGCGTGATAGAGATGTTGACAGAGACTGGGTCAGCAATCATTCAAATAAACATTCTCGCTCGCATCCTTACAGACGTGATGAGCGTCGTGAACGCGACGAAAGCAACCGTAAACGTAGGTAACAGTTGGAACAGCATTTGCGTTTTGCATCAACATACTTTATGCAAAATAAAGGCATTGAAGGAAGAGTATTGCTCGTGCTTCATCAAAATTTGCAATAGAAAAAGATAAAAATTCTTCAAGTAATTTTTAATAGTGACCCGGCTAAATATTAGCGTAAACGTAATTCTGTATTTTAAGGTAGTCGGTAATTTAATTGTAAGTCTATAAAAAATACAATCTGTACATATAAAAAATCTATTCTTTCCTATGACCAACAGATTGCTTAAAAAAAACTAATGGGGCCTAATAATGAAAATGTAATATAGTTACCCATGATAAAATGAGTACAAAATTGTATAAATCAATTGACCTAGGCTTAGCCCTTCAATTCTTTAATAAATATTAGTGTATGATTTATTGTCTCGAACCTCTCAAATATTGTATTGAAACAACGGATTAATTTATTTGAAATATTGTGTATAACATTCTAATATTGCTTTATTCGTTTAAGAATGAATTTATAATTTACATCCGTTACATGATATAAGTATTTTAATAAATTATGACGCCTATTGTGTCTACTTACATTTTACCGATTTATATACAAACATAACCTAAAAAAAATCAAGAAAAAATTTTAACTTCGGTTGCACCGTTCGCATATTCATGCATAGACAGACGGGCATGGCTAAATTGACTAGAGTTTCCTTCTGGGTGTTACAAACTTCATGACAAACTTAGTATACCCTGCTCAGTGTATAAAAAAAAATTATTGTAATAAATGTGTAATTATAATTTTATTAAAATATAACTACCCTAATGTGACAGAGCAATTCGCATTTAAAAACATTCTTGTGAATCACATTAAATATACTTTTATGTACAAATATCGTTGCATTTACTAAGTAACTAATTTTATAATTTATTTGTAGTCGGAAACAAGTTTTCAACGTATACTTTTCAGCGTTTTTTCCACATTGCGATATGTACGCGCCGGTATCACCTCAATAAGTAAACGATTGTAGTTGGGATGATCGGAGAGCAGTCGAAATATTGATTTAGCATAGCTGCGCGTCTCCAGACTACCTTCAAGCAGTAAATTGGCGCCCGTCACAAAGAATTTGTCACGATTTTCCCGTGGCATAGTGTACACCTTATCGCTGCCTAGACGCTCAACCAGCCGATGCAACAGTTTTGCCGTCGTTGTACGCACCAACGCATTCTGATGCAGCGCTCCCTTTGTGGTGAGTATATTTAATATTTTTGGTGGCGTTAAATTATCACACATCGATTCTAGGGCACGTGTGGCATCGGCGCGCAGAAAACGATTTGTATCGGCCGTACGATGTAGCAGTGCGCAAACCAAATCATCACACTCCTGTTCCAGACACTTCGATTTGAGTGTGAAAAGTTCGGTGGTGGCCTGACAGGCGGCACGTGACACTTGCGAGCGCAAATTACGCACCGAACGCGTTAGTTGTATGCATACCATATGCATTTGATTTTCCAATTGCTCCGGATGATACCTCATTAGGCGCACCATTGATTTAAGGCCTAGCATAATGACCTCCCAATTACTGGAGTCCAGTTGATCGAAGGTTTTAAGCAAAGCGTCTCGCGGCTTGTCGAAGCGTTGCAATGTTGGTGGATAGAGTTCGGCTTGTGGCATTTTAATAGCTTGTTTTACCGGTGAAATTCGCCGGTGATTTTTCAGAAAGTGTGAAGTTTTCGCCTTTTGCTTTAACGGTGTGTGTTGCGGTTTAATTGGTATGCTTGTATTGAGCTGTGAGCTTGTCGCAGAGCCTGACTCGGTGCTGGTCTGGTCGAATATGAGCTCCTGCTTCGATGGTGGGCGTTCGTACAGGGATTCCATAGACTTTATCATCGAATTGCGCCGCGATAGCATTTTAATCTCTGCGATGGTGGGTGAACGCGAACGCGACTGTGGTCGCGAGCGTACCGGTGTTTGCGGCTGTGATGGTACATGCTCATTTTCGTTATACATATGGTCCGCCTCATCTACATAGGCTTGCGGTGCATCTTCTTCTTTACTGCTGGCACTTGCTTCGCGCGCATGCTCGCGTAGGCCGCTGTCTTGTCGTTTGCTGTGCAGCTCATCCATCACCACAAAACTGCTGTTATCTTCAATGTCTTCCTCTATTAACAAGGACTTCACGGATTGCGTACGCGACAGCACTGTAGGCGTATCGCCGAGCTGTGTTTTGATGCTCTCGCTTTTGCTGTGCAAACTCGCCAAGCTGCCATTCTTTTTCAACGGTGTATTGCTCGCTGTCGCCACACTGGCATTGCTTAAATCCTGCACATCCTCCAACTGCAAAACATCGTGTTCGCTTCGCCACTTCACTGGTGTCGGACTGCTCGATTCATTATCACTGCAGGCGTCTTGCAAAGCACCCATTTGTATGATTGAACCGTTATCAGTTGTATCCTCCTTATCCGTGTTGGGATTTTGTGTGGCGTTGTTTTCGTTTCGCTGCTCTTCGTATGTACCGTTTGTTTGGCTAAGTGTATCAGCTGATTGCGCCGAAGCAGTTGACTTCAGTGAATATGCTACCGACTTATTCGAAACTGGTGTGGCTTGTTTCGATCCGTTATTTTGCTGTTTTTGCATGTCCGCAATTGCAGTCGCCGCAATCACAGCTGCCTCTCCATCCAATGGCCCAGGTCTGTTACTGTAAAGAAGGGATTACTGTTATTAATGTGTTATATTTGCAGTGTCTTAAACAGAGGCGCGAACGAATGCGTATTTAGCCTATCTCTGTCTTTGTATTATATTTCTATGGCAGTTTTCTTCGGTTTATTCAAAAATGTTATAAAAAATTTATTATTATTCTCAAAAAAACTTATTCAATGACTGTTGTTGCCAGGAAAGCAAATCACAAGGGAACATTGTCAAAAAGGTATGTAGTGCTGGGTTTTAATTTACAGTTGCTAAAAATATATCAAAATTGTTGATGTTGTTCGAAAAAAATTTACGAAAAATTTAATCTAACAACAAGTTATTGCCAAACACCAGAAAATTTAAATTCGTCGTTGTTCGAAATTTCGAAGTTTCAAATATTGTAATTTTTTTTTGTTTTATCAAAAACCGTTATTTGGTAGATATCACGAAGTCTGAAATCAATTTCTAACTCATTTCGAAAATATTTTACATACATTTTGACCAAATCGAAACTTTGAAATTTCAAATATTTTTTTTATTTTTTTTAAATTTTAATTAAGAACCGTTATTTGACCGATATACCGAAGACTGAAATCACCTTGTAAGATTTTTCGACCTTATTTTGAAAACATCACATACTCAAATTGAAAATTCGAAGTTTTAAATATTATCAAAAACCGATATAATGAAAGCTGACACCACTTTCCAACTCATTTCGAAAATATGTTACATAAAAACGTGGAATTTTTCGCACTCATGTTTATATTTTATTCAATTCGAAATTTCAATATTTCAAATATTATTGCTTATTTTTATATCAACAACCGATATTTTGCTGATATAGCGAAAGTTGAAACCACCTCTTAAGGTTTTTCGAGCTCATTTCAAAAATATTTTAAATAAGAATGTGGAATTTTCACACGCAACTTCGAAATTTCAAATATTGTTGTTAACTGTTTTTGTTGGATATGAAGCAAGCTGAAATTACCTAGTAAGATTTTTCGAACTCACTTCGAAAATATTTTACATAAAAATGTATAATTTTTCACACTTATTTATGTATGTATATATTTTGACCAAATCGAAATTTCAAATATTGTAGTCAAATGTCAAAATCAAAAACCGTTATTCGGCTGATATACCGAAGACTGAAATCAATTTGTAAGATTTTTCGAACTCATTTCGAAAACATCGCATACTCAAATCGAAAATTCGAAGTTTTATATATTATCAAAAACCGACATAACGAAAGCATAAATCACTTTCTAGCTCATTTCTAAAATATTTTACACAAAAATGTGGAATTTTTCGCAATGTCGAAATTCCAATTATTTCAAATATTATTGTCTACTGTTTTCTTTTATCAAAAACTGTTATTTGGCCGATGTAACGAAGGCTGAAACCAGCTCGTAAGATTTTTCGAACTTATTTTGAAAACATTAACCAAAATTTGGAATTTTTCGAACTCATTTCGAAAACAGTGCATAAAATGTGAAAGTTATGGTACTCACGCACACATATGTATATTTTAAACCGATCTTATTTTTATTATAAATGCATAATCAATATATTATATATACACATACATATGCCAGTCCATTGTGGCACGCACATCTAGGCACTGCAAAGCATTCATGCGCATTTGTGGTATGTTTTTGAACGTGAGCGTCCCCACCTGACCACTTTTTAATTTTATTTTTCATTTTATTAACATTAGCAAGTATTTGTATGTATGTACGTGCAAATAACCGTAGTCTCCACCCACTGGCGTTGAGTTCACTGAACTTGCTGCATTTGAAAAATTAATAAATATGCAAACAAACAGTTTTCAGCTCAGAAATAAACGCAGGACAAAAGTAAAAATATAATTTCTCAATTTCAATTTGCCCCTGCCCTTTAACCCCTTCACCTTTTTATGCTGACAATGATACTGGGCAATTTGCCACTCTAATGAATTGTCTCAATTGCTATTCGCTAGAGTGTATGTGTGTATGTGTGTATGTGATTTTATTTGAGTTGTTGACAACTGTTTAATAAAAGTCGTTAGCGTTAAATTGCTTGCTGTAACAGTTATTGGAGCGTAATAGCAGCAAAGGTCCTTCCACAATCCGCGCCACACTCCGTTGTGTTTTTTCTTCTGGTGTCTAAAGGATAACCTGTAATTTATTGTGTTGTTAATTTTTTTTTGTTTTCTGTTCGCTGTTCTTATTTAAAATGCGTAAGCGACGCCTAAATGGTAAATTCAATCATTGAGGCACACCCCCTGTGGGGTTTTAGGCGTATTCGGTTCCAATACTTAGTATATCCCACTAAACAGCTTAAGTGCGTTCATTTATATTTATTCCATTCCCACCCTATATTAAGGCAAAAAATCTAGAAGAAAGTGGAACTCTTGTCGGGAGAAGTCAAATTAGCCGCCATTCCTCCGCTATACAGTTTTCGCATTTGGCGTGCTAAATTTGAAATTGAATCACTCACTTTAATGACATAACACTTTACTGCGAAGCCACCCACGCAGCACAGTCCGTTACTATTTGACACATCATTGTGCCACTTGTATTTGCCGTTAGACGCTTTTTCTTAGCGCGAAGTGCGTAATTTGTTTTTTTTTTGCATATTTGTAGGCGCTCAAACATTGTGTGTCGTCTACTCTTTTCCTTTTGAAGGCAATTAATTAAAACTTGAGACTTTCATTTGCATAAACACACAATACATTTTTGCATTAATATGTGGTATAGTTTCTTATTTTTGGCAATTTTTTTTTTTTGTCAGTCCGGCTCAAATTTGATCAGATCCTTTAGTTCAGTGATTGTTTGGAATGAGCAAAATTACTTTTGTGCTGTTTTCAATTTTTTAGTACTTTTTTACTCTTTAAGTACTTTTTTAATTATTTTTTAGTACTATTTAAATATTTTTTAGTACAGTTTAAAATTTTTAATATTATTATACGTTTTTAATATTTTTTTAAACGAAGTTCGAAATTATTTTAAATTTTTTAGTACTATTTTAATTTTTTAGTGCTCTTTTAAATTTTTTAGTATTATTTTAATTTTTTAGTTGTATTTAGAAAAATTTAGTACTATTTACTATTACTATTTACTCTTTAGTACAATTCTCAATTTGTTTTAATGAAGAAATTTGAAATTATTTTATTTTTTAGTACTATTTCAATTGTTTTTAATAGATACTATTTAAAATTTGTTAATAACAAAATTCAAAATTATTAAAAAATTTTGTAGTACTATTTTAAATTTTTTTAATAATATTATTTAATTTTTTAGTATTATTTTAGTAATATTTTCAATTTCTTTGCTACCATTTAAAATTTTTTTGTACTATTTAAAAAAAAAATAGTAGTATTTTAATTTTGTTATTACTATTTTAAAATTTTAGTTATTATTAACGAAATTCGAATTTATTAAGTTTTTTTAACAAATTTTGAAATAATTTCAAATTTATAGTACTATTTTAAGTTTTTAAACAATATTTGAAATATTTTTGGCACTATTTTAAGTCTTTTTTAATATCGAAATTCAAAATATTTTTACATTTCTTAGTACTATTTATAGTAAATTGCTTTTAGTAAACAATATTTAATTTTTTTTTGATAACGAAAGTGGAATTTATTAAATTTTTTTTAACAAATTTTGAAATCATTTTAAATTTTTTAGTACTATTTTAAAATTAAAAAAAAAATATTTTAAATATTTTTGGCACTATTTTAAGTTATTTTTTAATATCGAAATTCGAAACGTTTTTAAATTTCTTAGTACTATTTATATTCTTTAGTATTATTATTTAAATTTTTTTTGGTACCTATTTAAATTTTTCCAGTAATATTTTAATTTATTAGTACTATTTTAAATTTTTTAATACTATTTGAATTTTTTTTAAATAACAAATCTCAAAATTATTTTAAATTTTTTTAGTAATATTTTGAACAATTTTAGCACTATTTTACTTTTTTTTGAAGATACTATTAATAACTAAATTCGATTTTTTTAAATTTTTTTGTACTATTCTTTTAGTATTATTATTTTAACTTTTTTATAATTTATTTAAATTTTTAATACTATTTTAAACTTTTGAGTACTATTTAAATGTTTCTAGTACAATTAAATTTTTTTTTTCACTATTTAAATTTTTTTAATAATAATTAAAATTTTTAGTACTATTTTTTAGTATTAATTATTTTACCTTTTTTTTAATTTTTTAATACTATTTTCATTTTTTAGTACTTTTTGAAATTTTTTTAGTACTATTTAAATTTTTTACTATTTACATTTTTTTAATAATAATTAAAAATTTTAGCACTATTTTTACTTTTAGTACCATTTCAATTTTTAGTACTATTCTAAACTGTTTTCGTACTATTTTTTATTTTTTTACTTACATTTCAAGAATGAAATTCGAAAAAAGTACTAACGAGAAGTGCTCAAGTTATAATTATACAAACATTTTTTTGTCCCCCTATGTTATATTTACCAACAAATATGCGTGCTCGTTGTGATTCGTGTTTTCGGAAACCAGCTGAAGTCATTCATGTTTTCGAATGAGGTCAAAAAGTACTTTTTTTCTTACTGTTTGCGTTTTTGGGTTAAGTTTGACATACATACATACACATGTACATATATATACATAAATATGTAATTACTCATTTATCATTATTTCAGCACATTAAGGCCTTAAGTTATTCGAAAACGTGAAGTCAGCATTGAAAAAGTGTGTGTCACTGATGTTTTGAATGCAAAGTATTCAAAGCAAGGCAGAACTATTTTTAAATGAAATGTTTTGAGGTCAGAGGGGGAAATACATACTTTTTTTCGCAATTTATGAAAGCAACTAAACATTTTTTTACAAGAATTATATTTTTTGAAAAATGATTACTTACTACTTTTCTAAAAAAAAATATATATTAAAAAAATTGGAAAAGTAAAGCTCTTACTGAGAGAAATGGAGGACAAATTTCGTTAGATACAATAATTTAATTTTTTTTTTGATATTTCATCGAAATTTCCTTAAATAATTTATCTCGAATACAGCTTCTGTTTTCGTAAAGTGTCATTGTGAGCAGTGTCGAATCTTCTCAAGCTTCATGTCATGAAAAATTCTTTCAATTGACAGATTTTGAGTTGGTAAATATAGTTTTTGTTCACAAATATACTACTTTCATACCAGTTCCAAACGTACCAATAACTGCTTAGTACAAATGTACAAATCATATGTTCAGCAAAAATTATCCTTTAAAAATTTTGAAGTCCTCGCTTTCTCCACCAACTGTTGGCAAAAAAGGTGGCAAAAATCAGCTGGCTTTCGGACCAGTTCTTTGCCTCAGCACGCTCTAGTTGTAAACTTGTATTTTTCAGACTATTTTAATGCCTCACTACAGGGTAGCGCCTAAATGTATACTTACATAAACTTGTAGTATACATTTGTGCGCGCTCTTGCTATTACTGTTTATGACTGACCGCACGCTTTATTGTTTAATATGCTTCGTAAATACAACACTCGAGCAAACAATCGTAAAAAATTATAATTTTCTGTATACATTGTACGCACTGACTGCACACATACATAGTTCTATTTACTAGTGCTATATTTGACTTAGTCTCGGCAATGTGCTGCCGTGATTAAAAATGGAAGGAGTGATTAAGCGACGCAAAAGTAATACCAGCCACTTTTGGCAATGTTTACGTGTTTACTTATGCTGACTTTCATATATTTTATAATTAGAAAATTTCGAAGAAACTCATAAGTAAGTAAATTCGTCGAACTAGAATAATTCAATCCACTTTCCTAAGTAATATTCCATAGTCAAAACACATGAGTTCAAATGTTATTCTATTTTCACAGTCTGAACCCACGACTCCCTCAAAAAGTTCATCCACAAGTGAAACCCCAACAATTTCCCTCAATATTTCCACCCTGTAGCGTCTACTGACTGACCGCCCACACGCTCAATGCCCGCTCAACTTACATGCAGACCTCATTTGTAATGCCCGGCACCGATAACACCGGCGTGCTATTGTTCGGCTGCTCCGCACCGCTGCAAATCAGTTGTTCAATATCCGTTTGCTCCGCGTATGCCGGCATTTGTGGCGCCTCGAGCGGCTGTTTCCAGCCATCGAAAGTCACATTGTTATTCTGTTTTATTGTCACAATACCATCCAACGGCTCGCACATGTTGTCCGCTTCCGTTTTCGCCGCACCACCTTCCACCACGGCCGCTGTATCGGTGCGCGCTATGCCAATCGATTTTTTACGCCGATAACGACAACAAATGCAACAATAGGTACGCACAAAGCGTTGCAGTACGTCAATCGCCGGTTGCGTATGCGCAGCTTTTTCCCACAGATAATCCTTGGCCGTGCGAAAGTGCTGCTGCAGACAATAGGCGCTCGTGCGTGCCACACAATCGCAGTCGTGGCAAATTTTTGGCATTTTCTAACGCTTTCTTCGCTTGAGTTCTTCTACACGAATTGTTCTACAGTTATGCGTCGTTTGTGTTATATTTTCAACGTGCTATCATTGCAGGGACAGGCACCTGCCGGCCGATTCAAAGGGCATACGCGCAACTGTTGATGCGTTGTGTCAGTTGCAGCGGTCATTGTACGCTACGTGCCACACGAAGTGCCTCACGGGCTTCAGGCGCGCTTATGTGCATACAGTTGGTGTTTGTGTATATATATTTGTTGTTGCCACTTGTTTTGTTTATATATTATTGGTTTAATCGGTTTTTTGCGTTTTATATTGTTGCCGTGTTATTGTTTAAACAATGAAACCTCTTTTCTGGACAGACAAATAAATGAGTTGAGCGTCCACTCGCCGCGAGCCAACTTTGCAGACTGCTAAGTGTCGCCTAAGTGCCTTTGTGTCCAGCGCTTTGGACATTTTTCTAGCGCTCGCTGTTGTGGCGGCCATTCCATGTCATGCTCATTCTGCATTCTCATGCTCTGTGCGAGTGCGAGTACTGCGGTGAGCAAAACTTAGCCAAAAGGATCGAATAGCACATACACAGCAGGTGGCTTTGTGGTGGCTTATGCTTCGTTTGTTTTGGCAATTTTGCACAGTGTTCAACGCTAGCGAAAGTTGAGCAACGGCAGGGTGTGAATATATATTTGAGTTATGGGATTTGGACTTTAATGACTTCTTTTGACTTGGTGGTTTTTCTAATGAAACAATTACATTAAAAAATGCGAGGAGTTTTGGTAGATAATTCAATGTAATTTTATACTAAGCGCCAAGCCTCAAAGTTAGAAAAAGATTAAAGTTCTTGGTATTCAGTATGATGATGATTTATGGAGAGCTAAATTTATGACCATCTTGATGCTATCGATCAAAAAAAAAAAAAAGCTCCTGAAAAGCTCTTTTGAAATGTTGTGGAAGCTTTTAAAAAGCTCTCTTAAAAAGCTCTTTCGAAAAGCTCATGGATTTTATGAGAAACTTTTATTGTCAGATATGCACTCAGAGACAGTCAATTGCTATAAGTTTGTTATAAATTCGAAACTAGAATCGAAACCAAGTTTAAGGGGTTACATTGGGTTTTACGGCCTCAAAAAGATTATTTTTGTCTTATCTAGTTTATAGTTTATTTCACCTGTCTTTGAACTGGTATTAACACCAACAACAACGTCAGCGTCGAAATCCAACGCAGAGAAACTTTTGCCAACAAGTGCTAATTCGGACTGAGTAGGCAATTGAGACCTCTCTCGACGAAGAAAGACCAAACTCTATAAGTCCCTCATTTGTTCCGTCCTGCTATACATATGGTGCAGAGGCATGAACGATGACAACATCTAATGAGTCGGCGTTACGAGTTTTGGGGAGCAAGGTTCTGCGGTTTAAAGTTCTTTGCGCATTGGCAATGGCGAATACTGCATTCGATGGAACGATGAGCGAAATGTACGACGCCATTGATATAGTTCAGCGAATACAGCGGCAACGCTGGCTAGTCATGTCGTTCGAATGCATGAAAACACTCCAGCTCTGAAAGTATTCGACGCAGTACCCGCGGGGGAGACAGAGAAAGAGGAAGACCTCCACTCCTTTGGAAGGTGGAGAAAGACCTGGCTTCGCTTGGAATCTCCAATTGGCGCCACATTGCGAAAAGATAAAAGCAGTGACAGGCTCTTGTAAACTTGGCTATAACGGCCTAAGCGGGGTCTCTACTCCAGTAAAGAAGAAGAAGAATCCTTCTCTCCGACCCTGGCCAATATATAAATTACTTCGATTAGATAGAATTTCAATTGCTAACGAATCCTTCTGTTAAATTGCTGCCACATTGCGACACTGTATAACTGACCTGTGGGGTAGGCACACCACAGCGACGTACCCTTGCCCTGCACCAACACCATAAAAGTACACGCTTACCCTCATGGCAAACATCACCTGACACGTCCACATTTACCTTTGCCTGCTGCCATTCAAGTTTTTAACGCTAAAATGAAAATCACTTTAAAAGGTAGAGTTCAAGTGGTCAACACGAAAACTTGAGGCAACAAGAAACACCTTTTTCACAACACCTGGCAAGGAGATGGGGAAATACAAAGAAAGGCCAGCAATGTTTTCTGTGTATTTCACTTTCGTGAAATTTCACAACATTTGCATTATACATATTTATATAAGTATGGTTACAAGTTGCACCATGCGCACCAAGAGGGTTATGTTCATAAAAGCCATCATCTTGATGTTGTCGACGTTGAGTTTCCCCTCCCTCTTTTGCTTATTTACTACTTTCGAATTTCCGTTTAAACTGACTTTTCCTTTTATGACTCAAGTGCGAACGCAGTTACCTTTAAGTGTATGAGTTGGCGTTTCCCAGGGTATTTTAATTTTCTTTTAACGCACTTAGCTGAGTGAAACGATTATTTGAAACACAGTTTTGGGTCATTAGAGAACGACTCTTACTTTTGAGCGTTTAAGTGAAAGGGTATATGGATGTTGATGCAAAAGAAAAGAGCAAAGGTTTCCAAAAAAAGAAACGAGTTCTGATTATTTTTCGCCTTCAAAGTCAAGCATCGAATTTCTTAGTATGTGGAATGTTTTCTCTGCCATATTTTTGATCTTAACCATGGCAAAGTGACGTGACTCCAGAGGATATTACAAACCATTCACAATTATAAAAGTTTCCATGAAAGAACTTATGATCGGCCAGTTTGTATGACAGCTATATACTATAGTGGTCCGAACTAATCAATTTCTTCGGAGATTGTACCGTTGCCTTAAATAAATTCCAAATTTTTGAAGAGATCTCGTTAAATGAAAAAGTTTTCCATACAAGAACCGATATCGGCGGCTCCGACAAATGAGCAGCATTTTGGAAAGAAAAGGACGTGTGCAAAAATTTCAGATCGATGTCTCATAAGCTGAGGGGATTTCATCCGAGTGGATGCGAGTAGACTTTCCGATGTCCTCTTGCGTTCTGGCGCTGGATCTATGCAACTCCAATGTGCTGGGCAAGCGCTGGCCAGGAATCAGAACTGGTGGGACCCTTCTGACCGTCTGGGTCTTTACTATTTACACTTAGCAAAGTCAAGCTCGGCGCAATTCTAGGGTTTTGACTGAAAACTATCAATTTTGATTTTGACACTCTTTGGCAAAACTGATGAAAAAAGAACCGTTAGAAGTCTTCCGAACTTTATTTGCACTTAGCAAAGTCAATTTCGACGTAATTGTAGGTGTTTTGACTGGACACTCTATTTTGACGGACGTCGCTTGCCAAAACTGTATGCAGAAAGTCGAGTTGGAATCATCCTGTCACTTTCTCCTCTATTGCTCGGTTTTTGCTAAACAGAGGTAGATAGACCTTTGGAGAACCTACCGAAGTGATATTTTCAGCCTTAAAAAATTGGTAGTGAGCTCAAATCAGTTTATCGATCTATGAGGTGATGCATTTCTAGGAGTTTTTGGGTAACATAAAGCAAAAATATCTGTCCAAGTGAGATCCATCCAATTTTTTGGGATCAACCCTACGACCTGACCTGACTGACGGTTAGAACGACAGATCGACGGACGGACGGACATGGGTCTCCGACGTTTGCTTCTGAGTATTAGAAATCTTCATGGCAAAATTAATATATTTCTGTCGTGAAAAGCTTATAAAGGCAAAGAGTTTATAAAGCCGGTAGAGCCAGCCCTTGACTTGCTCAACTAACTATGGGCCGCACATGCCGACTATTAAAATTTAATAGGAAGAAAATAACAACTCTAGTAGGAGTGCTAGCAGGTCACTGTCCAATTGGCAGACATGCCAGGAGACTACGAACGCCATATAATGTCTTTTGTAGAAGCTATCAGCGGGTGGTAGAAGTAGAGAAGACTATAAAACGTCTTCTGTGCGAAAGCAAGTCTTTATATAGGAGAATAATTACAACTATCGTGGGATTGCAACTTTTAACGACGTCTTGGAGGTAGCACAGAAAAAGCTTTTCAGCACGGGGTGATCCAGAGAGGAGACAAGAAAGAGAGTCGATTTCTAGTTCCATCATTATCACAATGGGTCTACTAAAGGCTCAGGTGCATCGTTAGAGAGACGTTCTACCTACGTACCATCCTAAGAACCATCAGGAGGTGCCTTAAGAAATTATAGTACATCCCAGTTCCCTTGTAAATTCAACCAACCCACCATAAAAGAAGGATAAAAGTGTGTAGCTCCATCAAAGGCAAAAGAACGACGTGACGTCAATACAAAATATTCCCACTATCAAGTTGATTCCATTTCGTTTTCATTAAACATTCAATTTCTCAATTCCAACCAACTTTTCAACGAAGACTACCACAACCCACAATGTAACACATGGAAGCTTTTCACTGCATTTATACTATGCGAGTATATAAATAAGTATATAGACCCAATAACCACATTTCTTATTCACACGCAACGCAATTCCTTAAACCCCCACACACACACATACATACATAAATGCATGCCAATACTCTTGATTGCCGTCCAAGCGCCCTTTCCTCCACCTACAAGCCCTGGACGCACTTAAAAGTCGGCTTTTATTTGAGTGCTCTCATTCGCCTTCATTTATTCATGTTTCTGGGTCAAACATTTATAATTTTTGACATTACCAAAGCTATGCCTCCACATGCACCGTGTTCACATCGCGCGTGAACGGTTTCTATTGTTTTGTGTTAATTTCATTATATGCGTGATTTTGCGGTCAAGCGACCATAGGCATGCTGTGAACGCAGTCCTTACCCCCTTTAACTCGGCTATAGTCCTCCTTACACTGGCTCTGGCCAACTGCCTCCACCTGCGATTGAGTTTACTGTTACGGTTGGATATTACTTTCAATGTGGCAGTGAGTGACAGTCTGTGTGGCATTTGAAAGTGACCGGTCAGGTGGCAAGGCAATTAATATGCAGTTAAAGTTTTATGTTTAATGTGGGTCAATTGAAATTGATAATAGCCTGATGGAGATGTCTATCAATATAACGGTAATATGAATAATTTCTTTGATATTTTAATCGCTCTGCCGCACATGTCGCGGGCTATTTCAGTTTCTTGCAAGAAATTTGATTTGCAATAAAGCAACACTTTTTTTAAATTGTTTTTGAGAAGAAGCTTAATTTTCTTCGTTTCGTCAGTATTTGTAAAGTGGTGAATCGAACAAAGAACAGGCACATGTCAAATAGGTCGTATACGAGATCAAATGCAGACTGTATAAAAAGAGTTTATACTATTTTCATCTTTTTATATTCTTTTCTATATGGAACTGAGCTGGATAACTTATCTGTTGCTTTCACTTATAAACTTTGGTACAAAATGGCTTAGAATTATGAACCGATGACTGCTTTTAACTCTCATATGTTATATAGCAGTTTGTATACACTTAAGACAAGTGAAGTGATTATTTTATTCGAGCTATGAGGTGACTACCTATTTTTTTCTGTTTACGATTCATAAACACGCAGGAGAATATTCACCCGAAACATAGCAACAAAGCTCAATATTCGGAAACCCAGATTTATGCGATTACCAAGCAGATGGAGAGGTAACGGGTTTTTCAGTAGGGACACTACAAAAGTAGACCGATAGGGACAGCAAAGTACGTCATATTTTTTCCGCATTTTCATCGAAAAACCGTCTTCAGCGAGGAGGCTCATTTGTAGCTGAATGGCTTCGTCAATATGCAAAATATGCGTTATTGTTCAGGCAGCAATCCAAACGTACTCCATGTCCCGAAAAAACGGTTTGGTCCTACTTCTTCCGTGATGATCAAGACCGACAAGTTATTCTGAATGGGAATCGCTACCGCTCAATGATAACCGAATATTTTTGGCCCAAATTGGATGATATAGACTTGGACAATATGTGGTTCCAACCGGACGGTGCCACAAGCCACACTTTTGTAGCGCTTTTATTGAAAAACATGTTATGCTGTCAGGAACTCTCTATCAACTTCAGTTTCAGACCTCCTAACAATCGTAGTGTTTGGTAAGCCGAGGTTTGCTACCATTAGGTAGGGGTCGGGGAAGATTTATTGCTCTAGAGTATATTCTTCTTCAGAGAAGGGACTATCTACCCTGATGGCAGCGTGACGATACTAGCATTGAACTGACTAACTGTGCGATCAGAGCTGGTTAGGGAATGCCTAATCTCGTTATCAATGGCATTGAGTTACTTTGTGAGATATGTAGAATAGGAACGTATCAGGGCTCCGCTCTCTTCCTGTGTTCTACCACTGGATAGCCGAGGCGGTAGCTTGACCAGCGCTTGCCACCATCGGATCATGGGCTGTCGCACTATCTTTTTGGCTCAAGATCGATCGTAATGGATGCAATGTGCTCTTTGCTCTCGGTAAGGCCGGCCTCATAGTAGTTGTAAGTTCTAACACACATTACGCCAATCGACGTCCATGCAGCAAGTTGAGATGGAGTTCTCTTTTGGTGGCTTCACAAAAGACTGCCCAAGAGCGATCTCTGGATCAGCCAACGAACCTAATTCACCGTGCCCATTCATAAGAATGTCACTGTTGACTATTGTAGCAAAAGAATGCTTTTCTTATTTAGTTCAACATTTTTTCGGTGCAAGTAATAAAAAAAACTATAATCTTCTTTACTAACTACTTACTAGTACTCGTATTAATAAAGATTGTATGCTATGTGAATAAGGAGATCCCAGCTGGGAGAGAAAGTAGGACTGGTAGGACTTCGGAAAGGATTTCTCTGTCAATCTTAGCTTTATGCTACCGGACCACTTAGTGTTTTTCAGACAGAAGTGGTTGCTATTAAGGTGACGCTAGACGTACTGCTACGAAGTGCGGCCTCTTTTACGGAGATGTGAATTCACTCTCACAGCAGAGCGGCAATACTAGCGCTGAGCTTGCTAACTTGCGCATCGGAATGTCTGCCCTCACAGAAGTAAAATGGATTTCATAGCAGATTCATTTGAGCGGTATTTCTGGCAACTGCAAATCTAGAAAGCCATTCTTTTGTTGCTCACATCGGAATGCCACAGAGTTGGACCGCCATTGGCGTATTTCTTTCTAGCAATGGCTCAATGGACCTCGCGTGCGCTTAGCAGTCGCTGGCCGACAACCCTCTCTCTGCGACTTTAGCCTAGAGTAGCATGCAAGAGATGTTCTGCCCTTGGCAAAGTTCATCTTGCCGCAACGGTACGAGTTCTCATTAAACATTTTACAATAGGCTTTCATGCAAAAATCTTGTAGACGAGTTCTCATGTTGAAACATTGATCTCGGCATCTTTAAACCAGATATATCATGTTGATGCTGAAAAATCAAAAAGCGCTGTCTCATTTGTAGAGATGCATTATCAGAGGAGTTTTAAACATTAAAGAATGCAAATGAGAGATTAGAAACAACCCATCCTAATTTTATAGTAGACTTATCTGCCTTTTTTCTGATTCCTGTTTATGTAACTAATTTAATATATTTCTTGTCATCTAGAGATTTAATATTAATCTTTAAATTGCATTAACAATTTTTTAAATGTATTAAAAACTTTTCTTGCTTTTGTGAAATTGAAAATAATATCATTTACTGCTAATTTGTTAAAGAATTTAGTTGAAGTCTTTACCAACAGTTCAGTTAACTCATTTGTAGATATTTATTTTTTTTTCATTTAATTTTCATACAGTTACTGCCGCTACACGCCTGATTAGCTTCAATTAAGAGGGCAGTCTAAGCGTGCATAAACATGAAGCACCTAAAAGTATGCAACAAGTTGAGTGCTTTATGGAACTGCAAAGTTTTTAATGGCGAATTCAAGCAGTTGGCGTGCAAACGCTTAAAGGGCGTTGCTTCCCTGAACTTCGTTATTCAAAAGTTTTGCAATTATCTTGCAGAAATCTGCAAAAACAACAAAAACAAACCAAGCATACTGACAAAGTTGATGTTGCCCACAAAAGCGGGATTGCACAGCGCATTGAATTCGAACAGAGTATATAGCTTATATATGTATGTATGCAGTACAAAAGTATGGCTACCAACTACACATGCACACACATATAAATTTATGCTATTCCGCATACTAACACACATTTTTGTGTTATTTTCGCGAAATTTTCGGCTTTTTTCTCGCTTAGACTCTTCATACAACTCACCTTTGCATCACAAACTTTTCCACATTCACGAAACGGCGTCCGTTAGCTGCTGTTGCAAGCACATGTTGTTGTTGTTTATGTTGCTGCTGACTTGTCTGTGGCGTAGGCGTGCCGCCGCCATTGTCTATGGCTGTGTAAATCGTGTAGGTGCCGTCCAAATCTGTATGCGCGTTGTTATTGTTATTCGGTGTTAAGTTGCTGCTGTTATGATTGTTGTTATGCTCCTTTGGAGAATTTTCGGCTGAACGGAAATTATCTATTTTGGCAAAATGAAAGCACAACATTAACAAATTTTTGTTAGCTATTTTAAAGAAACAATCGCACCTGGAGCATAAACGCCGCCGCCACCACCCCGCACCGCCGGCACCGCGCGCGTGCCCACCACAACAGGCTGCGCCAGTGTCGACTGCTGTGTGTGCCGCTGATGCTGTTGCTGCGATCTCTTGCGTTGCTGTTGTTGTTGGTGTTGTTGTTGTGCGTTTACATAGTTAATTTTCGGATACGTTGAACTCATATTGATTTGCTGCTGCTGCAGTTGCGCATAAGCGCCCATGCCGCCCATGTACGTGGGTGGCTTGTGGACGCGCTTGTACGAGTTGTTCACATCCATGCGCTCCATGGCTGGGAACCTGCACGTGCAGTGGGCGTGAGATGTACACAAATGTA
This sequence comes from Bactrocera neohumeralis, assembly GCF_024586455.1. NCBI lineage: Eukaryota > Metazoa > Arthropoda > Insecta > Diptera > Tephritidae > Bactrocera > Bactrocera neohumeralis. The sequence goes on from NC_065920.1 coordinate 15,844,274, forward strand.
AACAAAGTTAAAGCGCATTAGTTTTGTGAAAGTTTTGCGGATTGCTGCAAATTTAATGGAAATTACCGTGAGTTCACCGTTTGGCGTGTGAAACGGCCGCTGATGCCCGTGCAGCTGTCGTTCGCCGCTGCATTGCCAACACCCACATCGCCAACACCGTTAGACTTGCAGCCAGTACCGCTGCCACCGCCACCGCTGCTGCTGGTGTAGTTGCTATCGGAGCTTCTGCCTTCCATGGAGGAGTCCGAGCAGGATTTGGCCACCAGACGTCGGCTCATGTAGTTGCTGTAGTCGGCTGCAAAGCGGGACAAAAAAACGAAACAATTTCTATGTACCACATATGTATATGCCTCAGCATAAACACAATATGAAATAACTGTACTAGTCAAGCAAATCATAAACAAGTGCACAGTTATGTATGGCGGCGGCTGGTATTTACGAGCGCGCATAAATATTTATGCGGGCGTTGTTAGGTCAACGTCATGATAAACAACCCACCCGGTGGGGGGTACCAGCATAAAACGGGTCGTGAAAGGTTGTGTGCTGGTAATGAAAACCGAAATATCGATAAACCGCTGATAACATGCATACATAAAGCCATTGATAGCAATGAATAAAAGCTATTAGCCGACAATATGTAGGTCATTGCATGAAAATTTCGCCCGCCACATTTGTTTCACTATGCAAATGTCAAGACGCATGCTTGAATAAGATTCGCAGTGACATGAATCCGGGTAGAGTACTCACCATTTGCGGTTTTCTTTGTGGTTTGACCGTATTGCACTGGCAAATTGCTGCCGAGGATGTGTTGGAAATTGTGCGAATGCAAGTCGTTCTGAAAATTAATAACAAAAATTAGTAAGAACAAATATTTATGAAATGAACAGGGTATATTAAGTTCGCCACGAAGCTTGTAATACCTATAATGACACTGACCATTTATATACAAAAAAAGAGCATGACGACCTGTGCCATTTTCGTCTGCCAGTTTATATGCTAACTAGTCACTCAGTTTTTGAGATATGGAACTGAAATTACGCACAGCTACTTTTCTCTCAAAGAAGCTGCTCATTTGTCGGAATTGTCATTATCGGACCACTATAGCATATAGCTGTCATACAAACTGTACTAGTGGAATAAACTGCTTGTATGAAAAACTTTTTTATGTGACAAGATATCTTCTTGAAATTTAGTACGGATTATTGTCTAAAGCAATGGTACAATGGTCAAAGAAATTGTTCAGTTCGGACCATTATAGCGAATAGCTGTCATACAAACTGAGCGATCGAAATTAAGTACTTGTATGGAAAACTTTTTTATTTGATGAGATATCTTCGCGAAATTTGGCATATATTATTTCCTAAGGCAATTATGTAATCATTGAAAAAATTTTTCGAATCGGACTAGTATAGCATATAGCTGTCATATAAACTCTTCGATTAAAAACAAGTTCTTGTATGGAAAACTTGATTATTTGTCAAGATATCTTCACGAAATATGGCAAGAATTTTCAACCAAAGCAACGGTATAATCTCCAAAGAAATTATTCAAATCGGATCACTATAGCATATAGGTGCCATACAAACTGATCGTTCTAAATCATGTCCTTGTATGGAAAGCTTTTTTATTTGAAGAGATATCAACACTAAATTTAGCACAGATTATTGTCCAAAGCAACGGTACAATATACAAAGAAATTTTTCAGATCGGACAACTATAGCAAATAGCTGCCATACAAACTTTCCGATCAAAATAAAATTCTTGTAAGGACTTTTTGAGTTTGTGAAGGTAATTATAGTTCGGTGCAACCGAAGTTAACGTTTCTTCTTGTTTTTTATATTCAATAATTTGTATATTAATTTTTAAGTAGTATAATATAGTTATGACGTCATTGATGATCCCTTAGTATCAGGTGTGATAATTTCCCATATGACATTTCATAAAATCAACAATAAAGCAGCTGTGCATATTTCTTTCCACCGTTGCTTTTGTTAGTATACAGTTTACGCTCTTAATTTCATCACTCACTCACCCACGCCTTAAAATTTGCTGGCACCAAATTGAACATCGGAAAGGCTTGATAAATATCGACCATTTTTCGTCTGCTATACTTGGGATCAATTAGAAATGGCAAAACCATTTATTGTATTGAATTTTAATTATTATTAATATAATTTAAATTCTTTCACTAAACCGCACAACAATACTGCAGCACAAAAACAACACTTCCTTGTTATTATTGTAAAGTTTTCCGTGCGAATTCGCTGCAAACCTTAGACAACAAAAGCCGAACAGCAACTGTCTGTCTGCAGGCGCGTCCCAGTCAACGGCATATAAACAAACTCTGTCCCACACACATACATACTATACATGCATAGGTGCGCGGAGCAATGTGGTTATATAGGAAGTACATAAGCTTTTGGTAAATTAGCACGTCAGTTGTCTATCAGCTGCTTCTCCAAATAGACATTCAGACACATATTAAAAAATTTACACGACTGTGTGGGTATTTAGCTCCACTGTGGGTGGGTGTGTGGGGGAGTAGTAGGTTTAATACTTTGTTAACAGCATTAATCAGGTGTTGGGATAGTTTACAGTCACCTAAAGTGTTTTTTGTAAAGGTTGCTATGATTTGCTGGTTGGCTTTTAGTAGATATATGTATGTGAGAGTTTGGCAGTTGTTGTGTTCCTGCAGCTAAAAGAGCTAGTTGTGCACTAATCTGAGACTAGTAACAACTTACATTTTAACTACTCAGGTGACTATCTATTTTCTTTTGCTGGTATTTTTTACATGATGATGTCATACGATATATATTTTGCCTGACTTTCGGTCAGCTCCAAAAAGAAGACAAATCGACAAATCTAGTACAATTGAAGGATTATATCAACATGTGAGTCTCAACAAATTATTTTTTTATTAAATATATCGGATGTATGTATATATTTTTGAAAATATTCTTAGAAATTTCGCAGTTTATCCGACGAAAAGTTTCCGAAATATGATCATATTTTTTAGAATATTCCAAAATTTTTAGAAAACGCGTTTATCCCAAAACATTGCTTTCATAGTTAGCAAAGTTGCTCCAAAACGGCTGAACCGATTGGCGTAAGTTCTCCCTAAAACTTCTTAGATGCATTTCTCAGGCATTTATTGAAGGGATAAAATTTTAAGGCCATTCTGGAGTGAGTTGATTAAGACATGACCGTCTGTCTGTATATACGCGAACTAGTCCCTCAGTTTTTGTGATATCAGTCTGCATACGTTCTTTTTTCTCTAAGAAGCTACTCATTTGTCGGAACCGCCGATATGGCACTATGGCATATAGCTGCCATACAAACTGATCGATCAAAATCCAGTTCTTGTATGGAAAAATTTAACGAGATATCTTCACGAAATTTGTTATAAGTTATTGTTTAAAGAAACTCTACGATATCTGAAGAAATTTTCCATATCGGTCCACTTAAGCATATAGCTGCCATACAAACTGATCGATCAAAATCCAGTTCTTGTATGAAAAAATGTTTCATTTAATGATATATCTTCACGAAATTTGGTATAAGTTATTGTTTAAAGAAACGCTACGATATCTGAAGAAATTTTCCAAATCGGTCCACTTTAGCATATAGCTGCCATACAAACAGAACAAGCAAAATCAAGCTCCTGCATGGATAAATTTGTTGTTTGATGATATATCTTCACGAAATTTGGCATGAGATATTATCTAAACAACGATGTAACCTCCGAAGAAATTGTTCAGATCGGACCACTTTAGCATATAGCTGTCAATTTTATTAAAACTGGGCGATCGAAATGAAGTTAAGTTTATTAATTTAACCTTTGCATTTAACCCAATCGTTTCTGATATATATTAGTCTTTTGTACGTTCAGTGCAAATGAAACTTAAATAAACTTTTGGCTACTGGTTTTATTTATTTATTATTAACTTGAAATTTAAAATATAACCCTATCTAATGGATATAACCCAATCGTGTGTGAAGATATATTAGTCGCTTTTGTACTTTCAATGCAAATTCTTAAAATTAAACCTAAATAAACTGCTTTGGCTACTGAGTTTTATTAGTTTTGTAAATATTTATAATTTCGTTGGTTATTTGAAATTGTTCTCTATCTTTTCGGACTGGTTATCTATACTTTTAATTAAATAGTTGGAGAGTTTTGAAAAAGTATCATTATGGAAAATTAGTCTAGATTATTTGCTGGGTTTGTTTTGAAATGTTCTGGCTGTGCGTGTTTGGGTGTGCAACGCCCTATCTCTGTATTGTTGAGAGTTATTGGCTAATTTAATTTTCCAAGAATTTCATACAAATATCACATTTTGAGAAACAATTTGTTGTGTTAGTTAAAAAATGGCAAATATTAATATTTAATTGATTGAATGAAATTAATTATATTTCGAACTGCGAATTTGAAGACTTTAAGGCACGATTATATTGGAAAATCCAAGAAAAACTTGAAAATTATGAACCATAGCCATAAATAATTTTTAAGGATTATGTATTTTTCAATAATTTTTTTGTATAAAAATAATTCGTAAATTTATTAAAAAAAAACATTGTTGAAGAATGATTTTTTTATTATTGAACCAAGAGTGATATTTTATATTTTTTCTAACAATAAGGCGTAAAACCGAATTAGTTTAAATAATCGGAAAAAAATGTGTTCATAAAGCCCAAATTTTTTTTCTTTTTATGAAATTTTTTTAATGAAAGTTCAGCACTTTCTTTGATTCTCCACAATAAGCGGCAATTATGCTTTTAAAACACTATAAAAAAACAATTTTTAAAACTAAAATTTTTCCTCTAACCCACCCTAATGTACATAGCATGTGACTTGCATATCGCTCTTCCAATTAAATCGATATTATAATTTATAATTCATACCAAATCACTTTCGCTATCAGGTCACTGTCCATTTGCCAGCTGGACGGAGACATTTTTAAAGTGAAGAATATGGTTCATATGGCACACACACATACATACAGTGTTAAATTAATAATTTTTAGGTTAAGTTAATACTAGTTGACCCGCCACACAATAACTGGATAACTCAAATATGGACATGTGGAAGTGGCTACATTATTTAAAATTTATGTTGTGCATACAAAACACTGAAAATTATGATGTGCGTTTATGTATATACATATACATATATAGGATACTATATATATCTTGTATATGAATCATTTGTGCTATAAAATAAATGGAAGCAATTTTTGAATGAGGTTAGTACACGTAGCAGTGGCAATTGGAACAGCTTGTCTATGGTCAGGTCACGAAAAGCGCAATGAATGAGACATGTTCATAACGGTTAATAATGGTTTTGGCACAATTCTAATATTCAATTGACCTGCTTTGGCTAAAACTACACTAATTGCATGGGTTATTAGCCCGATTAGCAGAACATTAATAGAATATTCGCTTGGCATTTATAACCATTTATATTATTATCCCGTTCCATTTATACTATACATAATGGGTGACCTAAGTAGAGGTACTACTAATTGTGATAACCGACTAATTAGTTACCGGTCGAAATGATCGAACGAGTCATCGAAAATTGGACTCAATAGATGATCTTTCTATGTTTTTGTTAAGTAGCAAACCTCGAAATGGATCACCCTTCATTAAATATGCTAAATTCGATATAAAAATTTGCAGAAAATCGTCCAAAGACCTACAGCGTTTAAAAATTTATACTTACATTGTTGCTCCCCGATGAGTCCCGAAAATTGCCATAAACATCGGGTGGCGATTGAAAAGCATGTCTACGTTTACCATCGCCATCGCTCATACGAAAGCTGCGTTGAAATGTAAATGTATTTATTAGAAAAAATTGAAAATAACATCACTGAACTTACCTGCCACACGGCGTGCCCATGGCAATACCATCCACATCCGACATGCAGTGTGTTGGCAAACAGCGAAAGCTGCGCCGCGAACCTCGGCGCTTTAAAGAACCTGGCGAAACGGAGCCCACACCCGCCACAATCCACTCAATATCAGCACCCATTTGACCGTTTGCCGCGTCCGCTGCCTCCGCCGAATGTGGCGAGGGTACACGCAGCGCATATTGCACCTGTCCATCGGCGCCGATGATCGGCATTTGCTTGCGCGAGACCCGCGTGCGTACAGCCGAAAGCAACGCAGGACCATCATCCCGTTCGGCGGCTATGTCCTGCACCACATCGAGCACAGCGCGTCCGGTTGTTATTTGTCCCAAAATGGCCAACACATCCAGTGCAGCTTGACGTACGCGTCGCTTGCGATTTAAGGCGGCATAGGTGGCCTGCGTGACGCAGGTTTTCGTGTCGAAGCAGGTGCTGGGAAAAGTCGTGAGTGCGTACATGACCATTTGTAACGCGTGTTCGCGGAACTTTGAGCAGCGAGGAGGGAAGAAAAAGAGAGTGGTGGCAATAAATATCTGTGTTGCAATCAAGAGATCCATCAATACGACAGCGGTCAGTAATTAGTTGAGAAATAGCGCAACAAAGTAAAACAAAACGTAAGGAAATATGAAATAAATGGTGGTGTTTAAAAAGAAGAACGGAAGTTCAGCAATTCTTGCCAATACAAAGTGACCACAATCGCATCAATCGCAAACAATGGGCACAGCGCCGACCACTTGCGCTGCCAGCAACTGGGCCAGCTGAACTTGTTAATATATGCAGGCATTTCATAATTTCTCAAAGCACTGCTGCGGTCAGCAGACGACCGACCGACCGACACGTCGGTCAGCAGGCAGGTTTGCACTTGTTTCCTTTGTGGCTTGCTTGTAGCTTGTTGCACTTACCCTTGAGCTCTTTGCATGTAAAAATTCTTGCGACAACAATTTGAGTACAATCGACGCCGCCGGCAAGCGATGCATCAACGCTTTGCATACGCGATTCGCGCCAGCGCCACCCTGGCGACATAGGCCGGTCATTATTTGTGTTGTGCGTTCCTCCAAGTTGTCCAATGGTAAACGTGTTATGAGATTGATTAGTAGCTGCTTCTTGGCTTCCGCCACATCTGGATTACGTTCGGAGGAGAGCAGAGTGCGCAGTAAACTATCCAAACATGGCAGTACCAGTGCCAGTGTATCGGAGTTGCGTAGCGCTTCTTCGAGTTGTGCGACGCCCTGCAAGCGATGATGCCAGTTCTGAAAGTATAAAAGCAAAAAGAGAAGTAGAGAAGTAGTAAAAGAAAGAGCAAATATTGTGTCATATATGCAGTACCAGCATACTTTTCGAGTGTGTTTTGGCATGCAGCACTTCTTGAGCTTGGGGGAATAATATTTTAGGAAAGCGCGGCAAGCTAAACCTACTGAAAAACCTGTGCTAACGCTTGTTTATATCACTTTAAACTAATCGAGATATACACAGGGTATATGTGTATGCATACATATAAATGCTGAAGATGGCAAAACGAGTGACTGTCTGTTCGTCCGTCCGTCTGTGCAAGCGATACCTTGAGCAAAAATTAAGATAACGTAATGAAACTTGATACACGCGTTCCTTGGCAAAATAGAAAAGGCGAGTTCGTAGATAGGCGCAGTCGGACTGATAATGGTCCAATAAGTCATTAAACGGAAACGATTTCATTGGCGTATGCCAGCAATTGTACACTATTGTAGAATATTGTACATTATCTATACAAATCTGCAGTTGGAATCTTTTTCTAATGAAGTCCCACGGTAAGGACACGCCTTGTCTGAAACCTCGTTTAGTATCGATGATGCGTATTGAAACTCCTAAGGTGACTTCAACAGTAGCTGGCAGCCAGCTGGCTCTATATAAGAAAAGCAGGCATCCTGCCTGGCCAGTGCTTGTGTGACGCTCACACCGACACATGGTCACATCGTCCTTCTTTTCCGACGGGGCGTGGACAAATCAGCGATATGTTGAATTACTTCGTTTTTAAGCGGGTTGTGGCTATACGTTCATCCACCGAGTCTCTCTCCGACCACGAATCTCGCATCGAATTTGCGCTCCTTTATATGGCCGCTGTCCTTGTCCCGTCCATCGCATTTCTTGGACGGCGGTGTTGACTGTCCTTGGCCGGTTAGATGTCCAGGATCTGGGATCGAACCGGTTACGTAGATCCGACTATCATAGGAACGGTTGAGCGTGATATCTTTAACAGTGCCGTTTCGTGTGAGTCTCACTTTTAGCAATTTTGTTTTGTATATCAGGGATTCTGCTGATAAACTTGAAGTCTACGACATTTTTACTGGGTATCATTCAATATTTACTAACAACGTTTCATTCTTTCCGACATTTCCATCATTCGAGTTCGAGATTATATTTTGTCCTTCCTCAAATTTACTTTTTATCAACAAACAGACCCTTAGGCATTATTGTATAGTAATTGTAAGATAAGTGAATTTCCTCAGACGAAAAAGCACTTAGGTTAAAGTGAAAGACATTGTTTTTTAAACTCATGGCTAATTGAAAATAGCCTTGATCACGCGAAGCGCCCATAATCGCCTCGCCAATCAGCGAAATGTTGTCATTGCAAGACAGTTAAGGTTGGAAAGCAAAACGTGAGGGAAATTGGCGGAAACCACACCAGAAGCTAATGTGCTTTGATCGAAACCGTTATGCGCAGTTTCAACAATTTGCGTGCATTTTTCTTTTGTCTTCATGCTTCCTCACTTCTCCTCAAAAGTAGTGCTAAGACAATGCAACTTGATTTGAAATCCAAAATAAAAATACTGTGAAGAGTTTTTACTTATTTCACCAAATTTAAGGAAACTTTAAGATTTAAGTAAGGATTTTATGGGTAAATTTTAATAAAATTGTTTGTATTTTTTTTTATGAAAAAAAAATAATTATTTTTGCTGCTTTAATGCTTTAATAAATATCATAGCCCATTACGCCATTAAGCGGCGATTGTAAGTAAGTCAATTATATTATTATTATTTTCATATTTATTATTCTCTTTCCAATATTTGCATTTTGCTGCCATTGAACTCTGTAATTGCTTAAGCACGGACACGTTCTTTTTGCCATGTGCCTCGCTTTAAGCACTCATATATTTATACATACAAATATGTTTATCCAATCACCACCAGCGTTAGAAGTTGCTAACAAGAACTCAACCACGGTGTGTGTGTGTCACTTACGTCCATTCTCCACCATAACCACTTGCGACTGTCTTTAATCGATATCTTATGGTGTTGTGTCGAAAGTCAATACTACACTGTGCCTATACATGTAGGTGTGTTAGTGAGCCACCATTGTATTACTTTAGGTATTCGTAGTTGTGTTTGTGTAAATTTCTCACCATCAACTATCTGTTGGTTGCGCTATAGTGTGGTTGCGGTGGTGGCTTTTACGCCTTACTATAAAAATCTTCAAGGTTAATGGGTATTGTTGTGAATTTTTAGCTCCTTAACGCGTTGGAAAATTCTTTCATTTAGTTAATTATTTAAAATTTTTGGTTTAAGCGCATGAAAGTTTTAGTTTTGAAATTATTTTTAACTAAAGGAAATAAAGCGATTTTTACTTTTTATCAAAATGGCACATCAAGTGCTAATTGAGCCCGATAGGCCTGCACTCCTACCTACCTAGATAGCCTAGAAGCTCAATGGGCTCTTGCCTCTCAAACAGCGTTCCTATTTCTATGTTTATTCGTTTATTTGACAAGTTTTTTAGTAAGAAATCGTATCTTTGTAACGTCACCTAGAGCACCCCAATATATAATGCGGGGTACATATACCTAAAACTACATTTTGGAAAAATAAATGGATTACTTTTTATAAATGCATGTCGCTCTATATAGCAATCAAACCTTTTAGACATGGCAGTAGAAGGGTATTGAAAAAGGAAGATAATATCGTCCCAACTAATGAAGGCTTTAGGTGAAGATACATCACTGGCCATCCTTCTCTCGGCAGTAAGACTAACTGCAATGCTGCCACGTTTGACCTACTACTGAGGGACAGTATAATTTAGCGACTTGAAAATATCGAAAGTCACTGGTGCAGGTGTTGCCGGACCCCACCCTAAACTTTCCATACTAACGGAGTCTTTTCCCACATATCTATAGCAGATGTTTTCTCACATATTTCAAGCAGAGTTCTTTGCTATAAGCTAGTGTATAGAAATTAATCTCCAACGCAACTATCTCAACCAGCGTATCGTCCTACTCAGCGTTAGTCATGCGGTGTTTAAAGCGAACTCAGACTAAGAGATCAAATCGCCATTAGTGAAGAAATCATTTGAACGGCTGAAAATCCTATCAGTTTACAACAGTGTGCACCTAAGCTGAGTTCCAGGACTTGCCGACGAACTCGCTCGCTCTACTGTGGCTTCCAGGATGAAGGAACCAGTAGGGGCTGTTTCACATGGAGGAGAGAGTGGGCAAAGAAAAAAAAATTGTCATAGTCTCTTGTATATAATGCTGGTTGTGCGATAAGGAACCTGGAAACACCTCAGCCATTGATTCGAGATGGACAGCAGTCTCTAAGCGCAGGCTGTTTAGGGATTATATCACCTCCATAATGCCCAGCAAGTTCCTGGAATTCATCAGAATGATAGGACTTTGTGAGTATATGTGATAGAGAAGAGGGCACAGTAGATATTAGGTCGCGGTACAAACCTCAATTACATACTATCTATTCCATGTGTCAAGTTACGTCCTCTAAAATCTTTAGCCTCACCACATGGGTGCTAAAGGGACAGTGTCCAGTAAATATGCCTATTTTTGTGGCATTGTGAGCTTTGCCATAAGCTAGCAGTTCAAAGGATCTATTACCTTTCATTCTGGGCCAGAAAACTTTCACAACACCACAAGAGCTGGTTTCTAACCAACGCTTGCTGAGCCCTCGCGAAGTCTAAGAAGTCAAGGGAAGAAGTACATCGGCTGCCACCTTGACGGCTGCCACTGCAGCTTGAAAGACATGTCAGTGGTCTGGCAGTCTGAAACAAAAGGGTTTTGAGAGCTCCCACCAAAAGACTTTGTCTACGTCACTTGCGGCCTAAATGCTGTGATGGTGACGGTCCGCGTCTATTCTCTCTTATTTTTGCAATACTTGTATCGTGTGATATAAAAACAAATCGGTCACATTCGCACTAAGACTTTGTAATTAATAAACAGTTATTACTGTGTCGGTTTACGTTACTAATATCCCTACTCTATCCACGTTCAATTGATATATGGAATACAAGCTGGAATTTAGGGCACATACATATAGTAAATATGAACGGATGCATCTCTCCCTACTAATGTATCAATTTGATCCGTTTTATTTATTATGGCATATTCAGCACTTTGAACCGCAACTAACAGGAGTATTCACATGTTTCCGTGACATTAACCCCGATTCATACGCAAAGGCTTTATCGTTTTCCACTTCATCGTGGCGATTCACAGCGCTAACAGCACTTCAGTCGCAGAGCAATTATTCATGCAATTTTATGTAGCAGCAATAGCAAATGACTTTTGCTAAATACACAAAGAGAGAGAAAGAGAGCGTGAGAGAGCGCACGTATCTTAGATTAACGTGTGCCAACACCAGCCGTCCATGCTTTATATATGTACATATGTGTGTGTATGTGTGAAATGGATGGCGGCTATTGCGTTGGCGACAAATGGCAATTGAGGTCAGCTGTTTTATTGCCGGCAATGCTTTGCGTTGAATAACCGGAAGCGCCATTATGAGCACATGGATATCTTTGAACGGATGCATGTCGGCGTAGCTACGTGGGAGTGCGTGCGCATACCTGTGTGTGTGTGTGGTAAATTGCTGAGATTTGTGGTTTACTGGCGTGTGTGTGTCGATGCGAAACGGAAGCGTGTTAATTGCATGCATTTTTCACTAATAACCTGAAATTGCGTATACGCCATGTAGTTCGCGGTACTGCGTTCTCTTATTGCAGCGGAAAAATAATATGGCGGAAACATGCATATATGCAGATTGCTTTTATTTTTCAAAATGACACCAACAACAATGCACCTACAACTATTTTTATGAATATTCATGAAAATTCTTGCATAAAGTTTTGCGGCTGTAAATAATATTCGCGGCATTTTGCGCCCACATCAACTAAACTACGAATATATCAGTAAAAAAGCAAACGAGCCGGCATATATACGAGTACAAAAGATTCAGAAACGGCTTGCAAATAGTTTAATGTTGCTCCTTCTTGCGCGTCTTTCAGCTATTAAAACGCACGCGATGGCTAGAGAGTAGCGAATGACCAACTGGACGACAGCTAAGAAACCACTTCACTCACACACATACACATACATTTAAATACAATCCCACTTCCATATACATACATTTGGCTACTACAGTGCCACAATGGTGAGGAGCAATACCGGCATTACAGCCGCAAAACAATGCAGAATTCGGGTCACTGAGCACAGCAAAAGAAATCAAGAGTAATACAATGGCAAGAAAAAACTATGAAATAATAATAAAACACTTACTAAATTGTCGACTGCATGCTAACACAAACACTCACACACATACGTCTATATGCGTCTGGCAACACAAAGCGCTCAATGCGTCTGCTGAAAGAGGAAGGAAGTGGCAGTAAGGGTTGTCGCGTTGACGCTCAAATGTCGGACAGGATATGACGTCGTTGATACAAAATGTACAAACGCACACATATACAATGCAAAGTGGAAGCAAGCGGTCAGCTACCATAAAAATATGAAAAAACCCACAATGTGGCATTTAAGTTGGTGCCAAATCCCACTAAGCGCCGCACGGCGGCATGAGTAATACGAAAGCGCCGGGAAACACCGGCATGAGTACATGAGTTCCTTCATATTTTTATTTGGGAAGTCGGCGAAAATGTTGCAGGGACACGTCTTATTCACCCGCTTATTATATTGTAGTTTTGTGTTATTTTGTATTTTCTTGATTATTTTATGGATGCGATGGTGACATGCAGCGGCGATTTACTTTGTGTCGGTGCGTTTATAATGTGCTGGAAACTGGGTTAAAAATTATTTATGACTTTTTCTGCACTGACTGGAAGTGGCTATAATAAAATTTACCAAGAAAAATCGGCTAAGGTGTTGGTAGCTTTATGAAACTCATGTGAAATTTAAGAATGACAGCTGAGGTGAGAAATATAAAATGTTGAGTACTTTCTCACTTAATTTAAAGTCTAAAAATATAAGATTTCTTAAAGTTGTGTCCAAATTTTAACTTCACTTAACCTATGCCGAACTTGGTGAAGATACCCAGTCAAATAAAATGTTTTTCCAAACAACGACTTACTTTTTATCGTTCAGTTTGTTTGTTTGTATAGCCATATGCTATAGTAGTTCGATCTGAACAATTTCTTCGAAGATTATACTTTCTCTTTAAACAATAATCCAAGCCAAATTCTATGAAGATATCTCGTGAAAGTAAAACGTTTCCCTTACAAGAACTTGTTTTGATCATTCAGTTTGTATGGTAGCTATATGTTATAGTGCTCTGATGTGAATAATTTCTTCTGAGATAGTTGCGTTGCCTAAAATAATAATAATTTTGTATACAAGGACTTGATATTGGTCCCTCTGTTTGTATGGCAGCTACATGTTATAATGATCAATTTCTTTGGAAATTCATGGCAAATTTCGTGAAGATATCTTTTCAAATGAAATAGCTTTCCACACAAGGATTTTTTAATAGATATGTCTGTATTGCAGAGTGGAAGCAAGATATTTTATAGTGTCCGATTTGAACATATGCAGCAGTATGCAGCAACTATGCTCTTAGTTTTGTATTACTTGTGCCAAGATCTCCAGAGTTGTAGTGATGATTTCGGCACGACTGCTTGCCTTGTTGTGATCTATAGTACATGGATTGCTTGTGTATACTTTTCTTCTTTTTTATACCTGAAGTTAAGTGACTGTTTAAACGTATTTCAAGTGGAGAGAGATTCCGTCGCAGAGTTCTGGCATTCACCAATCGGCATCAAAGTTCTTCTGCGATCACAACAGATAGCCGAATGATTTTCTACTTCAACTTCGGACTAAGTAGACAATTGAGAAGTAAAGTGATCTCTCGACGAACAAAAACCGAACTCTAAAAGTCACTCACACTAATTGTTCTCACTAAAGAAATGAAGCCATTGGACCACCACAAACGTCGGGAATTAGCTGGTTATGGCTTGGAACAACGTGAAAACGATAAAGATTTTTTTTTAAGAAAATCGTCTTCTCCGATGAGGCTCACTTTCATTTGAGTGATGCGGTAAATTAATATAATTGTGCATTCTGTTGTGTAGAAAACCCACAAATTATTCATTAACTACTTGCACCTAAATTAACAGTTTGTTATGATTCTTGGTCTGGAGGACTCATCAGTCCGTATTTCTTTCGAAGCGAAGCTGGTGACATCGTTACTTTCACTAGAGAGGGGTATTGATCGTTGATAATAAACTTTTTATGGCCGTAATTAGAGGAAGTTGCTATTACACTGGCCTACACTCATTTTGGTGCCTTAGATTTTATACCTGATTTTGGATGTATTTTGTGAGTTGATACGAGAAAACGAGTCACATTTTCCATATTAGCTCTTGTTCATAAGAAAGAAGAAAAAGCATCTATTAGCGGGAATGTGGTTCATCCTACCTACTATACCGACTACTGATGCGCACAGAGCTGCACCAAACCAAACAATTTTTTTTTTGAAGGCCAGTGTTATTGTTGGGTTCATCGAATTCGTTCCTGCAAAAGAACTCGTGGAAGCCATTTGAAAGATGCTATATTCAGCACTTAATTTTATTGATTAAATAAAAAAAATAAAAAACATTTGAATTTCCTTAAAAATCAGTGAGTTATTGGAACACCCTGTATTTATCCACGCTAATGAAGAGCTTATGACTGAAAAATGTTATTTTTAACGTCTTTTTCAAGCGTAAATTTCCATTTAATTATAGCACAAAACTGACGCAGTTCTTCTTCTTCATTGAAATATCGAACTGGTTTTACTATTTCGCTTATCAGCTGTTCACATCTAATATTAATTTAATGCTTGCCGTTAGGATAACTAAAAATACGAACAGTTCACTCAAGCACACAAACAAAATTACATATTTCCTTATAGTTGTTATATGCATACATGTATTTATATCCTAGTGACCCAGTTCTGCGGCGGATAAAAGAACAACTTTGTACGTGTAATTTATATACATACATATATGCATACATACTTACATATATTCATAAATATGTACATATGTATATACTTTCATATAAAGTGTATTTTCATTTTCCCATTTCTAGTTGTAGTTTATTTGCTATGATGTATGCGCTTACTTGTTAATTTATATTGCTTACTCGGCTCTGGTCTGTATTTAAAACGCTCCAACTCATATACACATGTGAATTTATGTGATTTTTAGTTACTTGTGTATGTATGCTTATGCAAATACGCGTAGACATATGTGTGTGTAGAAGTCATATATGGTTGTCTGTATGTGTGTGTAGATGCCATATATGGTTGTTTGTGTTTGTGTGTGGTTGTGAACCTCACTGCGGAATTATTATTACCGGTCATGCATTTGTAAAATTACTGTTGTGTAAATTGCACAATTTTTCCCGCTGCAACTTGTACATGTTGCATATTTTTCAGCGCTCAAAGTGTACCACTAGGAAATCGAAGCGCAATTACGAGAAATTGTAAAGTATAAGTCCTTTCCTAGTTTATGTATGTAATGCCGTTGAGAGTTGATTAGAAATTAACAATTTTGTAGGATTTTCATTTAAACAAGAAAATAGGTTAATTTTTATGGCAGCTTTTGCCATAGTAGGCCGATCGTCTTCCTTCAAATGGTCGCTGTTGATTCCTTCCTTTTTTAAGGTAGTCAAGAATAATTATTCCATGGGAATTCAAAATTCAGTCGCCATAACCTCCCCAGTCAACTGTTGTGTTGTCAACGATTGGACTTCGGAATGAAATGATGGAGCCATATTTCATCTATTATCCTATAACTCGGATTTATTACGCTTTTACATCTCCAAACACTGCTCTAGATCATCAGATCATCATTGGTTTTGGTCAAAAGTGAGCTCGTGCGACATTCACATGGCACGGAGCTTTCTTATTTCTAAATATTATTGATTGCTATAATGTATAGTATGTATATGCTCAGCTGACATCTTTGGAGTGCCTGCTATTTCGAGCAACTTCACTTTATGGTCATCCAGAACTATTTTGTGGACCTTTTTGACGTTTTCGCCGATAACAACCTCTTTTGGGCGACCACTACGTTCCCGCCTTCGGTTTCGCCACGTCTAAACATATCATACCAATCTTTGTTGGTTCATTCTTCTGGAGCAGTGTCCGGGAACTCGTTATCAAGCCAAGTTTTTGTTTAAACTATATTTTTTCATTTCAAAACGCAGTATTTTATCATTCTAGTAGCGCCATCTATGTGTCAGGCCGGGGACTTTTCAATTGACTTGTTACATACAGAGCTTTGCAGTTGACTATCTAGTTACGACCAGTCTGAGTAAACAGTCAGTGAGATATGAAATCAGTCACTATGGGCTTTGAAAAGTTCAAAGAAGATCCCACGTTTTCAAGAAAAATTTTGTTCAGCTATGCAGCCGATTTCTGGCTCAATGGGTATGCAAACAAGCAAAATTGTTGCATTTGGGACGAAGAGCAACTTAAAGAGATTCAAGCGCTGCCATTTCATCCAGAAAAAAACAATGGTTTGTGGGCTGGTGCAATCAGCGGTCTATATTTCTTCAAAAATGATGCCGAAGAGAACGTAACCGTCAATGGCGACCGTTGTCGCGCCATGATAACTGACTATTCGATGCCTGAAATTGAAGCTGGTGATATCGGCGACACCAAGATTGTGTGATATCGCACCGTTAGACTTTTTCCTGTAGGGATATGTAAAGTCTAATGTCTATGCGGACAATATCGCTTCGATTCACATTTGAAAGAGACAATCTTCAAAACACAAATGTCAAAGAATGTTTCTTTGAATGATAATGAACATTCTTTCTTACAATTGAGGTTTCTGTGTTTTTTCTTTAAATAATTAGTAAACCTCAGAATGGATTACACTTTATTTATATGTAACTCAGAAATTATTTTGAAAAACTGCCAAATTTTAAATATTACTCTAAAAATTTCCTACTGGCCTTCCACGAGCGCTGAGAGCGAGTGCGTGCAGTTGCAATACTGCAGAGTTCCGGCTCATGCATACGATATTATAACTGTATGAGTGCTTTGCAACTTTATAGTGAAAGTGGCGGCCGATGCAAAAACTTTGCTATAACTTTATGCCGCAGACAAATCTATGAACTACCGCGCAGTGGATTTAGGTTCATATTTCACATGCAATTCAAGCGCTTTTTATTTTAGTTATTTTTCACAACACAACAACAACTTGACGTCAAGTGTGAAATATCGATTGCATTGCAAACGTGTAACCTTCAGCTGTAGACAAAAAGTACATAAATATGCCGTTATGTGCACTTCTTATTGCCTACATTATGCATTATTAAAAGCCAGTAATCATATGTGTCATATAGCGGCGTCACTTTCACTTACCCCCGAACGCAAGTCCAATAATGTGTCATAATCGACAATGTCCAACTCCTCCCACGTCTTTGGCGGCAGCGGTGAAGGTGTCTGTGCGCGCGGCGCTGCTATTGACCTATCCAACGAATTGGCGGACAGCTCATTACTTTCCACATTCGGCGCCGTGGCCTTAATCGACTCGGCGCGTCGTGCGCTGCGTGCACGCACTGGCGACGGATCACGTTGCAAGTTGTGCATCACCTCGATGGGTTTGTGTGGCGCCTTGGGGCTAATAATGCTGTCCACGGGACTAATGCTGTGGCGCTTGAATGGCGAGTGCGGCGATAAGGTGGCGCTGCCGAACGAGTCTTGCCGCTTTGGTGGTGACTGTGTGGTTGTTGTGGTCGTTGAGGTTGAAGTGCTTGCGTTACTCGCTACGGACGTAGCAGCGCCATCTGCTGTGTTGTTTGGCGTTTGGGAACGCCGTGGAGACGCCGCTGTTCGCGGACGCGTCATTGGTGAGGTCGCTGCTGGCGGCAGCGGTTTAGTATTATCGTTGGTGATTTCCACGCTGAGCGCCATGGTCTTGTAGCCCTCCTCGGGCACTGGACTGCTCGCGGCGGAGGTAGATGGTGTGCTAATGATTGTTATTTCAGTTGTTGTCGTAGTTGTTTTTATGGTGCGTTGCACAGTTTCACTACTGTCACTACTACCACCACCTCCACCGGCGTCAATGGCATTCTGTGTACCGGGCTTTGTGGCGAAAAGTGTGTGTGTTTGCTGCGCAGCAGCGTTGTCATTATTGTTTATGTTATTGGAGTTGTTGGCATCGCTGTCTGGTGTGCGCATCTTAACCACCTCGCCACCGAATGTAACGCGTTTCGGCGTACGTGACGGTGTCGACGGCGTCACAACTGTGTAGTACTCGGGATTGTCGCGCGGGTGCGCCGCTTGCACTAAACCCTTCAAATCTTCTTCCAAGTCCAACTCAGAATCGCTGAGCAAACGTACGACTGCGCTTATCTCATGCGTTGAGTCGTGCGTTGCACTCGGCAAGCGGCCACACACAACTTCATCTTCCAAACTATTTGGATAGGTGTCTAGGGATTTGCGTGGACTCGAGTCCGTATCGACTTCTGTATCGAAGTCGTCGTCCTTCGCCTCCAGTATGCGCATCGTCAATGTGTCATCATTGATTTTTATCTCAGTCTCCATTATAACTTTACCCTTAGCGGCTTGCTCGAGCATTTGCTCTTCGTCCGAGGAACGCCAGCTGCTGCTTGCTGTCTGCTTGGAAAGCAAATGCCATGTGCCAGCAGTGCTGTTGGCATAATGGTTAACGTGTCCACTACCATGTCTATGTGCAACATTCGACATTTTTGCTTCCACGCCATACACGTTACACAACAAATTGAACTCTCTGTATGCACTCTTCGTCATATACTCCCGAAACTCCGGCTCACCAACTAACTCCCGTAATTTCGATAGCACTTTCAATGTAATCTCCTGATGCGTAACCTGGCCCATTTTCTGCACTAACATCTCTACGGCCGTCCGTAGTATGTAGTGCCGCTTGCCGGTGTGTAGCGTCGATTGAACCAGCGCCGGTAAGGATAGCATAACACCGCATGTTAAGCGTCCACCAAACGGTTCATTTGTGATCTTCTGATTCAGCCCGATATCGAGTATCTGCAGCAGTATCGTTTCGGGCATCGCCG
Source organism: Bactrocera neohumeralis (assembly GCF_024586455.1). Lineage (NCBI taxonomy): Eukaryota > Metazoa > Arthropoda > Insecta > Diptera > Tephritidae > Bactrocera > Bactrocera neohumeralis. Next base: position 15,863,483 of record NC_065920.1, read on the forward strand.
TTTCGGCAAGATACACACGCAGACAATCGAGTGCACCTTTCCTCACGGTAGGCGCCTGATGTCCCAAATTCTCCACCAAACGCGGTATCAACGGATCCATATACGTGTCGGCATCCGCACGCATCACCACCAACACATCGACGAAGACGCGCAAGGCATGCTGACGCACCTGCCATTCGGGATCGCGTAGACGCTCGAGAAATTCTCCAAAAATTTGGATCGGATAAACATTGTCGGGCAGTGTACGCGTACGCAATATGTGTTCCCACAAGGGCGTCAGTTGTACTGTGGCTGGTGCAGTGGTGGCGGCACGATGCAGTGTGCTGGCGGATCCACCATGCTTGGTTGCGCCAGTTGCACCTGCGGATGCAGTAGCTACACCATACTTGCGCGGTCCATTTCGCCGTGGTTGCAGCTCGTAGTCGCTACTGCTGGTCGTGCCACTACCATTATTGAGTGTGCCATTGCCGTTGCTGTTGTTGTTGTGTTGCTTACCGCGTGCTGTTGCGCCGCCTAAGGCACCTACGTTGCCGCGTTCATGGCTGTTGCCGTTTGCGTTGACTTCGTCCTCATCATCGTAATCGTATGCGGTGTTGCTGCCGCTGCCACTGTTGTCCTTACGCGCGAACATGCGTCGAAAGAACATACTATTTTCACAGTTAGTTTTGAACAAATTTAAAGATAAGGTATTTTCAGAAACCGTGTCTTCAATGAATTTGGATTGTCAGTATCACCGGCTAACAAGTTTGTTTATTTTTTTTTTTACTTTACTGCATTTAAAAGCTTTCTTCTTCAACACTTTATTCTTTTTCGCGACTTTATCAAGGGCCACTATTTAATCGGCTTTGGTCAGCGCCGCTTTAATAATGCTTGGTCACGCTCTTTTGCATCCGGCTGCTCAGCCCTTAGTGCTGAATAAATGCACTGACCACTCACGCCCACTCATTCACTCACACCATTTTTATTCAGTTCTTTTTTTATATTTCTCACTATTCACTTAATTGCATTTGTTGTGGCTTCTTTTGTTCACTGCGCCTTACTATTTTGGAATATTTTATCCGTGCTCGTCCGCTCACAACTCGTGACTGCGCTTACCGGCGCTACGCAATTGACTTTTGTACTCTCACAACGGTGGTTAGTGTTGCTTCTGGTGAAAGGTGAGTCCTGAGTGACCGTTAAGTATTGAATTGCTGTTTAATATGCCGGACATCAGCTGACAGTGCTGCCAGCTGGGTGGTGAAAAAGGACGAAATTGTAAATGTAGAAGATATGGTATATATATTATGGTTTATTAAGGGGTTACCTGTAAATGGGTTAACTCGCAATAATTAATTGTTTTCATATAAAAATTAAATATTTTATTCTATATTTTTTTATTATAAAAATACGTATTTTAAACAGATTTTATGAAAGTTTTAAATTAAACTATTCAAAACTCGGCCACGACGACGTAATTTCTGGCAGTCCCTCCGAAAAAAACTGCGTTTGTGGGACGGAACTTTTTACAGAATCGTCTAATGTAAGAAGAATAAAATATGTGTTTTTTTATCAATACTGGTTGAGTAGTTTGCGAGAAGTCTTTGAAAATTGATTTTGAAAACACAGTTTCGAGAGAAACGAGTTTAAACCAAATCATACATGGGTTACCTCGGGTAAAAAACAGCCATTTTCAACAACTTTTTTCGTCATTAAAAAAAATTAAATATTTTATCAAAATTTTTTTTGTTACTACCATACACTATTAACAAAGAAATTCTGAATTTTTTGGAAAAAAAATATTTTAAACTCGGCCATTGTTTCGTCATAACTTCTTACAGGATCATCCAAAGTGAAAAACTACGAATTTTAGTTAAAACCTTAACTTATAATTTGGAAAAAAACTGAAAATTGAATTTTCAGCAGACAATTTTACAAAAAAATGAAAATTTCAGTGAAATTTCGCGATATTTTTTTCAAATGGTTGTAACCGAAGAAAAACTGCTTCGTCCAAGTCTTTAAGAATTGTATCTCAAAGACATGTGTAAAATTGCATGAAGATCGGTTGAGTGGTTCTCGAGAAATCTTGCTAACAGATTTTAAAAACAGAGTTTGGAGAAAAACGCATTTAAAGACGGCGCACTTAGCCTAGCTAGCCTCGAACGCACAAGTTCTAAAGGCTGTTTCTCCGAAACTATTACATAGATCAACTTGAAAACTTAGGACAATATTCTAGAGGTATTGTAAAATTAAAAAGACAATCAAAATTTTCGATATTTTGAAACTCGTAAACTCATGCAACCCCTTAAAGTTTTAAGTGACTATTTAGCGGACCTCAAGCTAGCAACCTGTCAAGACTGTATCTCAAAAATTATTTATGGGATCAACTTGAGAATTTAGGAAAATATTTTAGAAATATTAAAGAATTAAATAAGACAAAAAATGGCCGTGACCCCCTTCAAAGACTTCGTTGGATTTATAAGGCCTAACTTCATAGTAAAGGAAATCTACGAAAAACGTTTATTATTTATGAAATAGAATTTATTGATTCGTGTTAATAGAGTACAAGCATTTTGTGGCTTTGGTGACGGGTTTTGGGTCTATCTAATCGGTGTATCGCGCCATTTTTGCCTAAAATATATATTTCGGATTTTTTACTTAAAACCAGTTTTTCCATGACCCCACAGGAAGGTCAGTCGTTGTCAAATTCGTTTTCAGAAAAATGCTCGCTACACAATTCCGGAACATACCAGGCTTCAGCTGACATTTGACATGATCAGTAAGGCAATTTAGCCGAAACCAAAATACCTCCAAGCTTAAATTGAAGTTAAATATTTTTTATTATTGTGGTATAAACATTTTCAAAATCAGAAAATATGTTTCAAAGTCCAAAGTCCAAAAATAAAAATTAATTGTCCGTATTTTTATAGAGCCCGCAAATGTCTCCAAAAAGTCTCAGTACAAAGGAAATCACCACAAAAGTTTGTATATAGTATTTCCAGAAAACTAACCACAAACTATTCCTCTTTAGTCCATAGTTACCGGATATTTGGGCACATGCGCAGTTTAGCCTTTTTTGTTTATATTCTTCCTTTCTAAGTTTCCGCTGCCTCAGTTGTCAATAAGAAGCTAAAAACACGCTTTGTTTACAAACTGAAATGCCGCAAATAAAAGGTTAAAATATAAAGTAAAGTATACTTGTAGGTGAATACTAACTAATAAAAAAGTAATTAAATTAAAAGTGGCACGTTTTCGTTTTTGAAATAAAAAGTAATAAAATTAACACCGGAATTCGTTTTTATATTTTTCGAGTGCAAAAATCTATCATAAATATTAACCCCCAAACTCAACATCTGCGAACTGTAGTAGACAGGAAAGTGCCGTGTACCAAAACTATTGTTTGGAATTAATACACCTCTCACTCCATACTCCAAATTGTGCAGCTCCAATTTTTTTATATTGACCAAATTTATCGTGACACCAGTCGAATTTACCTTAATTATTCCAGTTCGTTTTGCCGGCCATGCTTATCGCCGTGTTAAAGTATGTCAACTAAATATTTGGGGGTAATTTAGCCGTAGAATTGTTACAAGTTGAATTATAATTGTTGCAAACGTATACTAAAAGCCCAGCAAATTGTCACGACACAGAAAATAGTGCACACATATTTACAGACATGGATATTGCACAAGGGTGAAGGTAGATGGGACTATATTTTTGTTGTATAAAATTGTATTCTATTTCAAGTGACTTATTTGCTGTTGTGATATAATTTATTAGATAATATTTTTATGGTACAGTGGGAGATCGACTGATTATATCTCTATTCATTTATAATTAAAAATCAAAGCCTGAAAAATTAAACGCAGAGCAGGTGAGGTTTTATAGCTAGACGATAGACTTTCTTTCTATTTATTTGAATCTAAAACACCAAAATAGTTCGACAGTAGAAAAATATGGTGTTTTGTTATTAATTCTAGCTTCACTCCTAAATGTAAGCAATAGTTCACACTCTACCAATCGTATTGCTTGAATTGAAATTGCTTGACTTTGCTGAGCGATTGCTTGCATGAGGGAGTTTTGTGAAATTTAATTAAATGCATTTAAAACGGCAAATTTATATTACCATGTTCTAGAAGGAAACGCCGAATATTCTGTATATGTATAATTGATTCATGACGAGAACTAAACTAAACTTAAATGCTTGCAAAACAGAGATAGTGCTGTTCGCTGGGAAACACAGAACTCTAGAGCTCTGCTGCCATTACTAAATGGTACAGACTTGCTCTGTAAGCAACTGGCAGCGAAGTCAACCCTTAGACTGAGGGAATCCTCTCAATTAGTTGCTTATAATAAAGGGTATTCTTAGTAAATTCCCGTTTCTACCCAATCCTACAGATTTTCGAAATCCTATTGAATTGAAATTAAATGTGATCTTCAGTCTTATTTTCCCTTCCACAGAAGAGTTCGAATGCGATGAAGTGGGCAAGTGACAAGAGATAACCATCTATACTGATGTGTCTAAACTAGATAATCAAATGGGAGGTGGTGTCTTTCCAACAATCGCCTTCCGTCTCTTAGATTACTACAGTGTCTTCCAATCGGAGGTCAAACATTTAAAGATAATACTTTCGTTTTGACAAAGGGTCTACTCACCTCAAGGAATGTTTTTATAAGTACATATAGTCAAACGGCTTTGAAATCAGCAAAGTCTCTCAGGGTTTCGGCAAAAAAAGTGAAAGAATGCCTTGATCTCTTAGAGGATCTAACATCCTACTTCCCGATAAACGATTCAAGAGAAATGACATAAGAACTCTTGGAAGAATGACCGGATCTAATTATCAGACTTGCCAGAAATCTAGGAACACCATAAGCATAATGACTTTTGTGGAAGCTACACAGATGTAGAAGAAGAAGAGACTATAGAGCATTTTTATGCGAATGCTTAACTTTGTATAGGAAAATAATTGCAACTATCGGTCGAGGCTTTCTTAACGACATCTCGGAGGCTGCGTTGAATATCTCAGAGCTGGGGTGTTTTCATCCATTCGGACCACATGACCATATCAATGACGTCGTATATCTCGTACAGCTCGTTCCATCGACTGCGGTATTCGCCGTTGCCAATGCGCAAACGAAAACGGAAAAAGTTATTCTGCGTTAGATTAGATTAGATTTTGATGATAATGCTCATTCTAATATAAATGAAATTATCTTCGACTTCGAAGTTATGACTGTAAACAGTGACATGAGAGCCAAGTCGCGAGTGCGACGATTATTTGTTTGATGACAGGAGATATTTCGTCTTCCCTTCGTGCACTACCAGACCCATTTGCACCAACAACGATCAAAGTTATGATTTTATATGCAAAACTTTTGTGTTTGCAAGATATCTTTACCACTAACACCAAAGAAAACAATTTATTTTTTTATTTAAAAATTTAATATTTAGATTTTATTTGTTCGCTAAAATTTGTTCTTTACATTTATTTAATGCACTTATATAATAGTAGAGAATTACGTTTCTATTCGAAATAATATTTATTTAACATAAAAATCAGATTTCATTTAAAGAAGTCGCCTAAAAGATTACTGAAATTATAACTTACTAAAATAATTTTTTAAAACTTAAATAAATTTATATAAATTCAGCGCATTGTCTTATTATACAAATTTTTGAAATTTAGTCTACAATAACAAATAATAAAATTCATCTTGATAGATACAATTTAAAGCTTTTTGGAAGATTGCTTTTGAAGTTTAAAAACTAAGGCGTTTTTAATGAAAATTAAAATAATTTTTTAATTAATTTTTTGTATTAATTTTTTAATTAAAAATTAAAATTACAATTATTTAATTAAAAATTAATTAAACTTAATTAATTAAAAAATTAATTAATTAAAATAATTTTAATTTTTAATTAAAACAAAATTTAATTAAATAAAAATTATTAATTAAAATTAATTAATTAAAATAATTTTAATTAAAAAATTAAAAATTAATTAAAATAATAAAAAATAATTTGAATTTTTAATTAAAAAAAATAATTTTAATTTTTAATTAAAAAAAAATAATTTAATTTTTAAAATAAAATAAATTTATGTTTTAAAATCTTTTTTTTAATATATTTTTTTTATTATTTTTCAAAATTTCGAATTAATAATTTTTACTTTAACTTGTTACTGCCTTTTTGTTTTTTATAATTTGTAATTTATTAATTTTTTATTTTTATAATTTATTCCTTTTATTTCATAATTTTTTAATTTTCTTACTTTTATAATTCATAATTACGCACGCAAATCTTATGGCAAGATTTCATTTGTATAAAATTTCTAATTTTTTTTTTAAATACATTACAAACAAAACTATTAATAAATGCATATAATACATATGAACGTTGGAATTATTTTTAATATAGCACACAAAACACTTTACATTTATGCCGCGTAGTAGAATTATTTATTTTTAGTCTTAAAAGCTACTGTTAATTGGTTACTAACTCTAAATTAATTAAATTATTGCTTAATTGCTCATAAACTTAGAGACTAACTGATAAACTAACCGAGAAACTACCTGTAGGTGCTAGCTAATAGGTTAGGACACAAGCCTTGATACAAGGCGATAAACACAATTGGTCTTAGTGCTAAATTGAATTATAGTATGTATATGCGCTCGAATAAATAATGCTAAGGAAATTACGTACAAACTAACAGTGTGTGTGGGTGTGGTCCGAATGAGTTGCTAAAACTAACCGATAACTAACTGAGGCAATAAATGATGTGTACAGATGATGATTCGCACGAATATTTGGCAGTAGGAGTAAAGAATGAATATTTAAATAATAATTTATAAATAATTGCTGTACATTCGGCTTGATTAAAGACTCAGTTTAATGCCAAGTAGAAACGCTACTTATTCTATTATGTGCTATTGATCTATTGGAAGACGCTAAACTTGTTTAAATAATTTTAATTTAATTTTAATTTTTCTTGCAAATCTTAAAATTTATACGGTTTGCTTATACAGACATGGCATACAGCAGTCAGACCTAAACATATACTATATAAGTGTCAGCGCTCTTCTGAAAGTGCTAGTGAATGGCAGTTGGCAGAAGTACTAAAAGTAAACTAAACAAACTAAAAGGCTAAAACGGCTAAAACTACATAAATACACTAAATCACGTATTTAGCTTTTCCCTCACTACGCTTTGTGCTGACAGGAAACTCTATGTCCTAATCTAACTACTTGCCGGACTATGCTAGGCTACCTATACATATTCTTCGGAGTTCTTTTGCGTATTGCCCGGCATGCATAGCGTCGACTGTAACTGTTGTTGCTCGCCCACCGCATCCGGCAGCTCTGTGATGTCCTTAATAACACCCATCAAACTTTCGAAATTCGGACCCCAGTTGAGCAGATAATTCCAACCCAGACTCGGTTGTGATGGTGAACCCGGTCCGTTGAGTTGTCGATAAATACCGCCCATGCGTGTTGAGATGTCATCATCGCTGGCGACTAGAGTGCTGAGTGAGCCACGAAAGGACGAATCGAAGCCGTCGTATGAATGTGGCGGCATCGGCGGTACTTTACCCATGCTCGGGCCTACACCATCACCGCTCATTGCACGGCCAACCGCGCTGCGATCTGGACGATCGTCGGGCACCGTTTTGTTTGTTGGATATTTTGCATCACCATTTAGACTGTTGTTATCATATTCGATTTCCGAACATGTGAAACTATCGTTGCCGCTCTCATCCGTTGACGAAGAGCTATGCGCATCAACATCGGCATTGTGTAGACCACCGCCGAGCGCTATATGATGAGCACCGCCTGGCACACGTGGTGCTTCGCTACTGGATGAGACAGCGTCCAGTGTTGAAACTAAACTCGATGTGCGTGGTCTGACATTCAAGCGTTCGATCTCTTCAGCGGTGAGACCGATGGGCGCCTGTGCAGGCGATTGCGCTGAAACACCGGGCTTTTGTCGACTTGCGCTAGAACTCTGCCCGGATAGTTGTGACATAACGGGACTATTTAGACTACGTTCACTATTACTGTGTAGCGCATCTTTGCCGACACCGCCCGAACTGGAGGTGGTGGCGAGCAGTGCGCTTTGCAGCGGCTTACCGGAGATGTCATGCAGTGTTAATATACGCGGCTGCTGTGAACTCAATTCGGAGCTGGGTGAGAGTCGCGCCAATGGTGTACTTTGATGTGGACGTGGCGTACTTGAGGGTGGTGGTGGTTGACTAGTTTGTGGCGGTACACGCGGTACGAATGGTCCACCAACACCAATGCCGTGACGTGGTGAATGCCGGTGCTGTTGCTGAGCGGCCGTGGCTTGGTGTTTGTGATGTGTGTATGAGGCGACTGGCGCCGGTGTAGCTTTGTATTTGCGTACGCCACCAGCCTCACGATAACCCTTATAATGATAGACGATGTCAATGTCAGATGGCGCTATTGAACTGGCGTTTTCCAAATCATAATGCTCTGGATACTCTGAGCCCAGATCAACGGAACTGGTATGATCGTGTGGATGATGCGCTTGACTGGGCGGCGGTATCGGTGGGTGATGTTCATCACGTAGTGGCGGACTCTTGCTGACCACCTCTCTTTCGATTATATCCGGACGTTGTGGTCGCTGTTGTTGATGTTCATTGGAGTTAATTTCACGTTCCTTAAACTTCTTCGAAATCAATTCGGGTCCGACCATATGATGGCCGCCGACACCGCGTATCAAATCACCACTATCTACATGATAGCTGACTGGACCATCGCCGGCATGTACAACCCTACCGCGTGACAATACATGGTCTGCTTGATTCTGGGATGCTGCAGCTCCGCCGCTATGTTTCAATTTAAAACCGGGCACGCCACAACTTAGACTGCCAATCTTCTCCTGCTTGCCACGGAAACGGTAAATTACATAGGAACCCAAAATGGCTACAACGAGTATCACAAAAAAGACAATGACAAGTGTGATGCCTATGCTAACGGGATCGGAGGCTTGAGCCGCACCAATGCCCAAATCACCACTACAGCCGAACGACACTTTGCCGCGTATCAGCACATCGCTGAAAACGCTTCCCGAGCCGTTAAACGGTTGGACTTCATTATTGATGGTAAAGTTGGCAATGCAACCCTCGTAGCTGCTCGGTACGTTATCCTGTGGATAATGTTCGCGTCGCACGCCAGCTATAGAAAGCACAGTTAAATATGGATCGAGGAAGTCGTGCACGCCAGCCGAGTCGAGTTCTTCACCAACTTTGTGGCTATCAATAAGCAAACGTAGCACACGGTTCGACGTATACAAGGTAAGATTATGCCATTTGCCGTCATTCAGTTTGTCCGGTTTCTGTATGGTCATATTCACCACGCTGTTCTGTTTGGAATAGTAGACTAACTTGCCGGCTTTCAGTTCAACTGCGGTGTACTGTTTGTTGGTTGCGGCAAAGAGCAGCAATCCGTCTTCTTTGTAGGTGCGAAAGATAATGCTAACGGTTTTTGGTAAATCCATAACTTGCGCCAATGCAGTGATATTGTCACTATTAACAGTGAATCTTCTGCGACGTGCGACATCATATGACCATATATTGCTGGCGGCATACAAATTGTCCAACAGCTGCATGCGGCGATGCTTTTCCGATATTTTGAATTCGACGAAGGCGCCATTCGTAACCGTAATTGGTTCCAAGGAGCTGAAACAATCTGGCGAAAGCAAACTGGCACCACATTGGCACATCGCTGTATGCCAGCGGTCCATACAGGTACCAAAATCACCACAGAGTGATGACGCCGGATCGTTGGGTGCACTTTGCTGACATGGACCGCCATTGGTGTTGCGATTGCAGGTGGGCAGCACGTCACGTTGTTTTAGCGGATTACTCATGTTCAATGGTCGTCCGTTTACGGACACGCTGTGCACGCAACCAACCAGATCGTCCGAGTGTATCTGCCCCGGACGATCTAGAACTGGGTCCGCCGTTGCAAGTCCACCAATAAGTAACGGTTGCTTGTTGAAGTTCAAGGTACTGCAAAAACGGTATTAAAGATAATTAATTAAGATTTAATAATTTGAAAATTTTCAATTAAACTTACCCAATAGGTCCTACGTCCTGAGCATAGCAGCTGGAATCGCCGGGTCGGCATTCCTCGCAGACATCACCATTTTCCGAGCACTTGGCCACACTTAATGACATGACACGTCCGTTGCGTGTAGCCGTGACCTTATGCCACTTACCATCAGCTAAACTCTCCATGCTATTGACACCCACAACTACCGTTGTTATTGCTGTGCGCGTGCCACCAAACGAGAAGAAAGCCTTTCCTTTCACAATCTCTATCGCCACGAAGTCCGAACGTCCACCCGTTTGCATGCCATAGTTATAGAGCAATAAACCGTCCGGTTTAGTTGTAGCGAATATGATTGAAATGTCATTAGTAGCGGCATCCAAAGCTGGAAACGACATGTATGACAGCTCCTGAAAACCGAAGGTGGCGCGCTCGCAATGCCGTCCATAACGACCATCAATGCAACTGCACTTGTAACCCGGTTTTAAGCTGACACATTGTCCGCCATGCAAGCAGGGATTTGGGCGACACGAATCGGACACATGTTCGCACTGATTTCCACGATAACCCGGCCGACAGAGGCAAAAGAAGGATGCGCCGTCCGGACTGTGCATGCAGGAACCACCGTTACGGCACGGATTGCTCGTACATACATCACCACGGTGTAGCTGGCAGTTTTTACCGTCACGATTTGGCGGACAAATACACTGAAAGTCATAGGCGATGCGACGACATTGCGCATTCGCTTCGCAGGGATTTGGCGAGCATGGATCCTGTTGCTTGTCGCACTGCTGGCCGGTGTAGCCGTCGGGACATTTACAGCTGTAATCGTGCGAAACGCGTGGGCCACTGAAAATCAACGACGGACTATCTATTATGTTCAATGAGTGCGTGTCGTGCACTTGAATCTCTGCCGAGCACATGCCACCATTTTCACAAGCATTGCTGGCAGCCGAAGTGCATGGACTGTAGCCGATAATTACGCCACCGGTTGCTTGCAACAGACGTTCAATCGAATCACGCTTCTTATTAATACGCTCCAGTATATAGCGCGGTGTACGATAAGCTAGGTTAGAGCTACGTACTGCTAGTATGAGCTCCAAGTCGCCGTCCTCCTCGCCTGTATTGCGCATGCTATACAAAATGAGCTCATCACCAGATTCCAAAGCTGATTTGACTAGTTCTACAAAGTTGCGATAGTGTGTGGCTAGGAAGAACTCAGCCATCATTTCGCGAACCAACATAGTAATGGATTGCGCTACGGCAGCACTGTCAAAGTTTTGGAAGCCTACAGTGACCGTCGACACTACGTCGTTGTGTTTACCATCATTACCAGATATGGTGTATGAATAGCCGTTGACGGCGGTCTTCTGTGTAGTGTACAAGTCACAGGCACTTGGTATGGTGAGTATGCCCAACGGGCTCGACTGTGCATTCGCCAAAATCTTGCATCTATAATCGCCAGTTATATCTGGATCATTAGGATGTACATCCGCTATTTTACCGATGGCTATTGCATTGTTGTATGTGTTGAGCAGAACGTGTACCATACGCGGCGAGGATGGACTGTCATTCTGGTCGAGCACTTTAATTGTAAGCACGTGTTGTGCGCGCTGCTTTGGTTCACCATTATCTTCAACCTCTATCGCAGCTTCTAGCGTTGGCGTGGCTTCGCGGTCATAACTCTTTGTGGACCTTACAAGACCCGAGTGTTTGTCGATCGCAATGAATGATTTATGTTTACCACCAACGAGATAGTAAGTGAAGGGTCCACCATTCGGTGGTAGATCCGGATCATTTGCGGATAATGTCATAATTGAGGTGCCTGCGGGTTCATTTTCGGATATGTATCCAATTAGACCATTGGGTGCAAAAGTTGGACCGTTATCATTTACATCTTCTAGTTCGATTTTAACTGTTGTTGTGCCAGTTTGTGGTGGCACACCTGTATCGATTGCGCCCACAACCAAATTGAAGATCGGCACAGTTTCACGGTCTAAAGCACGTGCAGTCTCAATATCGCCACTTTGTGGATCAACCTTGAATGTTTGGTTTAAATTTCCATTGATTATGGAGTAGCTGAATTGATTATTTTGTAGGCGTACATCCTTGTCGACGGCTTTGACGCTAGTGACCTTGGTGCCCACCGGTGCAGCCTCTGATATACGTGTCGTGTATAGTGATTTCAAGAACTCCGGTGGATCATTGCCATCCTGTATCGAGATGATGACTTGCGCCTCATCTGTGTCATTACCACGTATACCACCATAGTTCTTTGCCATAACGGTAAGTACAACACGGTTTTGAGTCTCGCGATCCAGATGACGTGATACATACATAATGCCGGTCATGGCATTGATAGAGAAGCCTTTATCATTGCTTGAACCAACCAACAGGTAATAGATTTTACCATCTTCGCCAGCATCTTTGTCTGTCGCCTGTATGGAGCCAACGGAGGTGCCAACTTCGGCCGACTCGGACACATCGAAGTGGAAGACCGGCTGCACAAACTGTGGGTAATACTCGTTAATGCCAGTAATGTGCACTATCACCATAGCGGTGCTGTGCATCGGTGAATCGGGATTAGCAGCCATTATCTGCAGATTGTAGTCGCGTCGCTCTTCATAATCAAATGATACCGTGGAGACAATCTCGCCAGTGCTCGAGTTGATCTTGAAGAGATTTTTACCCGTACCGCTGGTGATCGTGTAACGTATGATGGCGTTCTTGGGTGAGTCCTTATCGGTGGCGTGCGCCTTGAACACAAATGTATTTGGTGCGCGATTTTCCGGTATAAAAGCGTGATATTCCGACTGATTAAACAATGGTGGATTGTCATTTATATCCGTCACTATAACTGTCAGCATAGCAACCGCCTTCTTGGGCTTGAAACCCAAGTCCTCCACAGTGATATTCAAATAATACTCTTGTATGAAATCGTAATCTAACGGCTTTAGTATGGTCACAGCGCCTGTGTCCTTGTTCATATTAAACTCTTTGCGTTCATTGCCGCCTGAAAAGTAATACGTCAACATGCCATTCGGTCCGTCGTCCTTATCTGAGGCAGTAACAGTTAGTATGGTGGAGCCGATTGGTTCGTTTTCGGGCACTATAACTTGATGGCTCAGCGCGTTGATCTTCGGAGCATGTTTGTTTTCACCAGTCACAATTATTGTGACACGCGTTTCGTCCGCTAACGGTGGCACGCCACGATCGGTGGCGCGTACTGTGATCAGAAACATCGTATTTGCCTTAACATTAAGTGGCTTTGTTACAGAAATCCAGCCGTCGTGCTTGCTAACCGCGAAGTAGTCAGACGCATTGCTCTTCACCAGTGTGTAATCGATTTCGGCATTCACGCCGTAGTCGAGCGCGTCCACGGCATGTACCTTGATTAAACGCAGTCCACTCATTGCTTGCTCGGGCACGGGTGCAAGGTAAGTGGCCTTCTCAAACTTTGGTGGATTATTATTGGCGTCCACAATATTGATGTTAACTAAACATTCCGAGTTTAGCGGTGGCTTGCCATTGTCTGTGGCCAACACGATCATCGAGTACATATTCTCCGGTGAGGTTTCAAGCTGCGAATGCTTGTACTTCATGGTGCGCTTACTTAAGATCTCACCTGTGGCTGGGTCGATGGTGAATAAGTCGGATGGTTGTTGTAGTGAATATGAAATAAGTGAGTTCGGCCCTTGCTTATCACGATCCGTGGCAATAACTTGTCCAACGAACGTAACAGCGCGTTGTAGTTCGGGGAAGTTGAAACTATAATAACTATGCTCGAACTCCGGTGCATTATCATTCTGATCCTGTACCGTGATAGTGATGGGAGTTTCTGAGCGCCAAGCGCCATCCGAAGCGACGATTTTCAGCAGGTACTCGTCTTGCTGTTCACGGTCCAAATAGCCGGCGACTGTAACATTACCGCTGATTGCGTCGATCTTGAATTTCTCGCCAGGATTCTCAGTAAAGCTGTAAGTAGCATTTGCATTTACGCCAATATCCAAGTCCGATGAGGTCACTTGTATTACGAAACTGCCAATATTCGCGTTTTCCGTCACATTAACGGAAAAGAGACGTGTAAACTTGGGTGGATTATCATTTTTGTCCAAGAGCGTAATTTGTACTGTCGCCGTGCCGGTAAGTTGTGGCATACCTTGGTCCACTGCTTCCACCAGCAGCTCATACGCGCTAATCTCTTCACGATCTAAACGCATTGTGGTGTAAATTTCACCCGAATCGGAGTCGATTTCGAATGTACCCTCAAAGTCATCAGCAAGCCGATAGGACAATTCACCATTATCACCCGAATCGCGATCGGTGCCGTGTACCTTTACAATAAATTGCGGCGGCGGTTCTTCTTCTAGTATCTCCGCGTAGTAGGTCATCTTATCCATAACAGGCGCATTATCATTGGCATCGGTGACATTGATGGTGAGCAACATAACACTGCGCAGTCGCGGTTGATCCGAGTCGGAGGCTTCCACCCATATCTCATAAGTGTGCGCAATTTCATAATCCAAGCCGTCTTTACCGATTGTCACCACGCCCGTATTCGCATCAATATGCACCGCTTTCCCGATATTACCACCAGCAATGGCATACTTAATATTACCCGCAGCCGTCTTCTTCGGCGACTCGGCGTTGATAGTGGTAATGACCTTGCCTTCACGCACATCCTCCGACAACATAAATTGTTTCGTGGAGATCGATGCGAATACAGGAAAGAGCATGCCCGGCCGTATCAAGACAGTGAGATCCGCACTAGACGATCTCGACTCAGTACCCTGATCCATGGCATGCAAAACTATGCTGTAGATCGTGTCAAAGCTCGTATTTTCACGCGCACCCAGCGGCATCTTCGCCTTAATCACGCCACTCTGCGTATCAATGCTGAACTTATCGATATCCTTGCCACTTATATTGTAGGCTATAAGCGCATTGACGCCATCATCTAAGTCGGTGGCTCTTGCGCCAAACACAAACTCACCAGCTTTTATGCGGTCGGGGACATTCACATTGAAACTGGCCGCATTAAAGTTGGGCGTATTGTCGTTGACATCGAGCACAGTTACGGTCAAATTGACTGCGCTGGCACGTGGCTCTGTAGCCGAGCTGTCTTGCGCCATCAGCGTCAGATAATAGACAGCAGTCTCCTCGCGATCCAGCATGGTGGACGTAGTGATCTCACCCGTTTCCGAATTGATATGGAATCTGTCGATGTGCTCGCCGAGCAGCGTGAAACGCAGTTTCGCATTAGCGCCGCTATCCTTATCCGTAGCCACGGGTTGCAGCACCTTCGTGCCGGCGGGCAAGTTCTCCTGCACGCTGGCCAAATAGTAGGGACGCGCAAACTCCGGACTGTGATCATTCATGTCTTGCACAATGACGCGCACGATGCCGGTGCCGGTCAGCGGTGGCGAACCTGTAAAGTAGCAAGCAAACAAATAATCAGTATTGTTAGCAATTGCGTGTGGCAGCTACGCATGAAAAAATAATATTTTTTGGGCAAATCTTAGATAGCTTAGCAGCAAATGCGACGGATATGATTTGCATGACTTATTGCTGCTGGAATTACAACAAATTCTGTGGTTTTTGCTTTGCGCATACTGTTCGAGTCATAAGTGAAGCAATGCGAATTTAAATAGACCAAGCGGAGACGCGCAAGGCAGCTTGTAGCACATGTAACTGCTAACGAAAGTACCACGGCTGCAACGAGATGCTCATTCCAGTGAGTTGCGATATCTAGATAAAAACTGGGCCGCAGCCGCGTGCTTGCCTTGTGGCCGGCGAAACAATACATTTTACGCGTTCTAATTTAACGAGCAAATTGAAATATTGCCATAAAAGGATGAGCAACCAACCGCAACGATTGGACAATATGCAAAATAAGCGCTGCACAAACACACATGCATACAAAAAATACACACACACGCACACAAAACACACACATCCACCAACTTACTCACTCACTCACAGTGTATGTAAAACATTCAAATTCTTGTAGCCCAGTAATCAGCCTTTATCCGTTGTAGTTGTTGCTGTTACATGCTTGTTGTTGCCTGCAGTCGATGGTGGTCCCTTTTGTTAGATGCTACTGTGATTTGTAGCACATTGGCGCGGGTGTTTTTAACGCTGGCGTAGAAATCGCGCCGAGCTCTAATTAAACCATCCATGTTACCGGTAGCACGGTGGTGCCAAAAAAGGGTTGCCGTGTTGTGCATGCAATTTGCAATTTGCCGGCAATGAACGGTAAATCCCAATTGCTAGTTCTCAGTACACATAACGGTCATGACAATTATGCATATTTTTTCTGTTGTAGCAATATTTTTTCAGGCTGTTTATGGCTAACAAGAGGAATGTGCTTAGTAATAGAAATTTGTTGCAGAAGTACAACTCTGCAATATGGAGTTTCAGCAACTTTTTTTCTGATATTCCAGGTATTTTAGGACTGGTTGAAGACCTCAAAATCATGTATTTTAAATTAGTTACGTTAATAAGTCGATCCTAACAAGGATTTCATTTGGACAGCTTAGATAGCCGGTCCGTTTTGGTAGCTCAAACTCTGGTATAATAGCACTGAGTCTTTTAGTTCACTTTAGCTAAGACTGCCGGGATATTTCAACCGCAGTCTTGCAAAGGCTGGACAATAGGGAAGGAAGTGCCTGGATGTTTGCACCTCACCTTTCTCCACACAACTTTGGTATCAATCATTCGACAAGATTCTTAGCCTTACCACAAGAATACCTATTGGACTGTGCGAAGTAAGAATCCTTACGATTGCGACATGATGAACTTTGCTAAGAGCAAGTAGTTCAGTATTGCCAACCTGCTGTTGGAGTGATTGCTTGTCGCCCTGACCAGGCTATACTTCTTTGCAGTACGCCTACCGCCAAATTAATAGTAGTCACTTCTACCTGAAAAACAATAATGTGGTCCTAAAGATAGGATTGACGGAGAGGTCCCTACAGGAAACTCCTTCTTCTAGCCTTCCTCCTAGCTTCGACCCATCCGCGAAAAAGCTTCTTACGCCTCTTCTACAGCGACCTTTTCACAACTACACATCTCTTGCTTCAACTCAGATATCAGATATAGTTTGATTTTTTACGTTCAGCTGTAATTATTGTTTAAGCTAAAGTATTAGGTTGTCAAAAAAGTGTTGCGGTATTTTCGCTAGTTGGCGCTGAAAGCTCGTAGTTTTAGTTTTATTCGTCGCATCGGGTCATGCTATACCTTTTTTGGAAAGCTCATTTCACGCGCTAACACGTGTTAGATTGATTGCCGTTTCTTTTAAGTCGTTCGTGAGTTATAGCGTCGCAAACATGGAGCAAAATAAAGAGAAAATAGGGCATATTTTACAGTACTACTACGATAAAGGCAAAAATGCATCCCAATAAAATTCAATCAAGCTGCCAATAAAATTTGTGCAGTTTATGGACCCGATACAGTTTCCATTTTCACCGCACAACGATGGTTTCAATGTTTTCGTTCTGGTGTAGAGGTGGTCAAAGATGCGCCACGCTCCGGAAGGCCTGCCGTCGAAAATTGCGATAAAATCGCTGAATTGGTCGAAAGAGACCGGCATAGTAGCAGCCGTAGCATCGGTCAAGAGCAGGGCATGAGTCGTCAAAAATTCATTTCAATTTCCATTAAGAAAAAAAATTCAATAAAAATACCGCAAAACTTTTTTGACATCCCATTATAATGAGGTCTAGTTATGCTTGTGGATATGCAGATATTGTTTCAGGGCTATAGTCAATCTGACTCTTGCGTCCTCGCCGCGCACCGTGGAAACGTGAGCAACCTTTGTGTAAGGTGCGGTAGCCATCTTGTGTGGAGCTTCAGCGGATCCACTCCGACATATTCGTGTTGAAGGCAACGTTGAACTCTAATTGCAGCTTATGTTCAGCACAGGTGCCGGTCTTAAATGTATACAAAACCTCCTACTACTAGCCTAGCGAAGTTATGTTTGAAACCCGCCACATAGAAACCAAACGCAATGCAAAAGGGACCAGAGTCTCGGATAACCAAACTCTACAAGTCCCTCATCCTTCCCATCCTGCTATATGGTGGAGAGGCATGGACATTGACGTGATTTGATGAGTTGGCTTTTGGACCATGCTGCTGTAATTGGAAGGCATCTGCAAAGGGCTGACTTTTTAGTTAGGTGTTTGTGCCTTCTCAATATCACAACATTCAAATAAGAGGTCTTACTGTGATTAAGTATACAAAAAAGTCTGTATCGAGGTGCGGATCCTCAAATATCCCAGTCACGAACAGAGCTAACGGATTCCTGGCGTCCTCTGGTGTGATGGCCTTACTTGCGTAGCGGAGGCGGACCTACTTGTCCCTACACTCGAGACCCAGAACGATAAGAAAAGACAACAGCCTCGTATAACCAAACTCTACAAGTCCCTCATCCTTCCCATCCTGCTATATGGTGGAAAGGTATGGACATTGACATGATCTGATGAGTTGGCTGCAACGATGATCTGTGGAAGACAACAAAAACCTCCACTCTGTTGGAGAGATCATGTGGAGAAGGATCCGGCTGCACTTGGTATCCCCAACTGGCGTCAAATAGCGAGGAAAAGAACCTACTGGCGTCTTGTTGTGAACTCGGCTATAACTGTGTCAGCGGTGCCTATGACAGTAAAGAAGAAGAAAGCTGTAATAAGTTTAAGGCGGAAATTGAGGTTCTGCAGTCAGAAGTTCAACGCGGTCTCAATGTTCATTTTAGTTTGTAGTTCTTATTCAGATTTATCTACTATTTAAAAATTGAAAACGAAGTATCAAACAAATTCCCAAATATTTTGAGCTCTTAAAAAGAAGTACACCAACCAGCTGGCACTTGTACATGCGAATATGAAACAATAATGAAATTTATATAAACAACAATGTTTTAGGGAGTAAATACATAGAGTAATGCATGTACATATGTATAAACTTCGCAGCAAGCGCTTATAGCCACTGAGCTACTGGCGAGAACTCAGCGCTGATAGTCGATCACGCACGATCACCGCGAATGCTTTGCGGCGAGTAGAGCAAATAGAGGCGAATAACTACGAAAGTTCAGTTTTTGGAAACACAATTTTGCTAAATTCATGGCGCAAGCTTGGTCGGGTGGGATGAGATCAGATGGTTACCTTGGTTACCCACGGGCGCGAGTCGCTGTTTTTCACATACACCAAGGCACCACGCATGCGTGCTCCACACGCACAACAGCAGCTGCTGCTGCTGCCCACAAACCACTGCAGGTGCTGGTGCAGACGCGGTGCAGTGTTGGCTGCTTGCCTGGCTGCGTTGTTGAGATGCGCGATCAGCGCAGAAGGCGCAACTAATCGAGCAACGACTGAGTGTCGGGAAAAACGCTTGTTAGGCGCTCCACAAATGTTGCAGGCAACCCAAACAAAAATGCGCTGGGAAGCGATGTGTCGACAACTTGCGCAAAAAAGTAAACAAACTAAGCAGCGTTAGAGGACAATTGCTAGAGTTACGGTGGTGTGTTGGAGAGAAGCTGCGCTGGTATTTGAGCGTTTCGTGCAAACGAACGCAAGCAAAGCAACAGCAGCAAATAAAAAGACAAATAGTTGCTGAGCTGCCGTGCGAATGCTGAATGGCTGCTGGTTAAGTGACTGTGAGGTGGGCTGCAGAGCGCGCGTTGCTTTGCCGCCGAGAAAAACGTTGCGACAATGAAAGCGTCGCGCGCGCTTGAACGCTTGAAAGCCGGGATGCCTGAATGCCTGCGCCGTTGAGTGGCTGAGTGGCTGGCATGTGTGATAAATCTCGTTCGAATTTCTTTTTATGCAGCAGGATAAATAAAAAAGCTTGTTAGACGCTGAATGCTTGTAAAAAACGGGCGCGCGCAATCACACACACACGCGCGCGCTCGTATACAACGGCGCGCACTACTACTGGCGCGGTAACAAAAACGAAGTAAAATGCTGGAAATTGTTACGCATCGGAATGGTGTTTGCAATGCTGTTACGGAAATTACAACAACAACAACAAACCTCCACAAACGCCTAGCAACATTGTGGCAATAGCGACGATGACGACGACGACGGCGAACAATCCATGGCAGCGCGCATTGCGGTTTATCGCCCCGCGCTGCCGTTAGCTGCCACCACGCTACGTTGCGCCTAGGCATTGTGCAACAGCACGAAATCAAGCGCACATCTTCAGCATCTTCTCACTAACTAAGCAGCAATTTACAAGCTATAATGCGTGTTGCCTGTTGTGACTCCACCAGCTTACCGCAACGTACGCGCATGCGCTTATCTATTTCCCTTCTTTGCCTGCGCGTCGCTATGTTTCGCCTTTGTTTCGCGGCTTGCATAGTTTTATCGAAATCCGCGTCGTCGCGCCTTTAGTTGGCGGCGCACGCGCGCGCACATGCTACTTACAACCACCACGGTCGCCTCGCCGCTTATTGTTATGGCTCTTCCAATTGTTGCTAGTTTTGTTGTTGTTGTTGCCGTTATGCATCCTGCGCCCAGCGCACATATGATTTTTGTTTGTGGCACAAACAATGTATGCAGACAACAATATAACAAGGCGGCGGTGTGTGACAACGTTGCATGATATTCTACACCTTGACTTTGGCCACCAGCAGGCGGTGGTGGTGTTCGTCTCGTCTTCGTTGACTGTAACGACTATCAAAGCGGCACACAATGACGCATCGTCGTCGCCATACGAGCGCATGCACACACGAACACACGGTGGTGCGCGTACAATGCGTGCATTTGTGGCAAAACAAAGTTGCAAACACTGCATGCAACTATTACTGTTGATTAATGTTGTTGTTGTTACATATGGTACGTTTGGTGTTTTGTTGGCTGCTTTGGGGCGAAATTGTTGAACGATTGGCCAATTTAATTGTAATGATTGTTGTTAGCGGTGAGTATGCTTAGGTAGACGCAAAATATGTCCACGCACATAATAAGCGAAGTGGATGCCACAAAAGTTCGCAGCGGAGAGAGGGTTCAAAATTTTTTGAAAAATTTAAAAAATTTTTTTTTTTTCGTAAAATATTTTTTTTTTTAATTTTCGTATTTTTTTAAATTTTCGTAATTTTTTTTTTTAATTTTCGTAAATTTTTTTATTAAATTTTCATATAAAAATTAAAAATTTTTGATTAAAAGTTTTTAGAAATATTGGGTCGGCAAAAATCCCCCTCTGAGCCCTCCCCGAGGGTGCCGACTGGTAACAGATATCACAGTAACACGACGATGGCAAGGACGGACTGGTAACTGCTTGTAATTGGAAGGCATCTGCTAAGGTCTGACTTTGGTTTTGGCTCTGACTTGACTGCAGACCCTCAAATAGCCCAATCACGAACAGAGCTTACTGATATCTGGCGTCCTCTGCTATAATAGTTTTACTTGCGTAGTGGGGGCTATGGGTAAGCGAACATACGTACTTTTCCCTACACTCGAGAGCCAGAACAATACAAGAAATAAGAAGTTAAAGAAGTCCGGATCTCCTGAAAAAAAGCCGAAGGGAAGTAGTTCTTCTCAGAAGAGAGCAGCGCTTTCAATGAACTTGAACGCAGCCAGCACAGACGCAAGAGCTAAGCTCGGTCCAGGTGCAAGCCTGGCACTAACCTTGGAGCTACTTCCAAAAAGGCAACAAGATCAGTGACAAACGCAACCAAACCCGGAAGTTAAAGTATGACTACAATGAATGGAGGGAAAGGAGATTTCAAAAGTTGACCTCCGAGCAGTGCATCTACTAAAGAATGCCCTATTTTTAAGGACGATGATCCAGCGAGAAGAAGCTTCGTGCTGCCTACCTGCTCGGGAGGGCATAGCGGCAACCGCAGGATTCCAGGATTCCATTGATTGTGCGAAAATCGTTGTACCCAATTTAAAGTTTAACCGGCAGCTGAAGTGGTTAAGCTGTCAAGCAAAAGCCGAAAATAAAGGGTCTGACACTCGCGAAATCATTTGCTGATGTGGACCGAAACAGCATTATCATTATTGTGCTGGTCTAGAGAGATCCCGAAGGTAAAAGTCCCAGAGACCAATGGAAGTGGGTGAAAGCTGCGCCGATAAATGCGGTGCTGGCGCTATTAAGCTATCCGATCTGGTACCAAAAAGATTGCTAGCACTGACTATCGAACTTCATAAAGCCGCTATATCCCAGGTAAGGCAGGTATATCCCGCAGCCCATTCAGCCCACGCGGAAGCATATGGATCTCGGCTACATCGTAAGAGGCGAACTCTTGTTAGGCCTTATCCCATATTAGTGTACTTACATATGACTTATGGCATATATCTACACGCATCAGCGGTATGCGTTGGTAGGTGTGCGTGGTGCGATAAGAAAAAATTAAATGCTTGTCATAGAAGTGGCGGCAGTTGCTGGCTGCGTGCTGCGTGGTGTTGCAACCATAATAACAAGCTTTCATAGCCGGACATCATAAATGCGAACAAAAGCCAATGTAACAACCCATCGCTATTGTTGTTATTGTAGAAGCTGTTGAATGCGAAGGCCATTAAATCGGATATGCTGCTAGGGAAATGTGCGTCGCGCAACGCCGTTTAATGATTAGTAGCGCGCTTTGTCCACGAGGACCTCAGAGGCGTGATGTGTTAGAATCTTGTCGCTGAGATAAAAAAAAATTCCAACGATAAAATAGCAAATAGCAAACAAACATTTCCTTTGATTGTGAACGTTGTTCAATTATTTGAAGCGTGTCAAGGAAAGCATATGAGAACTGAGAGAATATAATAGGGATTCTAATATAGCAAGAATATTTAGTTATTTTTTATATATAATACTAATAATTTTTTATATTATTAAAACTAGAAAAATTACAAGAACCGCATCAAAAATGGAAAAATTAACATTTAGTTTGGTAGGGTCTATTTATACCTTAAAAAGAGTATATTATATATGCGTACTAGTCCCTCAGATATATAGATAACTTCCTGAAATTTCGTCTTTTTCTTATTATAAAGCTGCTAATTCGTCGAAACCATCGATATCGGATCGCATATAGCTGCCATACAAACTGAATGATCGGAATCAAGTTCTTGTATGGAAAACTTTTATATTTAGCGAGATATCCTCACAAAACTTGGCATGAGTTATGGCCTCAAACAATGGTGTAATATTTGAGGAATTCGTTTTGATCGGTTATTATTTTTTGTCAAAATTATGTTGGTTTCGGTGGGTTGACAATATTTTATTGTATACATAAATAGTAAAAATTATAATTTTTTGTGCTATAATTTATTTTTTATTGCCATAATTTTTTTGTTTTTTCCATAATTAATTTTTTTTTGTTATAACTTGTTATTTTTGGTATACTTTTTTCGCCACAATTTAAAAAGTTATTATTTTTTTGTCAAAATTATGTTGGTTTCGTTGGGTTGACAATATTTGATTGTATACATAAATAGTAAAAATTATAAATTTTTGTGCTATAATTTTTTTTTGCCATAATTTTTTTGTTTTTGCCATAATTAAATTTTTTTGCCATAACTTGTTATTTTTGATATTTTTTTTTTGCCACAATTTCATTTAAGCTATAATTATTTTGCCATAAATTATATTTTTTTTTTGCATAAGTTATAGTGAATGTTTTCAATCAAAAAGTAGAGTCCAAAATTCCGCTTCCGACATGAAGTCAAAATAAGTTGAAGCAATATATGTGTGTATTAAATCTAAAACGGTTAGTTTACCCATAATTTCTTAAAAAAAATCAGAAAGTTGGTTATTTTAATTTTTCACATACATTTTAAGGTTAGGTGAAAAAGTCTTAACACGAAAGTTGTAGATCTTTTATTACCCACAGCTTTGCCACGCATTTTTTTCCATCTTCTTTATTTTTGCCATATGATTTTCCTTTGCTATTAAGTTTGATCCTACTTTACTCAGTATTATAGAGTCCAGAGTCCAACGTCAAAAAAAAAAAATAAATTGAGGTTATGCTCTTTTTTTTTGGTTATTCTGTGTTTAGAAGGCCGAATGGAATAAGATTTAGCACCATTTTGTGCTTTAAAATCGCTCTAGCTACTAAAAAAACCAAGGATGGCGCTTTCTATGATAACACAAAAGACTTAAGACACGAACTTTTTTGTGATTTAAATTGACACAACAACTTAACTCGACTTTCAATCTACTCTGAAGCTGCAAATGCAACTATTTAAAATTAAAAATGAACTATAAAAAATTTAAATAAATTTAAAATATATAATTTGTCTATATAAGTACTCAAATAAATTCGTTTTCAAAATTATCCACACAGTTGTGGATTATCATTTCACACAAGCATACACATACTAATGCATCTTTATATATCATAACTTATAAATATTTGCACTAACAAAGAAAAGCTTCAAAAAATATCTCAGACCTTCAACGATAACTACGTTTAACCGCTTCGCTGCACACTCGGCACTAAATAAACGACCGAAAGCCGACCGAAATAAATGGTTGCATAAAATATGAAATCAGTAACCATCGATAACGCTTTACGACTTTACAGTTTAAATAAAATAAAGCATTTTATTGTTAAAATTACACGAAAGGCTGGCAGAGAAAGGCAGCAAGAGCAGACAGTAACAACAACATTTGCTGCTAGCGAAAATTGCAACAGCGGACTAGACGAAGTTTGGCAGTGTAACTCAAATGTGCATGTGCGTGTGTAAGTAGTTGTGTTTCACTGCCTTTGGTCAACGCCAATCGCTTATCATATTTTAATATTTCTCGCTGCCAGCGAACTTTGAATTGCATTGAAATATGTATGTAATGCAATGGAACATAGAAAAAGCGCGCAAGCAGGCGAGGGACGATCGCGCATGTCCAAATGGTCGCGCATATTGCACCAGTTTATTGGCAGCCAAAGGCACAGCAATGTTGTTGTTACCAATACATTCTGTTTTGTGCTTGCTTTTTTCGCTTTTGGCTTTTTCAAAGTATTCCTCCTGCTGTTTGCATTGCCCACGGCTGCTGCGAGTTGCTGTTGCTTACATATTTTGCTAGCTGTTTATGCTTAGCTGCGGGCGCATTTGCATAGCAACTCCTTATGGATGCCTTACTTTGTGTTTTCCTATGGTTTGGTGCAAGTTTTTTTTTTGCCGACTACCTTACTCTGCCTTACTGGCTGATCGCCAGCTACGTATTTGGCACATAACCCCAAGTGCAAAATATAGCTAATGTAGGCTAGCAATTTATATTAGCTGTCGACATGCAGCCGAATATTTGTGTGTGTGCGTGCGTGACTCAATGTCATACTGTGCGTGTGTGTGTGTGTGTGTGCAAGCGTATTGGTTTGACTTACATTTCATTGCCAAAATACAGTTATTGATCTTATTATTATGGGCAATCATATAGCGATCACAGCCATTACGCATGCCATATGTGGCGGTTGTGGCAGTTGCGGCACAGCTGCGAGTCAACAGCGCCATATATCCGAAACTGAGGTAAATATTAGTGGACTGGTAGAGGGGAATTCCTTGTTTGCTGTGTTTAATAAAGGTTTCGTTGGGTAAATGTTATTTGATTATTAAATATAAAATTTATATTTTTGGAGCTATAAATTTATTTGTGGGTTGAAACTATTTTTCGTCATAATTCCATAGTTTTGATATAGTGTAATATTTTTGCTATAATTTAAAATTTTTCCACACTTTTTCATGCAATAAATTTTTTTACCATAAATTATAAATTATTTTTTGTGCTATACTTTTTTTTACTTTTTTGGCTCAATTTGGTATTTTTGACATAACTAAATTTGAGCCATACTTTTTTTTACTGTAAATAAGTATTTTTGGGCATAATTTAATAATTTTGTCATAATTATCTTACTTTCGGTGGTTAAATAATATTTGATTACATAGGGGAAGAGATCTTTCAAATTTTATGGAAAAATAAAAACCTAAAATTATAATTTTTTGTGCTATAATTTAATTGTTTTTGTAATACATTTTCGTTATAAATTTGTTTTTGCATAATTTGACATACTTTTATTTGCTATAAATTTGAGTAATAAATATTCTTGCCATAAAATATTATTTTTGACATATTTTAATATTTTATTTCTTGCCATAAATTAATATTACTTTTCTTAATTTTTAAAATTTTCTATCAAATTGGAATTTTTTTGCTATAATTTATAGTATAATATTTTCCAAAATTTTTTTATCACAATTTATTTTGGCATAATTTAAAATGTTTGTTATAATTTTATTTCTTGCCATAATGGTTTTTGCTATAATAGTTTCATGCCATATGCTTTTGCCCTAATAATTTTTGCCATAATTTTGTTTTAAATTGTTTTTTGGTATAACTAAGCATTTTCCCTTCATTTATATTTTCCCATAAACTTTTTGCCATAATTTTCCAGATTTTTTATCGAATTGCAATGCTAAATACCCCTTGATAAAAACTTATTGGCATAAATAGTTTGTGTGCTTTCGAAAATTTGCCATAATTTTTTTGCCATAATAATTTTTACTACAATTTTTTTGTTAAAAATTTATTTTTGACTTAATTTAATATTTTCCCATAATTTAATATTTTTCGCATAATTTAATTTTTCCCATAATTTTTTTGGGTTACTCTCTTTTTGTCATAATATCTAATTTTGCAAATTGCAACGCTTAATACCACTTGATACAAGACTTTTGGGCATAAACAGTTTATTTCCTTTGAAACTTTAGTTCTAGATTTTGAGATTTTGCAAGCATTATCAGTTCTATGGTAAAAGCTTAGACAGATTCTAGAGATCTGGTATTTATTTCATCATTATTTTTGTCTTCCGTTTTTTGCCAAAAGTTTTTTGGCTTACTGTTAAATGTTTGCTATTAGTTTGTTTATTGCCATAGTTTTTTACCATAATATTTTTTGTTCAAAATTGATTTTTGGCATAATTTAATTAATTTTTTCCATAATTTAGTATTTCCCATAATTTTTTTGTGTTATATTTTTTTGCCATAATTTCTCAGATTTTTTTTTTCAAATTCCAACGGTAAATACCCTTTCATAATAGACTTTTCGGCAAAAATAGTTTATTGGCTTTCGGAAATTTGATTATAGATTTTGAGATGCTGCAAGCGTTAATAGTTTTAAGGCAAAACTTAGACTGAATCTAGAGCTCTGGTAGTTATTTCATTACTATTTTTTTCTTCCGTTTTTCTATAGATATCTACCGTAAAATATTTTTTATATTTTTTATACATATTTTAAAAATAAATGCAACAATTCAATTACAACAACAAAAATTTAAATTAATTTCGAAATTTCAAATATCAAAAATAATCAATTTATTTAATTTGCAAGACTAAGAGGCTCACATCACTTTGAAAGACACTTTGCGCATGTCAAAAGCCATTCAAAATTGTTGCTGTTCTTATTGTTGTTTTTAACCCACAGTGGTAGCATTTTCTCAAATTTTTAATTAAATGCCAAAAATTTTGACGCACAACGCTCACATAATTGCCAAAATAAGAAAATTCACGCTTTACTAGTTAGCGATTCAAAATAAGGCCAAGGAAGCCACGCAAGAACGCCACAAAGCAAGAAGTTTTACATACATTATACCCACTCACATATATGTATGTGAGTGTATGTGTGCGTCTGTGTCAAGAATGATGCATGCATACACACGCACCGATTTGCATGTGCTCACCGGAGCGCAACAAGCCAATGGTTGACGTTTTGCTATTTGACAGCTGAAGCCAAACCCACAAGAAACAACAATAACAACAACATTATGAGAAGAAGCAAAAACTTGCTTGAGTGTTTTTTTCGACTGTCTGCACAATGGTTTTATGTGCAACAACAAAAATTAATGTTTTCATTCTTAAGTGTCCGCTGCTGTTGTTGTTGTTATGATGGTGCCACATAGCAGATTCCACTCGTTTTGCCTTTCTTACATTTCACCACGATACACTAATTACATTAGGCCCGGCCCATTCGTGTATGCACGCACACAAATACGCAAGCACAAGCGTAGCTGTTGTTGTTGCTGTTGCAGCAAGTTGCATGTTGGATTAATGTGTAGTGATGGGAACGACACTTCTTGCATACGCTGCTGTTGCTGCCCTTCCTGTCCCATGCCAAGCTCTGCTTATGCTTTATGACAGCGAGCTAATAAAAAGCAGCAGAAGCAACAACAACTCCACCGCATGTGTGCGTAGCACGAATTATGCCACTAAAGGGCGAAAATTTTATAAAGCGAAAGAGGCAACAACAACAACTACTACAACAAGCGCATAAAAATGTTTTAATCACTCTAAGCGGCAGCTACCTTGGGCTGGCCAACTGCAGCTGTTGCTGCACCGCGTGGCAAATAACTGCACATGTGTGTGTGTGTGTTAGTTTGAAATTTATTATTTCGCTGCACCAAAATGGAAAATGGCGGCTTCGTATGCAGTGCAAAATGATGACGAATCATAATTATGACAGGCCATCTGTTTGTTGTTGTTGTATCATATTTTAATTTCTTTCTTTATATAAGTGTTTTTGTGCACTTGATTGCCTACATCGGCCATTTTTTGCATAATATCGCAATGCAGCCATGTTTTGGAAGCTATTTGGCTGCAGTGCTGTGTCATTCGAGAGCGTAAATGTGGCAAGATGGTTAGTGATCAGTGAGAATTTTTGACAAAATGAAGAATTGTGGGTTTTTATGTGAATATAAGAGCTAGTACTATATGGGTAACCGTTGGTCGCAGAAATATGTAGTTATGAGTGAATTTGAAGTTGTATTAAAAAAATGTTTAACAAAAAAACTTAGTTTTTATCGATCAGTTTGTATGACAGCTATATGCTATAGTAGACCATGCTGAATAGTTTCTTCAGATATTATAGCATTATAGCAATGCTTTAGATAATAATCCATTTATTTTTTGAAATAATTTAATATTTTTACCATAATTTTTTCCCATAGTTATTTTTTTATAATTTAATTGCCGTAAATTGCAACTTTTTTAAATACTTTTATATTTTTATTATCAAAATTTTTTTCCATAAATTATTATTTTTGCCATAATTTTCTTTGCCATAAATTTTTTCGCCCATTATACTTGATTCCGATCGTTTATTTTGTATGGCAATATGTTTGAAAATTTTAGCGTTGTCTTAGACAGTAATTAGTGCTAAATTTCATGAAGATAGTTTATCAAATAAAAGAGTTTTTTCATAGAAGGTCTTGATTTGTGTTGGCCAGCTTGCATGACAGCTATATCCATATAGGTGATTCCGACAAATGAGCAGTTCATTGGAGAGAAAAGGACGTGTTCAAAATTTCAGATTGATATTTAAAAATATAAATATAGATAAAAAAACAAAATCCAACACAATTTGTGTAAAAAGAACTACTTTTATCTTTATCTTTATTTTTGTTTTTTGTTCTTTGTAGTTTTCCATTTAGTTTTGTGCATGATTTTTGCTATAAATTACTATTTTTTGAAATAATTTAACATTTTTATCAGTAAATTTTTTCCATAAATTATTATTTTTTCCATGCATTTTTGTCCCATAGATGATTATTTTGCCATAATCTATAATTTTCGAGCCACAATTTTATCGCCATAAAATACTACTTTTCGAAATAATGTAATTTTATCGTCATTAAATTTTTTCCATCAATTACTATTTTTGCTATAACTTTTTTTTTAACATATATTTTTGTCCCATAAAGGATTATTTTTCTTGCCAAATATTTTTGCCCCATAAATGATTATTTTGCCATAATTTTTTTTTGTTTCATAATTTAATTGCCATAAAATACAATTTTTTGAAATAATGTAATATTTTTATATGATCATTAAATCTTTTCCAAAAATTATCATTTTTGTCACAATCTTTTTTAACATATTTTTGGGAACATAAATTTTTTTGCCATAAATGATTATTTTTGCCATACATTTTTTTTGGCCATAACAGTTACAATAATTTATGCTCTCATTATTTGTTTTTTGCCATAATGATTTTTTCTTTAAATTATGGAAAATGTTTTGTCACATTTTTTCTAATTTTTTATCAAATTGGAAAACTAAATATCACATGATCTTCGTTTTTATTCTTATAGAGATTTCCATTTACTCCCCTACATGATTCATATGACCATTTCTATTATCCATTGTGTATATCGTTAGCAATTATTTAAATACAAATATGATTTTTGAACCACCCTGCAATATGTGACAACATGTTACTTGTAACTTATACAAGAGTATTGGTGGTTGTTAACAACATTTTACATATTATTAAATATTTAATACCAGCAAGAAGTGCCTAACCAGCAACTAACCAGTCAAAGATTTTTGAAAATCGAGATAAATGGCGGCAAACTAGGCTCCCAATAAAGCAAAGGAAATGTGTGGCGAGGAGAGCAGTGTTGCACAGCTGCGAACGCAGAAGTGCTAATAAAATCGGTGGCACGAAAGCGCGCAGGCACCACGGCAGCACCAGCAACATTTCGCTCTCGACCAACAATGCAAGCAGCACCAGCAGCTTTGCAACATAACAGTTGTGTGGCGGCATTTACGGTAGCTGCGCATATTTCGCTGCGGCAAACAAATATTTTCACATGAATTACGATTATGAAATGCGTAGCTTTTTATTTTATTTTTTGCGAGTGCGCCTTCAATATATGTTCAATATTTATCTATGCGCTACGGTAAAAAATTCAGCAGGCTTTTATCGCGCCTTACATACAACAACACTTCTAGGCAAAGAATTTATGTAAAAAATATATATATTTTTTGTGCTAAGTCACTCGAAGTACGGTCCGAAAATACAAAAATTGCTGTTGCAGAGATGAAAATCTCGTATAAAGTTGCCATATTTATAGTTTTTATTTGTTACTTGCTTAGCAGGCGGCATGCCACAAAGTGCTTTCAAAAGCATTAGTGTGAGAAATATAAAGGAAACGGCATAAAAATGCAGCAAAGAAAAAACTCAAAACCGGAAAAGACAAAATTCACACGTCGCCACGGACGGCAAATAGCAAAAGTTCAAAACGTTTAGCGCTTATGAGCTTTTTGGTTGCTTTTGTAAGTTATTACTTATGTTTATACGTATAATTATGTTTGTATGTGTATTAAAGGGTGATCCAATTAAAGGTTACTTACTTTGGCGAAAGCTGTTTCAAAATTTCGTTGTGTATCGTTGTGTATCGTTTTGAGCGAATTGTGTGTTTTCTGAACTGCTTTAGTATTTAGTCCAGTGGATGATACTTCTGACAACCTCAGCCAACTTTTATAAAGATTCCATTTTTTTAGGAAGTTTTTTTTTTACGTTGAAAAATTGAGAAATGCTTCCGATTTAGGGAACTTATGAACAATTAAATCAAAAAAAATTTTGTTACTTTGAAAAATGATATATCCTTGCCTTCGGATTCATCAAAAGTTGTGTTATTTTCTTAAAAAAATATTTTTAAAAAAGAAAAAGTTTAATAAAAAACAAAATTTTAATGAAACCTCAAATTTTCGCTAAATTCTCAAGCTCCTTTACTTCCAACTACATATTTCATTATTTCAAAGACGCTTGCGCAATAAATGCATTGAACACTAATGCCTGCCTGCCAGCTTGCCAGCAAGTCAGCACAACTCAGTGGTTATTTTCGTAGGCATTTATGCTAATTTATGAGCTGCTAAGTCTGAAAGATTTGCCTACTTTTTAGCAACGGCAGTGCAATTTATATCGCCACCAACTGTATGTGGCATTTAAAAGCTTTTCAGCTTGCATTGCTGCTGACAGCCAAATGAAATCAAAAGTATTAAGGTGTCAATGAGCAAATTTATAGCTTCATTTAAAGCGTGTATGGAAAAGTCAAATGCAAAATTGCACAAAATACAGCAAAGCAACGCTACGCAACGCATTAGAAGTGTCGCGACAAAATTACTAAATTGCGCGCAAAAACAAAAACAAAAAAATATTGAATAGTCAAAAATAATGGCGGCAAAGCGGACAAAAAGTGTTAACTATTTAACAA
Source organism: Bactrocera neohumeralis (assembly GCF_024586455.1). Classification (NCBI taxonomy): domain Eukaryota; kingdom Metazoa; phylum Arthropoda; class Insecta; order Diptera; family Tephritidae; genus Bactrocera; species Bactrocera neohumeralis. The sequence continues at coordinate 15,895,488 of NC_065920.1, forward strand.
AACTGCCGGCATGTTGGCGTGTGAACACACATATATACAATACTTACTAACACTGTGGAAGACAATGTAGGCAAACGGCGATAAAAGGGGGAAATAAGCGCACAAATTGATGAATAGCGCTGGCACACAATTCAATTACTGCATTATTGCAAATGATCGTTCGCGCCTCAGCGGCAAAACTGCAAAACTAAGGTGTGAAGTACATGGCGAGCTATGAATTTTCAGCAACTAAGTGTGAAACGCGGCAGCGCTAAATGTCACTGCTACAAACTGCCATACTAAATGCAGCACAAAGGCGACAAAAACGCAAAAGAAAAAAACCTTAAACGCGAAACGCAGCAAAAAGTGCAAAAAGGTGCAAAAAAAAGCGAGCGAAAACCAAATTGTTTGGAGATGGCGCGGCAAAAAATGTGGAAACAAAAGACTTCAGCCACGAACTTGATGTGCTGCGCTACGCTTAGTGTTTGTGCTGCGCTTAGCGATTGTGCGGCGTGCATGTGCGCGCCAGCCGAGTAATAGGGCGCTGCGCTGGCGTGAAGAGCAGCTAACACCACGGCGCTGCCAAGCAGCCAGCGGGGCGGACAGGCGAGCAGACAGCCAGCCTGCTAGCCACCTCTGACACCAATTCAATTAACATTTTTATTGCACAATTGCAGCGCTAAGCAATGAAAATTCGTCACAGTCGCGCGCAAAAGTCGCAAGTGTTAATGAAAAAATATTGTGTGGCACTTTTTGAACATTTTATGGCTTTACACGTTGTTTGGCCGCTACAATGTGTGAACAAATGAGCGCTGTTACTCTGTGGAAGGAAACAAAATTCGGAGGAAGGAAACAGGCTGTGATTTAGGGAGCTTTTTGCAAAATTCAATGAAATTAAAAATGTAAATAGTTTAGCGGTAGAAAATTGGTTGAAAAAAATTTTATTGTTGCCACATTTTTTTTTTACTTGCAACAGCGATTTGTCTGCGCGCATTTTATATTTGTTCGCGAGCAAGATCGCGTGAAAAGTTTTGTGTGAAAAATAAGTGTAGCGTTGCGAACTTTCGTGCTGTCACACGAACACGCGCGCACATAACAACAACAAAAGTCAACTAAAGTGCAACAACAAAAAGAGAAAATAAGTAAAAACATTAAGTTCTGCTATAATACCCCTCACAGGTGCAAGTTTTTCATACAAGAACTTGATTCATGGCGTTCAGTTTGTATGACAGTTATATGCTATAGTGGTTCGATCTGGAAAATATATCCGAAGATTATAGAAATGTTTTTGACAAAAATGCATAGCAAATTTCGTGAAGATATCTCATTAAACAACAAAGTTTACCATACAAGAGCTTGATTCCAGTCGTTCAGTTTGTAGGACAGTTATATGTTATAGTGGTTCGATCTGCACAATTTCTTCAGATATTATAGAAATACTTTAGCTAATAATCCGTGTGAAATTTTGTCAAAATGTCTCGTCAAATAAAAAAGATTTCCTCACAAGCACTTGATTCCGATCGTTCAGTTTGTATGACAGCTATATGCTATAGAGGTCAGATAAAGGTGGTTTCGACAAATATGCAGCTTCTTGAAAATAAAAATATGTGTGCAAAATTTCAGAGCGATATCTCAAAAATTGAGAGACTATTTCGAACATGGCTAATTCAACTCAGCTCATTTATGAGCAATTTTTATATCTTCACTTAAAATGCAAAAGGACGTAATATCACTTTTAATAAATTTGCAGGGGAAGAAAAACACTATATAATAGAAACTCATATTGAAACATTTTTTGAGTTTTGGTTATAAAATGGTTATATATTGGTTATATATTAGTTATATATGTGAGTGGAAGCTTAAAATTTTATACATTCATATAGTCAATAAGATGTAGTGAATCGTAAGCAATAAAAGTCTCAATTTTGATTTTTTTCATGATACGTTGTTCGGTATTTTAGGTGACGATATATTTTGTAGGGTCTTCGACGCTTTCTTCTGCGTGTTACAAACTACGCCACAAACTTAATATGTTCAGGGCATAAGACAGAAGAGGTTAAATAAATGTACAACAACAATGCGCATGAAATAAAGAAAAATCACTTTACTCAAGTTTAACACTTTGTGCATGTGTGGGTAGGTAAGCGTACTTATAAGCCGGGATTAAGCTAATTAATCGTGCGCGAGGTGTGTAAAGTCGACTTTAATGCGCCTCCACTAACGTCAATTTATCTGCAACCAAACTAAATTGCAAGCGCGACGTATAGACCGAATAAATTTCCAACATGTTATAACAGGAAATGCATAATTGTGGCAACTGCAGCACATGTTGGATGAATATTTGTGGCATGCTCAACGGCGTGTGTGCTGCAAGTTGAATTAATCGCTGCATTTTGTGAAAATAACTCGACTATTTAATTTGGCTGGGAAAAAGCGCCGCGCGGCAGCTCTTCATTATGCTGAAATGTTTTCGTGAGTGAAACAAACAAACAAATGTGCAGTTAGGCAAGTTGTAGGCAAAAGTTATTAACAGAACTTTTGTATAATTCTTAACTAGTTTTAACATGCTTTTTTACATGCCCTTAAAATATTGAAAACTGAAATATTTTGCTTACATATTAGCCTGTTTTCATCCGATTGTGATATAATATATGCTAATATCAAGGTATGATAGTTAGGTGAAATGGATGTTCGACGATGCACCTAGCTTTTCGAGGTACATTGTGAAACAATCAGTACTAAAATCCCCTAACTCTATTTTCTTCTCTCTGAACCATCCTGTAAACCTAATAAAGTTCATCAACATAAAAAGCTTTACCTGGAAAAAAACATTTACTTGGTCAAGTAATCTTCGAAGATGTTGTATAGTAATCTCTTTTTCTCCTGACAGCTTCTAAAAAGTCACTGTATGTTGTTCCCAGCCTGTTGTCATGCCTGCCAGTTGACAGGGCGACCAGTTAGCACTTAAAGAGCTGACATTTTTCCTTTTGAATTTTAATAGTCGACATGTGAGGCCCTTATTCCATTCATGCCATTTTTGCCTGCTTATTGAGCAAGTTAGGCATTGATAGTCTCTTGATTAATTACCTACAAGTAGTCAGAGGCATATAAATTCCCTATTTTACGTTCTCGAATTGTAGGGTGTAGGGTAACTTGTATATCTGTTACCAAAGATATCACCAGAGATATCACTATGTCCCGAATTCCATGAAATCCGCAATGGATTGTGAATCGATAGGATGTTAGATCCACCAAGAGATCATGACATGATTGCACTAGCTTTGCAGAGATCCTAAGAGACTTCAGTGATTTCAAAACCGCTTGGCTATCAATGCATATAAATACATTCATTGTTGTGAGTAGAATCCTGTCAGAAAGAATGTCTTTTCTTTAATTGCTGTGAAATCTGCTTGGAAGACACTGTAGTGGTCTGATAGCCGAATGGCGGATCTGATATTTAATTTAACTGAAAGAACACTCGATTACTTTGCTTGAGGTCACTACTTTAAATCGCCGAAAATGTATGTATATTTAGTAGAGACAAAATAGATTAGAGGCAAAATAATGTTATGTGCCTGACTTGGCGTTATTCTGAGAGCTCCACTGATTCCCATACTATGCCAACCTCAAAGAAACTGGAACGTTGTGCTTGTAGTTTTTAAGGCTCAACTTAACTTTTGTCGGCTCATGTTGGCAAAAAAAAGTCCATGACGGCCATCAACATCAACTGATGATCAGCACGTCCGTGAAATAAAGGAATTGGTGATTGAGAATCGGCATTACAAGTCAGAGATTTTACTGCCATCGTTGGAATATCGGAAGGATCAATGAAAATCATTTTGAAGGATCATTCGAGCCTAAGAAAAGTGAAAGCACGATTGGTTTCAAAATCACTCAAATTTTTCTCAAACAGCGTCGCGTTAACGTCTGTGAAACAATGCTTTCCAACTACCGGGATGTCATGAAACGTATTATTACTGGCGTTGAGTGTTGAATCTATGCGTAAAACCCGGAAGCAGACGATTTATCGGCGGTATATCTTGCTAAAGGTGAGTCGAAGCCTAAAAGCCACGTCAAAGCAAGTGTATTGGGCCAAGGAGAATTAATTTGAGGGGAACTACATAGATTTTGAAGAATAAATTAAGAGTTTTAAAATTATGAACAAAATTTTAAAATTTTTGTCTAACAGTCATGAGAAAAGGAGCTGATATTTTGCTTCGAAGCGTACCATATTTACACTTATACGAGTATAGCAGATTTAATTTGTGATAAATACCACTTAAGTTATAGAAATGAATGCCGGAATGAAGCCATTATCATTGGGCTTACAATAAAATTGAGTTCTATTATTTGTTTCACGGCATTGTCGCGCCAAAAGCCACCAGGACGCGTGGTCTGCTGCCGCTGAGCGCAGCCGCGACGTCATTTATTACACCCACCAGAGCTGTCAGCACTGTCACAAAGGTTGCTGCAGCCACTGTCAGAGCGGTATTCATTCATCAGGCTGGCAGCCGTGATGGCCGTGTGAATGTGTGAAAGACATGAAAGACATGAAATTCCTCTAGTATTTCAACGCAATTTATTCTCACTTACCCACCACCGAAAGCCGAAAAAAAGTCGTACGCGAGCATATTATTATATTCGCGCCGACATTGCTCTGCTTCATTTTCAATTGAGCCGCAGCTTTTGTTCACCGCCACCGCTGAAGAGCGCGCATGCGCACTCCCTCGAGCGGCTAAATATTTAGTGATATGCGCACAAAAGCATCTTCCACGCCGCAACACACGGTGTGACGTTGTTTGTTGTTTGTTGGCTGTGTCTGCTGAGTTGAGGGATTATTTTTTCATGAACCGGCCTCATTAGAATGACGGAAATATTTTGAATAACAAACGCTATTGAATTTGATCTGACCGGCACGATGTGGCGAATGCGCGAATGCGACGTCGTCGACCGACTTCGATGACGACGACGACAGCGGCCAGCAACAAAACAGGAAGGCAAATAAAACAACGGGAGCGCAAGCAATAAAAAAGCAACAACGGGAGTAGGCAGCAAAATGCACAGAGCAGCGTTTGCGGCGAATGTGTCAAGCGGCCAAACTGTACTATACGTGCCACAAGCGGTTGCAAGCAATATTGCACTGCTGTTGGTGCAACGGCATTGCATGCGGCAGCTAAATTGATGCGCTATTGTTGTTATTGCCACTATTGTAGTTGTTGTTGTTGTTGCTATTCTTGTTGTTGTTACTTTTATTGTTGTTGTTATTATTATTGTTGCTGCTATTATTGTTGCTGTTGTTGTTGCTGATAGCGTTGTTGCCGTTATTGTTGTTGTTGCTGCTATTGTGGCATGCATGTGGCAACTATTGGTTGCAGTGTTTGTTGCAACCACTTGGACCGCTTTCAACTGGTCAACTGCTGTTACCTTTCGTGGCGCATCGTTCTAGCAAAATGCGCAGCAAGTTGTTGCCGCATGACATCATATGAGACCACAAGCTCGTTGTAGGCATGTTTGTGTAGAGAGCAACTTTAAATTAAAATTTATGGTTTGCAGCGATTTTTTGCGTTTTCCGCCAAAGTGACGTGATGAGCTGGTCGCCGTTTGTTATATCGTGCTGCATACTACACTTCGGTTGTGCCACAAACCCTACATACGTGGATACATATTGTTGTTGTTATTGCTAATATGTTTGTGAACGACTGTTGTTGGCAGTTAGCGGCTGTAATGTATTTTGTTGCAACAGCAATTACATATGTTTGCCTATGGTGTTTATTAGGGTGGTCCAAAATTTGTATCGACAAATTATTTTTCTTAAGGATAATTGGTCTCAACTCTATTTAAACCGGTCTGGAAAGGCTTCAACAGTCTAAAATTTGTTAATGGACGTGAGCCAACTTTAGGTAAAATGACAAAGGAAGTCTGTAGAGGCACTCTGAAGGGTATTTCTGATCCAATGGAAATTAGAAGAACAGTTCCTTAAGATGGCAAAGCCCCTAAGCTTGTGGCACATGCAGATGACATTTCCATCTTAATAACGGGTCTCTCAGCATTATTATTCTGACCGCTTTCAATATAATCTAGAATTGGGCTTTGTAAGCGGGTCTGGGGTTGAGTCCGGTGATAACAAATCTGTTTGTGGGCACGAGAAAATACAAAAGCTCTTCATGAAGACCTCCTTCGATAATTGGGACACGACTTTCTCACAACGACCACACCTTGTACTAAGACAAAGAGTGAAAAGGCTCCACAGGGCCTTATAACCATGTAGGCAGATGCTCGGCACAACCTGAGTGCTTTTCCCTCTCTTATCCACTAGTGTTATTGTAAGACTTATTCAGTTGTATGGTGCAGTAGTATGATGGCCAGGCGTACAGAAATCTACTCTAAAGCTCGCTGCACTGTGAATAAAGGGAGCTCTTAAGACCACGACAACGACGGCTCTTGGATAAGTGCTTAACTTGTCACCTATAACCCTTTTCGCTGGAGAATTTAAATACAAAACTTTCGGACATAACTCCGTGGAAAATGGTGTTTCGGCAAGCACCGACTATATGATACCACACTTCGATTGGGAAAGAAGGTTTTGAGTAAACATAGAAAAGGATGGTTGGCATAGAGATATGTTAGCTGTGAGCAACTCATTAAAAATATATTCGGCCCATGTTAGATATCGGATATGCTGAGTCTAGTGCTTATAGTTGACATTTTACCTAAAATATCGATAAATTTGTGAGATATATTATTGAAATTAGGAGACTTTTTCCGAATGTGCAAAACTGAGTAAAATTGGGTCAATGCTTCTCTTAGTCCCCATATAACTAATATCAATAGTTTCGAACTGCTGGTTGACTTTACTCTGTTTACTATATACGATCAATATGTGAGATATCGCAAAGAAAGTAAGATGACATCCCTCCCTGGCTTAGAATCGTGCCAATACTACGCCTGGCTCCCATACATCAAATACCGGTACTAAAAAGTTTAAACAGTTAGAGTATAGACCAACCTAGTAATATGCCCGCGTAAGTATATATCGCTACGCCAAACCACATAGAATTTTAGAAACAAAACTTTGACCTTCACAACAACAAATATTGGTTTTCAACGAGTACACAGTCGGCATCGGGCGCTATGCAACACAATCAAATCGTTGCCAACACTTGATGAGTTTACGATTGATGTGGTCAAGCTCGGCCTATGTGTTGTATGAAAAAGTGTGCTGCAGGCAGTTATTGCAGCCATTGTTGCAATTTTATGGTTGTTGTACAAGTGCGAGCTAGCTCTACGGAATGCTGTAGTGTATGCACGTGTAGGTGTGCGTGTATGTGTGTCAGCGTGCTTTGTAAATATTGCATCGTGTAAATTATGGTGATTTATCTGTCTCTGCAGCGCTGGTGTTGGCGTTGATGCCACTGCGGCAGATGCCTTTTGTTAGGTCACAATGCATTTGAGTTGTGCAGAAATCAGTTGAGCGCATGTCGCGTTACACGTCCTTGCGGCGTTGCAAGACATTTGACTATTAGAATTTTGACATTGTCGAAAGTTTACCGTTGCCTATAGCTCAAAGGGATGTTCGCGCTTATTTATAAAGAAGTGTGTGTGTGTTTTGTACTTATTGCAAAGCTGTAGGTATTTTATTTAGTGAATTTGAGTTTTGAGTGTAGACATTTTATTAATAAGAACAAAAAAATGTTTTAAAATAATTTTAAGTATTTTATTAATTTTTAAACATTTTTTTTAATATTTTATTTAATTTTGTTCTAAATAATGTTTTAAAATAGTTTCAAATATTTTATTTATTTTTTCGAAAGTAAAATTCTGAAATTTAAAAAATTCTAAATTTTATTTTATTTTCTTCAACATGTAAATGTTCAAATTTTATTAATGAAAAATAAAAAGATGTTTTAAAATAATTTGAAGAATAGTGAAAAATAAAAAAATTTCTTAAAATTATTTTACTTTTCAAAAAATAAATAAAATATTTAAAAGTATTTTATTATGTAGATATTTTTTAATTTATAATTACTAAAGTTTCAACATTTTCATTTTGAAGAAAATAAAAAATAATTTAGATTTTTAAAAGTTTGTTTTTGAAAAAAAAGAAATAAAACATTTATAATAAGTTTAAGAAATTTTTTTTATTTTTCACTATTCTAAAAATTTTTTTAAATATTTTATTTCTTTTTCTTCGCAAACAAAATTTTGAAATTTTAAAAATTTAAATTAACTTTTATTTTCTTCAAAATGAAAATGTTGAAACTTTAGTAATTATAAATAAAATAAAATTTATATTAAAATACTTTTAAATATTTTATTTACTTTTCAAAAAGTAAAATTTTGAAATTTTTAAAATTTAAATTATTTTTAATTTTCTTCAAAATGTAAATGTTGAAACTTTATTAGTAAGAAATAAAATTGAAATTTTAAAAATTCTAGATTTTATTTTATTTTCTTCTAAATGTAAAGGTTGACATTTTATTAATAAGAAAAAAAATCCTAAAATAATTTTAAATATTTTATTTATTTTTTAAAAAGTAAGATTTTGAAATTTTTAAAACTCTATTTTTTTTTCAAAATGTAAATATTGAAATTTTATTAATGAGAAATAAAAAAAATGTCTCAAAATAATTTTAGATATTTTATTTTTCTTTTAAAGTAAAATTTAAAATTTTAAAAATTCTAATTTTTTTTAAATGTAAAAGTTAAATTTTTATTAATTAGAATAAAAAAAATGTCTCAAAATAATTTCAAATATTTTATTTTTCCTTTTAAGAAAATTTTAAATTTAAAAAATAAAAATTTAAATTTAAATTTTTTTAAATTTTTTCAAAATGTAAATGTGGAAACTTTTATTAATAATAAATAAAAAATGTCTAAATAATATTAAATATTTTAGTTAGGTTTTTTTAATAATTTTAAAATTTTTTTTTGCAAAAGTAAAATTTTTAAGCTTTAAAAATTCTAAATTTTATTTTCTTCAAAATTATAATATTGAAATTTTATTAATTCAAATTATTTACCCAAAATTATTTACTCAAGGAGCTTTAAATTCCTCATATACAATACATATTAATCAAAATTGGTTATAACTAGACCAAAAAGCAGCAGAACAACAACAAAATCCAAAGTGTTTGCATACACGAGAGTGAAAAATTTTCCCACAAAACAAATAGCAGGACATTCCATAGTTTATAGACTCGCTTACTCGTACATCTGTGTGCGAGTTTGTCTGCTGCTGCCCGCTTATTTATTTATAAAGCAAAAAGCTGCCTTCTGTTCAAGTAAAATGGGTATCTTAGCCACCATAAAGCCTGCTGGAGCTGCGCCGCGGCAACACATGCGAACAGCGCTCATTGTGTTGCCAACTGCAGCGCAGCAAAGACATCGATCAGCAACAGTAGCAACAGCGATTCGAGTAGCGAGAAAAACAGCAACGCTGGCAACAACAGAGATATGTAAGGCAATAGCATGCCACACATATAAACTCCTAGTAAAACTATATAACCGCATGAAGCTGGAGCGCGGGCTTGCTGCCAAAGCATAAAAAGCGCAAAATTGCTCAAAATGTTGTCAACGCCATGGCGCGGGCTGCCAATTGCTGCTAACATTGCTACGCTTAGAACCAGCAGCTTTCAGCAACTATTATGTGAAAGCATTGTTGTTATTATTGTCGAAGCACGTCATCGTCATCATTAGCCGCTCGGTACAGCGATTACCGCTGCTGATGCTCATGCTGCTGTTCCTGCTACTGCTCTTCTGTATAAGTGAAATGCTGGCGCGCAAACCAACACACAAATATATATTTACCCTTACATGTGTATGTTTGTGATTCTGAGTTGCTGTTGTGTGTGTGTGTTTGTAGTCAGTTAGCATTAGATGCGTGTTAGTTGCCAATGTCAGCCGCTGGCAGCCAGTTGCTACAGCAATAACAATAAGCAGCTTGCCACTGGCGTTGGTTGTTGTTGTTGCCAGTTGCTTGTTGGTGCCGCGAGCCACCACAACAACAACACAACAACATGTTTGTTTAGCTGTGTACGCGCCATGATAACTGCCTGCACTCACGCGTGATCTCCTGCTACTCGTAATATGTTGTTCCGACAACTACAACAACTCAAAGATGTGTTGTGGCAATAAGCGTTGATTGAGTAAGAAAAAAGTACGGAGTTTTATTATTGCACATTTCATTAGTAGCAATTACATATTATTCTCTGCTATACATGTGTACAGCTGTAGAGATCTTGTAAGTATGGTAGAGATGCGGGATGAAGATGTTGCAAAAATGTGCTAAGAAACTGTAGCAACTGGACTTGCAGACGCTCAAAAATAATTTGAAAATATTTTATAGAATGCAATTTTGAATTATAATTATAATGTTAGAAGCTTTCCGATAGGAGTAGTAAGCTTTCGAAGAGTGAATAGTGAATTTTCAGAGAGTGAATAGTGAGCTTCCGGAAAGCGAGTAGTAAGCTTTCGTACGTTACTAATATAATATTAGAAACATTCTGATAGAAAAAGTGAGCTTTAGGAAAGCGAATAGTAAGCTTTTGGAGAGTGAATAGTAAACTTTCAGAAAGTGAACAGTGAGTTTTCGAAAAACAAATAGCAAGCTTTCGGAGCGTGCATAGTGAGCTTTCATAAAGTGAACAGTGAGCTTTCGCAAAACAAGCTGTAAGCTTTCGGAGAGCTTTTGCACCTCACTAATATGTTTTCAATTTATTTATGTAATTGTCGCTTTAAAAACTTTATTTGAGTCTCTTACGACATCAAAAAATAAGATAAACAGGATGGTATAGAAAAGGAGTCTGGCATAATTAACTAACAAGACGCTTTCTTATTGTGTTTCAAAGGTAGATTGCATACATAAAAGAAATATATTTATGAAATTCACTCAGTAAAGTATAAAATTCTACAAAAGTCTGCGTTCTCCTTTAGCTCTGATAACTTTAGCTTTTAACAGGCATTATAAGTAGCTTGATGGATTAGTTGGTTGAAAGTGAAGCTTTTCAGCCACATATGTCTGTTATTAAAGTGTCGGTAGACATACTGATACAATGTGTAGATTCTTTCAGGGAGGTTACCATGCACTCAACGTGCCCCTCTTGTGCGACTGCAAGATCTTTAGGCCTAGAGTAGAACATAGTAGATCTTCCAAGTTTATCCTGTCGCAATCGTAGAGATTTTTACTGGACATTGTCCAACCCTAGCCAGCAGGGGGTAGAATTTGTCAGCGGTAAAATACGCCTGTCTGTCACTATGTCTGTATTTTTTGGCTTGCCTCGAAATTTCAGCATAGTCTTTGGCTGAACTAGTAATCTAATACTCAGCTTGAACTAATATTATAGACTTTGAACGATGTTGCTTCTAATGAAAAGGCATTTAAAGTTGGGTGCTCAACTGGTGTTAGCAAAAGCTACAAGGTCTGACCAGAGACTGTATTTGATATCACGCGGAGCAGTTAGCCTTTGGAGTTTGCTCCAATCTGCTCATTGGGTTTGGCCCTTTGGGGATAATCGTGGTGGCAGTGGATTAAACCTAAAGGCAGGTAGGATTGTAAAATTCCGGAACCACAGCATGGCAGAGGTTTTAGATCGATTTGAGATCACCCGACCAAGGTGGAAAAAGTGTCACTTCTACCCGACCAATTGGAACCAAAAAATATGTGCAGAAAGCATTTATCATTTGGGGCGCTGATCAACGCATTGTATTGATCTATGTGCTTTAAAAAAGCACCGTGAGGTTAGGCCGACTTCGGCATGTGCTCACGTAAATCACAACGATTGTTGTTGGATATTGTCCAATAGACGTTCATACGTTAGGAATAAAAATCTTTGCTGGCACAAGCTTTCAAAGTTGTGGGGAGGAAGCATCCAGACACTTTCTCTTTCGTTGAACAGCCTTTACAAGACTGAGAATGAAACACCTCGGCAGTCTTACCTTCGGCGAACTAGACAGACAAGACGAAACTGACATTAAAAATGTTGGATTTTAAGATAACACAACAGCTCGGCATTCTGAGATGTTCAGCTGAGGTTTCGCTAAAGATCAACCTTATAAGCTAACCTAACGTAGTCTGAAGATATTTCGTGTGCTTTTCCACTACCTCAAATGAAGCAAATCGCTTGATATATGATATAAGTTTAATTTACTGTTTCTAACTAATCTAAGGTTAGCAATTAGTCAAATACTAGATGGTTTATATTACCACGAAATATAAAGAGTTCATACAGGGTTTGGAAAATTTATTGGAAATGAGCTTTGGAAGGCATGTACGAGCATAGAAAGCCATGCAAAGTATATATTTGAATTTTAAATCTGTTTATATACAACAACAACATTCAGTTTATGAGTAAGGAGTAAGGCTCGTAGGTGCAAGTGTGTGCCTTAACTTTTGATACCAAGCTAATATAATCAACGTGATGTCTGTGACTGCGTTCTGAGCGGCTATGCAACAACCTGTAGATGCAGACACATGAAAATCCGTATGAGAAAAAGAAAAGAAACAGCAGTAGTTGCAACAGAGAAAGAGTCATGAGTGTAACATTAACAAATTACTGTAATTATCAGAATGTATTTTCTTTAGGGGCACAATAACGAAACCACAGAGCAACCAACAACCGCGCAGATAATGAATGAAACTGAGATGCAACGTATGAGTAAACTGCGCAGAAAGAAAGGCGCAGCTGAAGCGTAAGATGCCTCAGCACACACGAGACATATGCACACGAACAGGCACAAATCAACAAGTCAAGTTTCCGCATTATTTTTGTTTTTTATTTTTCTCAAGTCCAACTAGGGCGTTTGCAAGGCAACTCGCAACACAAAACAACAAGAAAGCAGGCAAGCGGAGCTATGTACTTAAGGTGCTGTTGTAGCTGTGTTTACTACCGGCGAGGGAAACACCTCCTTTCCCAGCTTATGATATATATATATGCGCACATAGATGTGTATATGTGCGGCATTCAATTACAAATACACACATGCGCTTGCAACATGCAAAAATTCTGGCCAAAAAAAAAGACAGTGACAGTGTATTTTGCATATGGCATGGCTGCGCTTGACCAGTCAGCCTACCGGCAACCGTAACAGTGCCAGCAACAACAACAACAGCAGTGCGACTGACCGAAAAGCCGAACGCCAAGTTGATATGATCATTTGGCCATAACGTGTACGCGCATGTGATGATCGCGTCTGCGCCCAACGCTCATGCATATGAATGCGCACACAACCAACTGGGAATGCCCAGAAGCACTTTGTGTAGCTGCCCGCCCGCTTGGCGCTGCACTGCGTCTCTACTGCTTTCTAACTCACTCCGACTCCGACTCCGACTCCGCATGGCTGCTGCAGCTCAAATTCCAAAACATTAAGATTATCTTGCGCGCACTCAGCTTGCCGCAAAAAGTCAGCTTTTACTTGCCGTAGACAAGCTTGCTTGCGATGTTTTCTTTTATTTTTTTGTTGTTGTAAAACATTCATATACATATTTTTCATATTGGAAATTATGCATTATGTGGACTCACCTGTATCCATGGCAACCAGCGTCAGCGTGTACTCAGCCTTTGCCTCACGATCGAGCGCCCGCAGCAATGATATTTCGCCTGTCGATGCATTTATGCGAAATAGATCTGTATCGCCCTCCTTCAGAAAGTAGCGCACTTGCGAGTTAAAAGGCGGCGTATCGGCATCGTAGGCCTCCACTGTCAGCACATAGCCGCCATTTGGCGGTATAACATTCTCCATCACATACGCCAGGTAGGGGGAGTGCAGGAATGTGGGCGGATTGTCATTGATGTCCATGATGATGATCGTCAGTTCGGCAGTGTCGTAGCGTGTCTCACGCTGCTCCACACCATGCTTAGCTGCACCGGCGCCCGCTACACCACCAACACCACCACCACCACCGCCGCCAACAACACCACCACTGCCGCCAACCACCATATTCGCACCACTCGCAGTGCCTACTTTGCCGCCTAACTGCAGCTGTGCGGCTGCGGCCACGACATCGGCGGCACAATCTTCGGCGCGCACCGTCAGCACATAACGCGATTTACGCTCATAATTCAAATTCTTGGCGACGCGCACAGCACCTGAGTCTTCACTAATGCTAAAGTCGCGGTTATCATCGCCGGCAGCGATAGAGAAGCGTACACGTCCGTTGGCGCCCTCATCTATATCGGTTGCGGCGACTTGCAATACCATTGCGCCAATACTGGCATTCTCCGGCACCGAAGCCGAGTACTGTTTGGGATCGAAGACGGGACTGTTGTCGTTTTCGTCCAGTATGCGCACGGTGATCTGCATATGCGTGGCTTGCGGTGGTTCGCCGCGATCTCGTGCGGTCACGTTGAGCTGGTAACTGGCGCGCAGTTCACGATCCAAGCGTCCGGCAACGCGTAATAGCCCATCAACAGCGCCCAACGTAAAGGGTATATTATTTTCATCGTCATAATCGTGGTTGGTGACTGCTGACTTTTTGCCGTCGAGCAAATATTCGATATAACCGTTGCGTCCCTCGTCGCGATCGATGGCCTTAACGACCATGACGACAGTGTTGGGTGCGATATTCTCAAGCACACTGGTTTCATTAGGCGAGGTGAAACTCGGCGCTTCGTCGTTGACGTCCTTCAAAACGATTGTGACCTGTGTAAATGAGAAGATGTAAGGAATATTTATTAATTTTTATAACAAAAAAAAAATCCGGAATTTTAAAACGAAAGTGAATATAATATGCTCGAAATTAGTAGTAGTAGTATTATAGAGAGCCAAAAACTCAAAAGAGCTGCGGACAACTTAGCCACTCTGTTCATATTCATATTCTCTCAAAAACACCGTCGCATATTTACAAGCGCCTAGAGCCAGCCACAAATTTATTGAGCCGACTAATATCTACTCCATTGATTTCGCTGGGTTCGTAGAAAGTCTTGCAATGCTGTTTAAACCTTAGTCTAGCCAAAACTGGATAGTGCAGAAGAAAGTATCTAGAGGTCTCCACCTCATTTTCCTCATTGCAACTTTGTCAAATTGCATTCTTCAAATCTGCAGACTCACTGCGTGTGTGTCAATGCCTGGCTTTTTGTTCCACTCTTGGCCCGAAGACTTTCGCAATCCCACAAGTGCTGTTTGCTGACCAATGTATGCTAAGCTCGTGGGAAGTTCATATATCCAACATCCCAATGTACGAAAACAGGAGAGTCTCTGCTCGTTGGCATCCTGAAAGGAATTGGATCAGGCACCCAGCCAGGTTTAATAGGCTTGATGCTACCGCTAGTGAGTACGTGAGTACTCTCCTTTACTCTGCTATTGGAGTGGATTCATACCTCTCTAAAAGAAGCCACATTAAAACTAAATATTTGTCAATTCTGGCAGACTGAAGCAAGAGTTGATTCAGAGCTCCCGACGAGTAGAAGAGACCATAGGTCGCTGTGAAAAACCTCAAATTTTCTTTCTTTCAAATTTTCAGAAGACTCCCCCCAACATTCCCCCTAAACTTTGATGCCCCTCGAAAAAGCTCATTGCGATTCTTTTCCCGCGACTCCAACTACCTAAACTCTCACGGAGTCACGGGCATGGAAAAGATGCCGCTGGAGAAGGTTATGCAACGTAGTGGCCCAAGTTATCAGGGATGCATACGAAATGAGAGAGAGTTTCGAAACCCTTAAGATGCCCAGCTTACGAGAATCTGATAACAACAATGCATCTGCATCGGGGGCCATCTGTAGGATGGATTTAATCCAAGATCCGAAGATAAAAACATCCTTGTGCCCGACAAAATCCGGTAACTAATCCGGTAACTTAGAACCAGCTAACCTGGTGCTATTTCGTAAACGGAATCCATTAATTTTCCTTTTACGATGAGAACAACATCATCTGCAGGGAGATAACGACACGAGAGCACTTTCAAAGAGAAGACAATATATGAGATGCTTGAGGTTCGTTTCAACCTCGAATATATACAGGGCACTAACAGTTTGGCATTCTTCGAGTTTAATATTAAACGGCGACACATTCTCAAAGAGAATATATATATATATATTCTCCAGTTTGATAGATACTTTCTGATACTTCAGAAGCATCACTCAACTGAGTTTTCTGCTACTCACTGCTCTGCAGATATTTTAGTGCCATTTGCTGCCTCAAACTTTTCCGAATGTATGAAGAACTTTAATTACAACAATAACAATAAAAAAAGGAACGCAATGTATGTTATGGACCTTTTTGCGATTTCTAGCCGCAAAATAAAAATCATAACAGCCGAGTCACGAACGGGTTCAGCAGCACTGAAGCAGATGCTGCCTGCATTGGGGCCGATAAACGCTTTACGATAAGCGACTGCTGTTGGGGAAAATGTGAGAACATTTTTAATAAAATTGTTTGCAATAAAATTAAATATCTGCACAACTGTAAAAAGGTAAAGCGGTAGCCAAGGCAAAGGCAATAGCCACGGCAACGGCACAAATAGGACGGACAGACGCGCGGCAAACAAAAGAAAAATCTGTAAGCTTTCTCCAAAGCAATCGGCAACCGCAGGCGTTAATGGCGCAGGAAAAGTTACGTAGGCGCCGACAAAAACTAAAGCATACATGTCAAAGCAGGAAACGCGGTAGCAGACAGGAGGAAGGAACGAACGACAAAGCACCGTTGCTGTTGACGAAAAAAGCCGAAACGCAACAGCGCACTCATTTAGGCTTTAATGCAATTTCTAATTGCGAACGATTTATTAACATCAACAGCAGCAATGGCGGCTGCCACTAACACAATAATAACAACAATAAAAACAAAGAGTGCAGCCAACAACAACAACTGCAAAGTAATCGCAATAAATTTGTTGTAGCGCATTTCGCGCGCACTTTGTTGCATGCAGGCGCTGCGACGGCCATTTTTCGCTCGTTTCTGATTTTGTTGCTGTTGCAGACAGCAATTGCCGTTGCTGGCATTGCTTGCGATGGCACTTACAGCGCCTTAAGCTGCAGCAATTCCTTTAAATTTGCAAATCTATTCGCTGTGGACATTAACGAAAATTTATTAGCTTCATTAAAAATTGCTTTACCTGCCGCAGCAGCGGCAGTGGCTGCAACAAAAGTTGTGGCAAGGTGTGTGCAACGTGTGGCCCATGCATAGTTGCAACGTACGCCAATCAAAATAAGCACGAAAAGCCAACAAAAAGCACATACGTGCAATGGCAAGCGTGTTGTAGCGGCGGCGCGGCGCCGCCCGGTGTGGCATCAATGCTGGAAAGTCGAAAAGAAGCCTAAGAATAACTGCCGCAGATATAAAGTGGCGATAGCTGAACCCAAAAGCGTAAGGCCGAGCAACATACGACGCCAATGTGCGCATTTGCACACCGCATACAACAACAAAAACAACGCATAACGCATGAAAATCAAATTTAAGCAGCGCTTGGCGTAAAAAATGGCGCATCCAAATATTCGCGCAAATGGAAAAAGCACATATCACTGCCGTTGGAGGAAAGCGCACAATGTCAGTGTCAGCAGCGGTCAAAGCAGTTAAAGGTAAACACCAACAAACACACACACTTAAATGCACCCATATTAGCGCACGTGTGTGCTTTTCGCCGCATTTTCAATTTTTTATGCGCAGCAAAAAAATGACTGGAAATTGCTGCCACGCTTGTGGTTGCATTTGAAAGGTAGCAATATAAATGAAGTTGCTCGCAGATTTCTAATGAGAGATTCGCATATTATTAATGAAGTTGTTGCATATTTTCCGCGAACACCATACACGCGTAATGGCCAAATGGATGGCAGGCCACATGCCACCACCAACAACAAATATGACAAACAATGACAACAACTGAATTGAGTAATGCGCCGAGTAAACAGAATGCACTTGCCACATGCGCTATGTGCGCGTATATTTGCTTGCAACGTCGCTTTGCCTGTCGCCTGATTGCACTTGGCCATGTGAGTGTGGATTGCCAATGCGCGGCGACAGCCTGTGGTGCAACGCGCAGCTAACCAACGCAACGCCTACTTACCGCTACAGAGCACTGGCGAGAAGAATAATGCCGATATGTATGCGCAGGTATGTGAAAGCATTAATTTTGTGTGAGCCTAAGCATTTGCGCAAACGCTGAGGATGTATTTAATATAAGCAAGGTAATACAAAAAAATCATATTTTAATAGCTGAAGCTTTGAATTGTGTTATTATAGTTTCGAAAATAATAATTCCGGCGCCTCATAAGTATTTGGGTAAGGACGCCTAAAGAACAGTTTAAGTGAATTATTGGAATAAATCAGCAAATAAAGTGCTAAGGTAGGGACCAAGCAATCGCTAGAGGAATGTTTAAAGTCCTTGTATTCTTATATCCAGATCACCCCAATAGCCCTTGGCTCCTTATATATGGATAGAGACCATAAAACCTCAATAGCGCTCAGCTAGTTCCTGGAATTCATTAGAGGCTTTTGTGAGGACATGAGATAAAGGATAGAGGGGAGGATAGATAAACCATTGGTTGCAGTGAAAACCTCAATTAAAACCTAATATAATCTAGGCTTGACTTTGGCTGGTATGACTGTTGACTTCAACAACTAAATATTCTCAATTGTCAAAATATCAGGAAATAATTAGGTTTGAGTGCAGCCGATCAGTTTGTTCCAATGAAGAATATATATTATTACATTTTTGTTGATATTTTAGATGCAGAAACTACAACAAGAAAAACCGTTAACCCACTTCTTTTTAACAAAAAATAAAAAAAGAGTAAGAAAAATCGCGCGAAGAGCTTAAACCGTGAAATCAAACGCAGGATTACTCTTCGCAACTACACCCTGCTTTCGACTGAGTAAGCAATTGAGAAGCTAAGTCCTCTCTCGACGAACAAAGACCAAACTCTATAAGTCTCTCATCATTTCCGCCCTACTATATAGTGCGGAGGCATGGACAACGACATCATCTGATGAGTCGGCCTTATGAGTGTTCGAGAGAAATGTTTTGTGGAAGATTTATGGTCCATTGCGCATTGACAACGGCAAATATCGCAATCAATGGAACTATTAATATAGTTCAGGCTTCGCTGCCTAGGTCAAGTCATCCGAATGCATGAAAACGCTCTAGCTTTGAAAGTATTGGACGCAGTACCCCCGCCGGTGGAAGCAGAGGAAAAGGAAGGCCTCCACTTCTTTGGAGATATCAGGTGGAGAAGGAGCTGGCTGCACTTGGTATTTCGAATTGGCGGCAAATAGCGAAATGAAGAAACGACTGGCGCGCTGTTGTTAACTCGGCTTTAATCACGTAAACGGTGTCTACGTTAGTAAAGAAGAAGAGTTTGAGATGCTGCATAGCAGAAGCTCGGCCCGAAAACTTTATCAAAAGTTAAGGCAGCAAACAAATGGGTTCATGCCGGGGCCGGCTTCTAAAAAGAAAGCAACGGAAACCTGTTAACAGACACCCGGAGTACACTCGAAATTTGGAAGGAACACTACACGAAACTGTTGATGGCAAAGACAGTGCTGCGACGGTCAACGAAGCCCCAGGGGCTAGTCGATTAACGGCTGAGCTGTTTAAAGCCGGCGGCGAGGAGCTAAAAAGTCGCATGTTCCAGTTGCGAAGCATGATTTGGCTGCCCGATGATTGGAACATGAGTCCATAAGAAAACAGATCCCGCAGTCTGCGCAAATGATCGCGGTTTCAGGCTTTTTAACATTGCATATAAGGGGGACAACATTGTGTGGAAGACTTAAGCTTTAAATGAACTGATTGGATCTTAACAGTGTGGCTTTTGATATGGTAAATAAATAATAGACCCGATTTTCCCAACAATTCAAATCTTGAATAAAACTTTTGACAATCAGATCGAACCCCATCACATTTGTGCCGAAAATTTTGGTATCCCTGAAAGACTCATACGCTTCGTTAAAATCGAGAACGATATCTCGGAGACATTCGACACAAAACGAAGTTTTAGGCAGGATGATTCCTTTTCGTCAGTCATCTTCAATATAATACTAGAAGAAGTTGTATGTCCCGCTAATCTGAACCGCAATGGCACTGTTTACAATAAAAGTACACTGCTGATGGGGTACATAGATGATATTGATGTCGTAGGTATCGCTGGCAGCTATAAATTTCAAAAAGTTAAGGTCTTTGTATGTCTCGGAACCAGCATAAATTCCACCAATAATATAATAACGGAGATCAAGCCTAGAATAATTATTGCCAAAAAGGAGCTCATTTGGGATCGGTAGGTAATTAAAAAGCAGAAAATTTGTTTTATAAGTCTCTCATTATTCCCGTACTCTTATACGGTGCAGAAACTTGGACGATAACGAACCGAAAAGAGAAAGACTTGAAGCATTCGAGCGAACTGTTCTTCGCAAGATCTCTGGAGCCGTCCGCCTGAGCGATGAATGTCGAAGAAGATGAAACTACGAATGAGCTCTACGGTGGGCTGGATATAGTTAAGGGTTCACATGGAAGATGATGTTTCAGCGAAATTTTTTTTTGGCTCGAGAGCCATGAATAGTAAACGGAAGAAAGGGCGCCCACGTATCCAAAGGAAGGACCAAGTGCATAGCGACCTGTCTGAAATGGGAATGTACAGCTGGCGTGACCTGAAAATGGATGCCCGCCATAAGATGCGAAACAGCATAGCTGCATTCGAATGTTGCAAGGTATTGCAAACACGAAATAATATTTCACCTTTCTTCCACCGAACACAGTCGTAATCTACATTTGCCCTCTGTAAATACATACATATATTCGGGCTATTCCGGCCGAAATGCTCGAAAAAGTTGCCCATATTCAACATTTAAATGAAATTATCTTCAAAAAGTAAATGTCATGAACGTTTTATGCGTTTTTTTTTATAAGTTTAAATATAAGTTTAAACATATATTCGTCGTGGTGTACATAAATATTTGATACCACTCACTTTGCCCACTTTAAGTGAGTGCAGTGCAAAGTGATTTTTCTCTTGCGTTCTTATTCCGATTTTTCCGCATTGCTTATTGTTGTTGTTGGCAACGGTATCAGCTGTAAAATTTAAATAAATTACAGCAATAAAAAAGATAAACTTGAAATTTGTTACAATACGCCAAGCAGCGGCAGCAAAACAAACAGCAGCAACAACACGAAAGGTTTACAGCCTCTCATGCTCGTATATACGATGCGATGGGTGAAGGTAAGTCGTGCTGTTTCGCTTACACATTCGTGAAGAGTGTTGCGGTAACGAAGCCGCGCGTGCACACGCAGCTCAATGTAAAGAATGACTTTAATTAACTGATAACTGTGAATATGTACAACTGTACGAATGCGAATAATTCATGCTGTGCGCGGGGCAAGAAAGCAATGCAAGCAATGCCGCGTAACAAGGATGGGGAATGCGAGTGCAAGCAATGCAAAGGGACTTAAAGCTGCCGAAAAAAGCACAAAGTTGAGTATATATGCGTGTGCGTGTGTGTGTGTTCGCTGGCATTTTTAATGATAAGCAGCATTCGCACTTTTGTTATCAAAATACATTTATTATGTGTGTTAATTTGGTACACTCAAAGATGCAGCGCAATTTATGGAGATGTGTTTGTTAATGCTTATATAGTAAGTGTATCCCGCTGGTGAAATTTGTTGCTCAAGTGTCTCAGAGTACTTAGTAACAGCTGCTAGATGGCCGACCGTATTGGTGAACGGAAAGATAAATAAGTTTCAGGAGTAGATCGTGAGTATTTCAGTTTTTTATGAAAAGTCAGTCATCAGTTAGTTAGCGGGTTCAAATCTAGCTCACAACCCTGGGATGGGATGATTCGACTTTTTACCTTAGCTCGTCTTCAAATAGGTGCTTTTTGATACTTGGATTCTTGGTCTAAGACCGGAAGTCGTGAGCTACTTGAGCCATATGTTGCTACTTCGGACTGAGTAGGCTACTGAAAACTACAGTGTAACAAAGATCAAATTCTACAAGTCACTCATCATCACTCTCCTGCTATATGGTGCGGAGGCATGGACGATGACAACATTTAATAAGTCGTCATTACGAGTTTTCGAGCGAAATGTTCTGCGAAAGATGTAGGGTCCTTTGCGCATTGACCACAGCGAATATCGCATTCGATGGACCATGAGCTGCATGAGTTATAGGACGACATTTACATAGTTCGGCGAATCAAAACACAGCAGCTGCACTGGCTATGTCAAGTCGTACGTATGGACTAAAACACTCCAGCTCTAAAAATATTCGACGCAATACCTGCCGGGAGAAGCAGAGGAAGAACAAGACCTCCACTTCGTTGGAAATACCAGGTAGAGGAGAACCTTGATACACTCGGAATCTCCAATTCGGGCCAAAGAAAAGGAAGAACGATTGGCACTCGATTATAACCGCGTAAGTGGTGTCTGCTCCAATAAAGATGATGAATTCAATTTAGTACATTATATATTGCTGCTAGACTAAACTGGGGGATTGGGCCTACTTGCTGCATCGACACGGACCTGCCTTAGCTTCGACATGGATTAAGAATAAATGTTTTTTTTTTTTAATTTCGGGTTGAATCCTTGGCTCGTGGTTGCGACATTCTGCAACCAGAATATGCTGATATGACACTCAGCAGAAATGGCTGGTGGGCTAATGCTGCATCTACCTCGTTCCCGTTAAAAACAATACCAGCCTCAGAGTGTTAGATGTTAATTGAGAAAACTACCACTTTACACTGATCAGCTCTGAACGCAATGCCTCATAAAGGCGGTCGTCAACCCTCGCCTTGACCTCTTGAGGGACAACTTTGGGACCGTTAAAGGAGACTACCTTTCGGGGGACGAATAGCGGCTCTAAGTGAGGACCATTTCACAAAATTTTCACAAAAATAAATTAAGGAGAAGACGGAGTCGGATAGTGAAGGGAGATCAGAACCATTATCCAGACTTATCTCTGGTAATATAAGACACAGAGTGACGGACTCACCAAGTCTACTAAAGAGTTCGATACAGCCTCTATCTGGGCTACAGCGAGGCTACTCCCACCAGGGAAGGAAAAGAAAAGCAAAGTCGTTAGAAATCTATCGACCACTGACAGTGTTAGGGTAACTAAATCCAGCGGATCGCCAATACCAGCAGGGGAGCCTCTGCTAGAATTATGGACTACACTATGTGCATACATAGGAAGCGGAACACACCGGTCAGGAAACAGAAGTCGAAGTTTGAGAGCCAAAATTCTAGAGCTATGCGGTAGACATGCTAAGCAGAAATTTCTTCAGCTTGCCTGTGTGCCAGAGTGAGCCAAAAGGGTGTTGAGCGAAGAAAACTTTAGTGACTAAAACGTATCCCAAACATCAGTCAAGCGGCAAAGGTTGCTTTAGGGAGAAACGTCTCTCGGCAAAAGGTAAGGTACGGGAATTGCGCCAACGTTTACCGAAATCGTTATGTAAATGCGACGGTAAACTTCTTACATGCTATATGCGCACCGAAAAACATAAACCCATTCGTCTTAAAAGAGAAAAAGAGGCAGTTGCTGATTAAAATATCAAAAAAGTCCACAAAATAGTTTTGGAAGACCAAAAAATAAAATTTATCGAGATAGCTGACATTCTGAAGATGATACTAGAATATATTAGATGGAACGTTCATGAGAAAAAATTGTTTGAATTGAGCTTCGCATTGTCCATATGGTCATTGTATCCTCTGCATCTTCTTCCAGTGTCTTATTACTCTATTTAGACCACAACCTAGTGGCTCCTAGAATGAGTCAACGAAAAGGTAAATACGGAGACCGAAGAAAACTGCGTAATAAAAAGTTGGAAGACGGCTCTAATCTCTAATCGAAATATCGAAATAATACCTACTTCCTGACTTTTTCGGCGAAAATTTTAATTTTATTAACTTTTCTGCCTACCTATTGTTTAACCACAAGTTAAGCGACTGTGTTTGCATTAAAACATCTTAACAGTTAACGCTACAATAAACTCTAACGCCTTAGGCATAATTTGATGCAACGCTAATCCTATTAAGATTTCGTTCTTGTAGCGCTTTGCCACAGCGCCTTTATTCAAGCAGCTGAAGTCGCCTCATTTACCCACGCGCTTATGCAACATTTTCCCACCGGCCATAACTGGCATAGCAGCGCATATTTAACAGATCATCAGCAAAACAACAGCCCACCGGCATGACCGCGCGGCCACTCGGCGCGCATACGGAAGGCCTGGCTGCGTGGCAGTAACGATGTGCTGCGCGCCAATTCGCGAGCGATGCGCACCAATTAAAAGTGCACACACACAAGCACGCAGCCGCGCTGCTATGGGCGGTGGGCTAAAATTTGTTGCAAAAATCAAATTTCTGCTACACTTCAGACAGCCATACAAATGAATACACAAGCGTACATGTTATGTGGATGTTATTGAGGAAGTGCCTGCACATCGCAGCATATTATTGCTCTATACACCATTCTATTGCATGCAAATTACCTGTACTGTTGATGATAGACGCTGTTGCGGTTGTTGCTCTACATATTGTTGCTGCCGGTGTTGCCGCTGACGTCGCTGCTGTTGTTGCTGGTGATGCGGCTGCTGCTGCATGAAGGCGCCGTCGTTGTATGCATATGTTGTTGTGCTTGTTGTTGTTGGAAATTCTTGAGCGCAATCTCTTGCGGTTACAATTAAATTGTATGAACTTTTCGTTTCGCGATCAAGTTCACGGCGCGTACGTATCGTACCGTTGGCAGCAATTTCAAAGTCGTTATTATCATCGCCCGACGTAATCGCGTACTCGATGCGCCCGTTATCGCCTTGATGGAGTTGGAAAAATGAAAATGGTGGAGAAAAAAATAGTTAGTTGATGAAAAAATGTAGTTTGATATAATAAAATATTGCAAAAAAAATCTAAATACTAAAACAACAAAAAAGTAATGCAACAAAAGAGTTATACAAAAAATGTAAGCGCAGCCGCAGCGCGACTACTGTTGTTGATGGCGCGTTTGCCAATAGCAGCCCCACTACACACATACAATTACAAACGCGCTAGCGGCTGGCTGGTTAGCGCTGACTTAGCGCGCCAGTAGCGGTGAAAATTGTGGCTGTCGCGCAATGCGCGGCGCGCCTGGCAAGGCGCTGACTTATAGCGATTTTGTAACCTAACCTAGCAAACAACAATTGTTGTTGTTGTTATTGTTGTAGTGCGCGCTCAAATTATAAATTATTTGCAATTCGCAGGCATCATCAAACTTTCCTTTTGTCTGCGCTCGCTCCTGCAGCCTGCGCTTTTCACCGTAATTTCTCGAAATGCGCTGCTTGCAACAACAGCTGCCGCACTGCCGCTAATATTTTGTGGTATTTTTATGTATTTTCACTTAAAACCTTGCAACATGTTTCCACACTTCCTCACCTCAACTAAGACCAGCGCAAAAGAATTGAATTCTGCGGTAAGTACAGCAGCTGATAATTTGGTGAAAATTATGACGCCTTTTTTAAATTGAAGTTAACTTCGGCTGCGCGCGCTCTTATGTGTGTGTGTAAGCACCATCATGTTTTCTTATTTGCCTGCGCGCGCCTTCGATCTAACGCCATTTCTAGTGCTGCAGCTAGCTTGTAATCATAACTGTGCCGCATTGACTTACTGACTCCTTTTATTGCCTCCTTTCTGTCTGCTTGCCTTTTTGGTGCATGCAGCCATGTGGTTTACTGCTTTTGGTTGGCAAATCTGCTGGCACCCACTCAAAAATCATAAATGTGGCGTGACATACATACATATATACTGTATGTGTATATATATGCATTGTGTTTGAAGTGTCTGTAGGCATCAAAAGTCATGGCATCGCAGCCTCCGACTGCCAGCCTGCCTTTAACGCGCAACCCATCCCGCTATGCTGGTTTTGGCGCTGTCTGGCTGCTAGTACACCTTCTACTACTGCTGATTTTCATACTTTCTACGCTGACTGTTGTCTTTCTGCTCTTCAACAATCACTCAACACCAGCGCATTGTTGTTGCACCAACTTTTTTCTGCCAGCTCATTTTTGCCATTTTTTATTGTGATAAATTATGATTCGATTTCAAACGGTATGCAACTACCATGGAAGAGTTGGTGGGATACGCTCTTAAAAAGTTTTATTAACAAAGTTGGAGCTTACATACATAACCCTTTTTATATATTTCGTTATCGGAAAAGTGGTTTCGTTATAATTTAAGGTTGAAAATAAGATCTACAAGTCCGAAATAAGCACGACCAAGAGCTCTTCGTGGAAAGCTTTTTGCGGAAAGGTAGAAAACTGTCATGAGTCTGGAAAGTTTAGACGCTTCCTCGTAAGGAACCACATTATTTCCGTTTACTTAAAGGTGGGAGTGACAGCTGGATTCTGATCACTTAGAACTGCTCCTAGACGCTCACTTTCTGAGCAATCCTTCCTCTGGGGTAATATCTCTCGGAGAATCTGAGTCGGGCAGTGTATCCTTTTCGAGCTTTCTGAACAAACGTAGTTAAAAGATGGGAATGGCAGCTTGATTCTGAGCAGTCAGAGCGCTCCTAGATGCTCACCTTCCGAGATAATATCTCTCGTAGCACCTGAGACAGACAGCACATTGTTTTTCGGCCTGAATACCACCTGACAGGGGCAATCAAGTAATTTAAACAATTCAAGTTCTTTGAGCCAGATGGCATTTTACTAGTGCAGCTGCAGCGAGCTGGCACGCTTTCGTGTAATGGGTTGGTAGCCATCTATACGAACTGCACTATATTCGGTTATATTTCAGGAGGCAGGTTAGGGTGGTTGCGTTCATCTTGAAAGCCGTTAAGAGCTCGCATATGCCGACCAAGGAGTTTAGATCTATCAGTCTATCCTATTTCTTATTGAAAACGTTAGATATATTGATTCACTTGAATTTAAGGGTTGGTAGACGACCCTTCCAAGGATACAAAATGCCTCAAAGCTACGACAGATCAGTGGACACAGCCTTGCACACTCTTGTCTCCTGGTTCGAGAGGACCATTAGGAAGAAGGAGTTTGCGGTTGGGACACTACTCGATAGCGGTTGTTAGAGTTTTAAATAAATTTGAGATTTAACCGAATCTTAAGGATTTCATCCTCCAACTTAATTAGGGCACCTCAAAAATGGGGAGGTCTTTCGCCACTTCTCTGGATCATGGTTGCCAATGATATTCTGGAAAAGCTTGAGGAACGGCTGCTGGGTGATTACTTAAGCGAATAACGTAGCTTTTTTGGCTGAAGGAAGATTTCTGAATCCGTGTATAAGCTAACTCATGGGTACTTTAGGCAAAAAACTGGGCTGCGCTGCTGAAAAGATCTCTCCATAAACACTAACAAGATCGAATTGGTTGCATTCACTACGAAGTACAAAATCCCGGAGGCGCAGCTACCATCAATGAGAGAAACGTGTCGTCGGCCGGCTGACAGAGTTACCTAGTATTCATTCTAGACAGGAAGGCGTCGTTGAAGCCTAATGTCGAGGAAAGAGCCAGGAAGACATCGGTTGGCTTGTATTGCTGTAGGAGAGCCATTGGTAAAGGTTGGGGACTGTTATAAAATAGTTATTCTTTGACTCTATGAAACCATAGTTAAACCTATAATGTTTTACGGAATTTTGGTTTACTGTAAGGCGCTGGAAAAGTCTACACTCGAGGAAATTTCTCGAAATACAGGTTGTCCAATATAAGTCAAACGCATCAGCGTCATATTTTGCATTGAATTTGTTATTGGAAACACCATTTTGGACATAGATTGGATTGGAAAACCCTGTACCAAAGTTAACCTGGTAAAAATTTTGTTTCAAATTTTTTTTGAAACGTTTTTTATTTCATATCTTTTTAAAAAATATTATACCGATTGAAACACCCTATACCAAAGCTAAGCTGGTAAGGATTTTATGCTTTAAAAGTTTTTTGAAAAGTTTTTTATTTCAAATCTATTTCAAATGTATTTAAAAAAATATTTTACCAACTGGAACACCCTGTACCAAAGTTAAACTGGTGAAAATAGCTTCAAATTCTATATTCAGTTAACACAAAATAATAGAAACCCATGAAAATGTGTGCGGTTTTCGGCCACACCTTTAAAAATTGTTATTCCAACTGCAATTGTACCGTTGATTTGGTTTCATTTTCAATCATTAGTTCTGTTAATCCTGTTGCCACCAACGCCGCGGACATTCCTAGCGCAATTTGGCACAATAAATAAAAATGGCGAAAAGCAGTAATAGCAGAGAAGCTAATGAATGCTGTGACGCTGGCTCAAACCGTGTTAGACACACAAACTCACACACATTCGAAGGCACAAACAGAAGCCGTGGAAAGGTGTCAGTCATAAATCGTGAGATGCTCATTTTTCTGCGCACTTTTTGTTGCGCTGCTGCCGTTTTAGTGCCGTTCTTTTACGTTTATTTTATTTTTGTGTTGCACAGTTTTTGACACGGTAGTTTCGCCTTATGCCGGTTTGCGGTTAGAAGCTATAATGATATTTATTTTTACTACGAGCATAAATGGCAACTCGGAAACTCAGAAAATCGGAAACATTTAAAGCACCGCCGTTTAGTGGGTCAATAGGTGAAGAACGTTTTTAATGTGCCAGCAATTGCAAAGTAATTTTTCGTGTTGCTAAGTGTTGCAAAGTGTGGCAAGTCGATGTGTAGTGTAATAAAAGACTAGAAAGCAAGCGACTGCGCAGAGCCAGCGAGTGGGTGCCGTAAAGCGAGCGCAAACACATGATTATTCCGGGTAGTTGCAAATAACAGCTGAGCTTAACAATTTAAGGAGCACTAAAGAGCTACATTAATCGCAGAAGTGCACATATAATATTTTTGTTAAAGTGAAAAGCTCAACACCATGCCCGTTAAGAGTTCATTGTCCAAAATTTATACACCGGAGTTCAACTATTAATATAATATTTATTATAATATTTATCGCCTGTGTTGCTTATGAGAGATAGCTTTCTCACTGAGTTGTTGCAATTGTCAAATTTGTTGTTTTCAAATATATTACGCTTTTGTTGCTTACCTGAGTCAATATCTGTCGCAGTAACCGTTACAATCGGTGTGCCAATCGATACATTTTCATAGATCTCATTCGAATAGCTCATTGGATCGAATATGGGCGCATTATCATTCAAATCCAACACATTGCAATACACAGTCAATGTGGTGGAGAGACTGGGATGTCCATTATCTTGTGCCTGCACCACAAGTATATAATGTTGCACCTAGATAGATAGGAAAACGTAATTTGAAAAAGACATCTTAATAATTAATCAAAAAATATTGACATTTTGTTACATTGAAATATTAAATACACAAAATTTTGCTTTAGAAAAGTTTCTATACTTTTAATGCAGCATTTGAAATTAACCGAGGCAACTTTATTGTATGCTTTAAGGTGTGAAACTTCACCAATTAGTACATTTATCAACACTTTAGCTGGTTTGACAACTATATGCAAAACATTGCCTACTTTTCGGCGCAAAGTGTTAAAGGAAAAGCTCATACAGAACTTTATCAATCTATGTTTAATATAAATACATAAGATTTTCCTTTCAAAACTTCTATGGTATATATATTTAATTATTGAGTTTCGAATGCGCCTGGGGAAGCTTTAAGGAAGCTTTAGTGTAAGCTTTAAGGTGCGAAACTTCACTAATTAGTACATTCACAAGCACTTTAGCTGGTTTGACAACCACATGCAAAATATTGCCTACTTTTTAGCAGAGTTTTCAAACGCCTCGGAAACTTTAGTGTACGCTTTCAGGTATGAAACTTCACTAATTAAGCCATTTACCATTGTTTGACAAGCATATGCATATTATTGCCTAGTTTTAAGCGCAAAGTGTTAAAGAAAAAGCTCGTACAGAACTTTTTCAATCTAATGTATGATTAACTGTGTTTATTTAATATAGACAAGCTTTTCTTTTCAGAACTTCTATATATTTTTAATAACGGATTTTTGAATGCGCGTCGGGAAGCTTTAGTATAAGCTTTAAGGAAGCTTTAATGTAAGCTTTAAGGTATGAAACTTTACTAATTAAAACATTTACCAACACTTATATTGTTTCGTAAGCATATGCACAATATTGCGTACTTTTAGGCACAAAGTCTTGGAGCAAAAGGAAATTCAGAACTTTATTAGGCCAACATTAACTGTATTCGTTGAACTTTTTGTAAAAAAAAATTCTAAGAAAGTATTCACGAGAAAAATACGCGCGGCGACTTGCCGTTCTCTACCGAGTAGCGTCTACTATTAGAAGCTTTTCTTATAGTCGGAAGGAGCAGATATCGAAGCAAAAGTATATCTCGTGATTATGTGTCCCTCTAACTAATACACTACCACAGCTGCTCCTTCTAATTGCTATACAATTAATATACAGGGTGCGGCAGTCAATACTGCAATTATAAATAGCGCGCAGGAGCGTAGGAGTGGTGGGGGGCGAGCAGCCAAGGTCACCATTGTGTTGTCCTATTCATAGCATTTCAGTAGACATGGAGCCGTGGACTAAGCAACAACGTTCGTTTGCCGTGAAAGCTTTTTATCAAAGTGGTAGCTATGTAGCCGCTCGGCGTCGTTTCCGAACGCATTTTCAAATTAATCGCAATAGACCAGTGCCTTCGGTAAACGCAATAAAGTTGTGGGTCGAAAACTTTGAAAATATTGGTGAAACGACAAGAAAAAGAGGTGGCAGTGCGAGATCGGAGTTAACGGAGTTTTTCCAAACCGAGTGATTTCCCGCAATGGCCCGATTCCGTGGCCGCCCCGTTCACCAGACCTCACTGCGTGTGATTTTTTCTTGTGGGGTTATCTAAAAAGTAAAGTGTACGAAGAAAGACCTCATACTGTTGGTGAACTGAAGGCAAGAATCCGGCTAGAAATTGAGAGAATTCCTCAGCCTATGCTTCGTGATGTTATGAACAGCTTCGCAAATCGCCTGCGCGAATGCCGTGCACGGGAAGGCCGCCATCTTGCTGATGTTATTTTCAAACAGTGATTATTTTCAATGTTTCTTAAATGCTTTTTAATGTAGAAAAATATTTTATGAATATAATTTTGATATCTATGTCCGTGTTTTTTTTACACCTACTTCAAAAATGCGGGATTGACTGCCGCACCCTGTATTATTGTAAAAACTTAAAACTGCTTTAAACATGCATATTCAGCAAGCAAACTAAACGTGCGGTTTGCGAAAAATTAAAGCCAACGGTAGTTTTTCATGCCTCCTTTCGTACTATAGCAAAAAGTTAACCGCACTCGTATTTCGAAACTCAAAAACTCATTTTCAACATTTCAAAAACTTATTAACTGGCACATCACTCACCTCTTCATAATCCAAACGGGCTGTCAGTGTGAATACGCCCGTCTGCGGATTCAAACTAAATACATCGTTGGCCCAATCCGAGATGACGGTATATGAGACTAGCGCATTATCGCCCAAATCCGGATCGGTGGCGGCGATAATGCCCACTTGATAGCCACGTGGGGCGTTTTCGGGTATGTCAAAAGAGTAAACAGGTTCATCGAAAATCGGTGGGTTATCATTGGTGTCGGTGACCTGTAAGTGAAAAGGAAGAGCAAAAAATATAAGTATATATGTATATAAGATTATGTGAGTATGTAATATGAAATCAAATGCAAAATAAAAAATAAATACAATAATAAATAAGAATTTTTTTATTAGCAGGGCTGATGATGCAAGTATTTCTTTTTTTTAGTTCAAAGTGAGCACAAAAAGGCAGTAAGTCGATTAGTTACAATAGCAATTACCCGTCTGAAGAACAATAAAGCGGTGGGTGGCGGCGAAGAACTATTAAGGAGCACGCATCAGCTTCTTTTTAGAATATGATCTGACGAAAGCATGTCTAACGATTGGAATTTAAGTGCGTTCTGCCCAAGTCACAAAAAGGAAGACCCCACAATCTTCGCCAACTACCGTGGGATAAGCCTCCTCAACATCGCATATAAAGTTCTATCGAGTGTACTGCGTAAAAGATTAAAGCCAACCATCAACAAACTGATTGGACCTTATCAGTGCTATTCGTTGCAGTCGAAGTATGTGGGTGGTAAGTGGGTTTTGTTATTTTTCATATTCATAATTTTTTAATTTTTCATATATTTTTTAATTTTTTTTTTTTTTTTAATTTTCACATTTTTTTTAGTTTATTTCTGCTAAAAAAGTTTTTTTTTTGTATTTGTTCATGTATATTTTAAATTTTTTTTATATTTTTTATATTTTTTTTTGGTATATTTTATAGTTATTTTAATTTTTTCATATTTTTTTATTAACTGTTTAAATTTTTCATACATTTTAGGTATTTTTTATTTTTCATAATTTTTTAGTTTTTTCATTTTATTTTTTTGTCATATTTGTCAAATTTTTTAGATATTCTTTTAACTTTTTTATATTAATCTTTTCTTATTTTTTATATTTTAGGTAGATTTTATAATTATTTTGGTTTTTAATATTTTTATTTTTTCTTTAAATTTTTTTTCATATTTTTTAAATTTTCTTAATATTTATTTCTGCTAAAAATAATATGCGTCTGGCGCATTCTACGCAAATGCATTCGAAAACGCATTTTAATTTTGCTTTGGTTAATTTTATTTTGATTTTTATTGTTGTTGTTTTTCTTTTTTAAATACCATCCGATGCATTTAAATGCGTTTAAAAGGTGGAAACAGCTGTCAGTTCTTATTCATATCACGAATGCACTGGAGACAGCCCGGCAGGAGGCCAACAGGCAGAGAACTGGCGCACAAATAAAAACAGGCTAAGCACCAGATACATGTATATGTACAGACATACAGACACGCAGAAAAGAATCATACATAGCGAAAGCTGCATAATGCAAACAGCAATATTAAGACACACACACACATATGCATATGTATGGCGGTGATTTTGCGCAAGGGCAGCTAAAGTACTATAAATATGTAATAATATATGTATGTCAGTATGTACGTATGGCTGCATGTATATGTGTATGAGTCCGTGTTAGTATCTACACACATATGTATGCATGCATATATGTATTTATGTATGTCTGCATGTCTATATGCGCGCTGTTATGCCAAGGATCGACATGTGTACACGCTGTTGAGAGGCGTCTGACAAGTATGACGTTTTATTAAAATACACCACAAACACACACACACACATCTAAAGTACTTACGGTTAAGTATAAATGTGTATAAATAGCGACAATAAGCGAATACGAAATTACACTGCAAAAAAAATATATAAAAAAATTTTAAATCAGCATCAGCAAATTAATTGTTCGCATTAAAAATCTCGCTTCCCAAAAATAGCAGAAAAAGCACTTCGCTTGCCGCCTTTTCACCTGCCGCCGCTGCGGTCTTCGTCACCGATGCGCTGTAATGCCACAAAATGGCCTGCAAAGTGTGAATAAAGCGACCTTAATATATATTGTTATTGTTGTTGTGTTGTATTTGCCAGCGACTGGACTGCCAGTCGAGCGGCGGCAATACGAAAGTGTTAAATAAGTAGGTAAGGTATAATAAAAACGGCTGCCGCCGTCAGCGGCGCAGTTCGTGTCATTCAATGGTGGCAAATAAATTTTAAATTTTACTTTTGTCGCTGCGAATGCATTACATTTACTGCCATTACTTTATACGAGTACATTTATTGATATGTATGCATGCCGGTGCTTGCAAATATTTCCATGCCAAGGCGAGGCGGGAAGCGTCTGCGCAAAAATATTGGCATTTTTAGAGGTTTATAAGTGCAGGCACTTCAGGGCTGGACAAGGCTTATGGCACGGTGTGCGCCGGTCGGTGTGCTGCCGGACATGGCAAATTATTAACACACATATATTGCACAATAATTACTTGCCACTATGCAAACATATGTGTACACACAGACATGTGAGCTTGCAAGTGGCATTTGACGAGCAGCTCTAGCTGGGCTCCACTATGAGGACACATTGTCAACTCACCTTGGCTGGCAGATCAGCGACTGTTTGAGAATATACTAATACAGAGGCACATATATACAGAGGCAAAGGCACAGAGCCACACAGGCTTAAAGACACAGAGATACACAGACACAGAGAACCAGCCACAGCGACACACAGACAGCCGCTCATAGTTGCAAGCAGAAAACAGTGAAAAAACAGACTTTGAAGGTGTCTTCATAATGCAGTGACTTTTACTGTGTCACAGCGCATCATTTAAGGGAAGAATAATCTCGCTTTTAAGTGATGCGGAGAGACCTTGAAAATTAAAAGCAGCAACAAGCGAAGGCAGCAACCGACAGCAATGTCACAATGTGCCTACTACTTTGTATTTATAAAGCTGTGCTGCTGTTCAGATGGCCGACCAAACACCGGCATATGAACAGCAGTGAACAGCAGCCGGCAGTTGGTTGGCCGACGTGTCGCTTGGTCAATAAGTTAGCCATTCAAGCGCGCTGCTACCTCGAGTCAAGCTACACTCTAGTGCAGGCAGCTGATGTGTATATTTATGCTTTGCATGTTGTTGTTGCGCGCCTGCTTATAAGGTGTGCGGCGCAGCCATGTTGCAAGGCGATATATATGTACATATATACAAGTACATACATGTGTGCAACATAGCTGACCATGTTGGTCACATGCGACAGGGATGCCCTAACCTGGTAGGTAACAGACCAAGTCAAAGAGCAGCTGAGCTGAGCGCATGAATTTTAGCGAAATACAAAAGGCAAATAAATGATTTGCTAGAAAAGGTGCGAATTTCTGAAATTCCTTGGCATGTTTTAGGGTTCCGTGCGAAATTTTCAACAAGTGCTAGTCTATAAAAGATATTGCACGTTTCATAACGTTGGCAGGCGGGGTTTCAGTGTAATTGAAAAAACACGCAGTTCTCAAGAAATTTAGTTTAGATATTTAAAAGGCAAGCTAATGGCATTTATAGGCGATAATAATGATTTTCAAAGAAATGTCGCAATGCGTATATAAAAAACTAAACGTAAAATGGTCGTTTGCGCTTTGAAGAAAGCTTTGATGCTCACAGAGATATTGCGGGATTGTTGAGTTTTCCTAAACATTCATTTAAGCGGCTTTAGGAAGTTAAGAAGGAAACACTTTAACTTCGGTTGCATCTGTAAAGCTGTAATACCCTTGAAAAAGACAAAATTATACCTTCTTCCATACAAGCACTAGCTTTCGATCGGCCACTTGTATGGCAGTTATATGCTGTAGCTGTTGCTGTTGCATCTGTAAAGCTGTAATACCCTTGAAAAAGACAAAATTATACCTTCTTCCAAACAAGCACTAGCTTTCGATCGGCCACTTGTATGGCAGTTATATGCTGTAGTGTGAGAAAAGGACGTGTGCGAAATTCCAGATCGATATCTCAAAAACTGAGAAACTAGTTCCCGTATGTGTACATAGACAGAACGGACACGGCTAACTGGACTCTTATTGATCATTTATAAATATATTTCATAGGGTCTTTGAAGTTTCTTTATCGGGGTATAAAAGCCTATCGTAAAAAGCTTTTAGGGAAGCTTTTAACCTCTCAAAGATATTACGAGGGTTATTGAGCTCTTCTAAGCATGAAGCAATGCGGCTTTAGAAAATAGAAAGTCAGAGAGAGAGAAAGAGAAAACCCAAATTCAGGTTACCAGAAAACTTTCTCGATGTGGCGGGGACTTTTGAGTTCTTCCAAACATCAGGCAATGCGACTTTGCAAAACTAAAAATTATAGAGAGAGAGAGACAGAGCAGTTCAGAAAGTACAAGTAGAAGTTATTAGAAAAATTATGACTATAAAGTTCATCGTAAAAAGCCTTCGGGAAAGCTTCTAAGCTCTCGTATATTTTATGGATGTTTTAGTTCCTACAAACATGAAGCAGTGCGACTTTGCAAAACTAAAAATCATAGTGGGAGAGAGAGAGAACAGTTCAGAAAATCCAAGTTAAGGTTATCAAAATAATTTTCTCGATTTGATGTTGAATGATATAGAATGGCCCTGCTTAACATGGCGACTATCAGTTTTATGAGGCAGGCCAATGTCCCCTCCTTAAGGTGCATAACTATTGTACTCTCGAGCTCCAGTAAATATGTCGGAGTTATCCTTCTTAAAAACTTATATAAAGACAACACAAAGGCTTCCGAAGCCCTTCATAAAACAACCATTGCATCAAATGGGGTTAACGACTTAACATGTTCTATTGGCTCTACAAAAGCGTCATCCGCCTAACGTACGATAATATGGTGGCATTATCGAAACTTCTAGAGCAGGTGCAACGGGTCTACTCGCTAGGGATTACTGTCGCAATGAAAATTACATCAAGAAGGCTGTGGAGGTTATGCTCCACATCCGGTTAATACATAAAAGTGAAGTATGAGGGCAATACTTACGACCAGCCAATTCATAATTTTAGGATATTGGAGCTAGACGCGTCGTCACTACAGGCATGGTATCATATTGTTAATGAACTCGGTCTAAGCTGGCAGAGAAGAGGAGACCCACGAGGAAATGAATACAACGTTTTCATTTCCCATTAGAAAAGATTGGACCAATGATTTTTAGTCGACAATTCCAACGGAAAAATCTACATATTATTTGACGGATCAAAAGATAAAATTGGAACAGAAGAGGTCCCTTCTACAGTAATCCATACTCAGCAGACAGCTTCAAACTTAACTCCTTCAGGCCGAACTTGTGTGCATAGAAGGATATGAAAAGGCAGCTGGCTCGCTCGAGCGCTGCTGGGGACTAGCTTGTCTGGACCATTCGGCTGCTTCAAGGATTGTTTGAAGCAATGGACACCTTAGATCTTGGAAAAGCAGCAATGCAGGGCATACCAAAAATTTACTTTGGGGTAATGTAGATAGTCAGTTTTTTTCCAAATCAACTCAGTTGCTGGATAAGGCTTAACTTGGTTACCACGCGGGAGCACTAATGACGGCCTAAGTGAGACAGCCAGCAGTCTGGCGCTCAACCCAAGCTCTATCAACCAATTAACCATTCAAACAAAACTACAGATCCTACGTTTGATAATATTCAAAACTGAT
Source organism: Bactrocera neohumeralis (assembly GCF_024586455.1). Lineage (NCBI taxonomy): Eukaryota > Metazoa > Arthropoda > Insecta > Diptera > Tephritidae > Bactrocera > Bactrocera neohumeralis. Next base: position 15,932,400 of record NC_065920.1, read on the forward strand.
GTCTAATTGCTACTCAAAAATAAAAATAAACTGAAAGATGATTGATAGAAGGAACTCCATATAGTTTTTCAAATATTTTTCATTGTGGTATATGAACGTATAGTCTCAACAGATCTTTTAAGGAGAAGCTTCTTACCAATATTTGATAGAGTTCACAAATGATTCATATTCGAACTGTGCGTATTTTGGAAAGTTTTAAGGTTATAAAGTTTGGTATAAATATTTTGGTTGTTTGGTATGAATAGTTTGGTTGTTTGGTATAAATTGTTTGGATATTTGGTATAAATATTTTGGTTGTTTGGTATGAATAGTTTGGTTGTTTGGTATAAATAGTTTGGTTGTTTGGTGTAAATGGCAAAATTTGGTGCTGTGCCAAGAAAGAAAACAAGTTTACAAGTCCAGCACAGGACAAATCAAACTCCAAAGCTCACTTCAGCTTGTTCGCAGAAAAATTTGTGCAAAATTTCTTTCCCGCAACCAATTTACAATCTTTTTCACATTTCATGCTTCATCAAAGCAACAAAGACCCTACTATTTTTGTTAGTGTATGCTTGGAGTAGCGCTAATATGTAATATGATGATGATATGCCAAAGTAAACGTGTTATAAACACTTCAGTAGGCACCACTTCGACGTCACATAAGCAACAACAACATATACAACATGTATGTATGTATATAGTAAGGAAGGCGAGACAGCAAAAGCGCTGCGAAATATTTAGCAGGCAGTCCAAACATTTTGTCAAAGTGAACAAATTGCGCCAAGACTCATTTCATGGTTGTGGGAGAGAGTTAACGGCATAAAATGAGTGAAATTTAAAATGTTTTTGACACAAAGCAACATGATAAAGAAAAAAGCATACAAAAAAAGAATGTAGAAAATGCTACAAAACCAACTGTCAAAGCTTTCCTGGAAGTTAGTACCTAATGCATACAAAAACACACACACACCTAAGCTATTTACTAACATTCTCTCGTCTCAATTTTGTTAGAACGAACACGATTGCTTTATTCATCATTTGCTTTCGCTATTCGCTTTAACTTAGTTTGGTTTGCAGCATTTGTTGTTGCTATTGTATTGTAATCCATATTCTGATTTTATCCTCGAATCACATTTTTCAAGCTTTTTTTTAGTTTATTTAAAAAGAGCTCAAGTTCTATAACAAAAATGCCACGCCATTCTCACTTTACTGCTCATACCGCCACCTCCCTTCCTCGACTCGTCTGTGTGCGCAAGCGTTGAAGTATTCCAAGTTTGCCGCCGCCAAGAGGCAAGTATCGGCTGCTTCGCTTCACTCTTTTGCCATACGTTTTGGTTGCTTATTTGTTGCTGCTCGTTGCTCGTTTTTGGCTCTGCGAACCAAAATTCCGAAACTAACCATAAGCAAGGCTCCGGTATGTGTTTGCATGCCGCTGCTTAACTTAGGACATTGCAGCGCACATATAGAGCCCAGCTATTGCACTGGTGTTAAGTAAAAGGGAAGCGCATTCAAGTAATCATTGAGGCGTTTTTATTTAACACGTTGCGAGGCATCAAATTACCCCCTCAAAGAAAAGTGAAATACAAAAACGGAAAAAAACGAAAACAAAAAACCCAAGAAACACTTACTTATATACAAGAAGCAAAAACAAAAAAAAAACTTAATAAATAAGAAAAAGCAAATCTAGAGGAAGTAAAAAGGCGCAAAAGGCAGTTTGTTTTGCAATGAAGTCGCGGTGTAACAAATATCGAGCACGAAAATCTCGACAAAGCACTGCGAAAAAAATTTGCTAAAAATTCGAGCGAAAAATTCTTGCAAGCTATTGAATACGGATGATTTTTAAATTAGTAAATCGACGTTAACAGCAAGCGATTTGAGCTTTTTTATGAAAATTTCATCAAAAATTCTAAGATTAAGAATAATTTATATCTCGATATTCTAAATTAGTTATTGGAGTCTTACTTTAAAAGCTTCATTAAAATCTCTAAAACCTCCATGAAGATGAAAAGTATAACAATAAGAAAGACTTATATGTCGATATTCTAAAAAAGTTATTTAAGTCTCAGTTTATTAGTTTGATTAAAAGATGAAAAATGTATACCTTGATATTAAAAAAAAATATTTGAGCTTTCTTGAAGGTTTGACTCAAATATCAAAAAGATCCAAGAAAAATAGTTCTTATTTTGAGACTTTGAAAGTTTCATTAAAAGCTCTAAAAGCCCATTTTAAGAAAATTATTTGGGCTTTGAAAGCTATACAAAGTTAAAATAATATTCTTAAAATGAGCTTTAAGAGCTTTTAATAAAATAGCTTTATAGTATTTAAAGCTCAATAGCTTTCAAATAAATTATTTGAGCCTACTTCGTAATTTTGATTTAAAGAAGTAAACGCTTAAAAGACTCCAAGAAGAAGAAAAGTCTATTATCGAGGCTTTAAATAAATTATTTCTACCTTATTTGAAAGTTCCACTAAAAGCTCCGTGAGGGTAATTATTTTTGCCTTACTTGGAATTTTGCCTTACTTTGTTTCATTAAAAGCTCCAAGCGGATAATTATTTTTGATTTACTTTGAAAGTTTCAGTAAAAGCTATGGGAGGAAAAATATTTTATCATTTAGAAGAAAAAGAAAATCAAATTATTGGCGCTTACTTTAAAAGCTTGATTCAAAGCCTTAAAAGCTCAAAAAGCTACTTTCTGAAACATTTTTTAAATCCCAAACCTTTATATAACTATTTTTTTTATTTTATCCCAAGTGTTTTATTAAAAGCTTAAAATAGAAAAACTCATCTAAAAGCTCCAAGAAGAAGAAAAGTTTATACCTCGATATTTTGAGCAAATTATTTGAGTTTATTTTAAAGGTTTGATATAATACGAAAAGCTCAAAAAGCTCCAAACAGAAGAAAAATGTAAATTTTAAGACTCCTAATAAAACATTTCAACTTTATCTTAAAGCTTTCCTCAAAAGTTTTAAGTAGAAGAAATCATCAGATTAGATCAGAAATAAACTTTTGGATATTTATAAGCAACCTAACTCTAAATCTTGTAAACTTTCATGTGTAAAGCAGACTATAACTTTGATACAGATTTATCTAAGGAATCGCCATAATCTTGGCGATAGGAAAAAAAAAAGGTGACAGAAAGATAAATGAGAAGCATAGAGAACGTTTTTCACGACAGTCGGGTCCACGCTACAGGAACGGACCCTGATTTTTATTCTGCCAAGCACTTTCAACTCGGCAGAATTCCGCCGCTACAACAACAAGAGAAGCATATAAGCATGAGTTAATATTACGGAAAGGAAAATATAGAGCTTTTTAGATGAGATTTCGGTGTTTGAAGCATATGACAAATTTGATAAAATGATACTAAATGATATTTTAACTTCTGTTCTAATTCTTTCGCTAACCGAAACTTACCAAAACGTCTGCTGTCGTATCGGTGCTTTGCACACCATCCGCTACACGCAACTGCAACACATATTTATCCTTCAACTCACGATCGAGCGCATCTTTCAAGTACAGCCGCCCGGTCTCAGGTTCCAACAGAAACTTTTCGTCATCACCGCCAATCAGGCTAAAGGTGAGCGAGCCCAACGTATCGGGATCGGAGGCGCGTATGGTGGCGATAAGATGACCAGCGCCCAAGTCTTCGCTGACATTGAAAGAGAGCGGCGTGTCACGAAACACAGGCGGGCTGTCGTTCTTGTCCAACACGCGGACGCTGACCTGCAAGCGAGATGATACGATTGAGTAATGCAAATAAAATCAAGAAAGGAAATAAACTGTATAATAATGTAACAAATATGACAATAAATTATAGAGAGCTTAAGACTAGACTTGTGAGATTATTTGAATTAATTTGTGGCGCGTTGTAAACGTAAATCGTTATTAAGTGTGGCATTAACACGTTATCAAAGCTAATAAACTGAATTGGCATATATATTAGAAGTAATAGTTGCATACGAGTAGGAACATGTGTATATGCATGTATATGTATATGTGTGGTATATTTGTGCCTGTTTGAGTGCGTGGTTGTGTGCGCATGCGCGCAGTGCCCGACACCATAATGACAATTCAATAAAATAATTAATTGTAATCATAACCATATATTGCATGTACGACTAACGCATTTTATCGCAACAACAACAGCAACAACAACATTGGCAACAACGCGCACAACAGCAGCATCAGCTACGATAACATTGCTTTACAAGTGCGCTGAGCAAAAAGCAGCTAAACACCAGTAACCTCCAGTTGTTGCAACAGGCAGAAAACATGCCTCCGCATACACGCACACGCACATGTGTGAGTGAGTGTGTGAGTGAGAAAGTGTTATGGCGGCCGAAGAGAGAGAGAGAGAGTAAGGAAAGAAGCATTTGTGTGGTGGAGCGGGTTTGCGTTGCACGCTGAAATGGTTGGCTGTTACAATAACAGCAATAACAACAAGTTTGCTGAACACAGCACGCTGTAGCTGGTAGCTGGTAGCAGACGAGTGCAACAACGCCAACACTTACACCGTTTACCAAGTGGCAGCTACATTTTTAATTCAATTAAACGCTGCTACAAAAAGGTGAGCTGCTGCTGCTGCTGCTGCTGCTGCTATCAACCATAAAATCACAGCCAATACAATTGCGGCGCGGCGCAAAAAAAGCACAGCTAAACGATGCGCACACACAGCCGCAAACACCAATATGTTGCTGCAACGTACGCCAAGCGCAACTATGTACGTGTGAGTGTAGTCAACAGCATGGGTGTGATGATGTGCAACATGCCAGATACAGGCTACGAGTGCAAGCCGCAACAAAACTTGGTAAAGAGAAAAGAAAAAAGAAGATGCAACGAGTAATAGAAGCGAGCTGGCGCTGTTTCTATGTTACTGACTGTGGCATGCAACATGCGTGCCTATTTCACAGCGTTGCAGCTGTGAGCGTACACCCTACAGGCCGCATCAAGCAGTCAGCGCGCGTAAGTTTGGCAGCTGAAGAGTCAGGCGCGTCGCAGCCGACTGCCAACTCCCCACTTCCGACTGCCGGCTGCCACGTTTAAGCAGTTGTGTGTATGCAGTAAAGTAGTTATAGCAACAAAGGTGCTGCACATGCGCGCATTATGCTGCGCTGCCTTGTGGCGAGTGCAAAAGTTTCACTCTGTGTTGAAAATTGTTATTGAAGTAATCATATAATTACGACTTTTTCAAGTCAAAGCGCGCTCGAAAAGGAAATAACTGCTTTGTGTGCGGCAGGCGTACATGGCTAACCGCTGCGAGAACCGCTTATGCTTAACTACAAGAAAAATAAAGAGTAGCTCGTTACAACAATAACAGTAGTGGGCTACAACAACAAGAGTAGCGCGCCACAATGAACAGAGCAGCGCGCCACATCAAGCGAAGTAGCGCAGTGCTTTAGTCAGCTATGTGCGTAGTCCGGCTTTGGCTCTAAGCGTAACGATAAGCTGTCTCTAAGCCAACGGCATCAGTTCCTTGCCATTGAGTCAGACCAACTGATAAATCTAAGCGTTGTGACACACTTGTAGCTGCTGTGAAACACAAACTCAAGCTACTTAAGTGCGGCATGGCCACTTGCTGGACTTGAAGTCACCGGTTATGCAACTCTGCTTTATTGTGCTAATGTGTGTGTGTGTGTACATATATGTGTAAGTAGATAAGTACATAAGTAATAATGCATATAAGCAACTGAAACATTAGTTTGTTTTGCTAGAGCTAAACGCTGACTGACTTAATTTTGTTTGGACAATTATACAAACCTTTACATTGAAAAATAATAGTTATCTGTCAGTATAGCAATATTTGTTAGGTTAGATTTTTATGCTTGTTGATATTTATAACAGAATAGATTTAGTTAAAAAATTTTATAATTTTTTTTAAGCCTCAGTTGTTGAACTATTTTTGCAGTACCCAATGTCCTTTAATTCAACAGGCCTCAGTTGTTGAAATCACCTCGTCATTCGTCAAAAATTTCGTCCAAGCAAGCAGTCCTTTGAGGTCTGAGAACAGGAAATTTTCACCGGAAGCCAAATCTGGGGTATGCGGTGAACGCGGAAACAATTCGAAGTCCACTTCATGAATTTTTGTCAACGTTATCACTGACACTGACATGTGACAGGGTACATTGTCTTGGTGTCTTTCCTTCAAATGTAGCCGTTTTGGGATATTTCGTGCTTCAAACGGTTCAATAACACTATGTAATAGTTGATGGTCCTTCCTTCCAAGGCAGTCAATAAAAACTATTCCATGCGCATCACAAAATACAGACGCCATAACCTCGCCAGACGACTATTGCATTTTTCCACGCTTTGGAGCGGGTTTATCGGATGACGGCCGATTGGGCTTCGGAGTGAAATAATGAATCCAATTGTCATCCATTGTCACATGTCGATCCAAGAACTCTTTTTTATTACGCTTGAACATCCCCAAACACTGCAACGAATCATCAACTCGTCGTTGGTTTTTGTCAAAAATGAGCTCACTTTGCACAAAACTTTCTCATACCTTACTATTCGTGCGCACCCCAAAAAAAATGCGGGAAAAATATCTAGAATACGCAGAGCAACTGCAACACACATTTATCGTACAACTCACGATCGAGCGCATCTTTCAAGTACAGCCACCCGTTCTCAGGGCTAATGAGCCGACAATATTGGGATCCGATGAGTCTTATACCGATAATGAAAGAGTGACGACTTTATTGTAAGGAATTTATTTTGAGTAAACAACTTTTAAACGAGAAGAGTTTCCTAAAAACAATATGCGAAGTATTGAATAATAGAACTTGATACGTGACACTTTGATCCTGTTGACAGACCAGATCATTCCGAATGATCAAACATTCGAACTTTAGCAATCCTTCAATTGTTCTGCTTTTAAAACGTCAATAGTTTATACGAATGCTGCTAAAGTACTATCATCGCCAATTTGACGCTTACTTTCTATACAGTGCTTACATTATTATATTTAATAAAGCCGCAGCAGTTTCGCGCTCTTTCAATTTCAAGTTACTTCACCTGAGCGATTGCGTGCGAAAATCACTTGAAAGTTGCATAAATCACATTTTCAAAAGTTTTCATTTGCAGCGTAGACCTCTCACCGCACCTCGCTGCTTGCCGCAGACAGCAGCTAAGACTAATATCTACGCATTTATGCTAGTGCAACAGCCGCCGTAACGTACGATCGCTGCAATGGATGTGCTGTTTGCTTGCCACTTTGACTCTGCACGCTGGCAGCTTAGCAATTCAGCGATCTAGCAGACGAGCACATGAAACATTTGCAGCGTTTATCATTAAAAACACATTTGCATGATACCACTTGCAAAATAATAAAATGGCAGACACTCATTAGGCGCAGTAGCAACCACTTGCTGTAGCATGAGCAAGCAGCAGCAAATGCCGCAGCGTTGCATCATCATCATCATCAGCAGACGCAGCAGCCGACAATTCGAGCTGGCATGAAAAAGTGGCAGAACGCAGATTTCACTAGCGGCAGTGATGCCACAGCTTGCTGCAACAATGCCGCGTTTGGCAGCAGTGGCATTGGTGGCAGCCGAAACATTAAAACTTGTCTCGCGGCTAAGTTCGCATTGCATATGATTATTATTATTAATTTTCATTGCCACTTGCGCGAACATTGGGGTGGCAGCCGCATTTTAAAGCAAACCTGCCACATTTTTTATTTCGTTAGTGCTGCGTGGCCAGCTTTCGGGAATTCCAGGCACAGCTGCGAAGAAACTCATTAGGCCACGCACTTCACCCCTTGCCACATACGCATGCGGCAACAACACCGCCGTTAGAACAAGGCATTTGCCACAGTGTGCAAACACAATAAAAACAACAATAAACACAAAAACAATGCAAATTGAATTAAAGCCAGCGCGGGCAGGGTTTGTGCGCTTGTGCGCCTGCTGCTTGCTGCTTGCCACCAGCGCGCCTAACGATTGCGACTTGTGACGAGCGCGCAGCTAATTGAATAAGCTGCGCTACACATGCAAACAACACATGCCACAGTATGTTGCCAATGTGTCGCGGTCAATGCTGCGCATGCGCACCCTTCTGCGCCTTGGCCAGCTGAGAGCCATCCGAGTCTGGGCTGTGTTTTTGGTTGGCTGACTGACTGACCGGTTTGCCGCTATGCACGCCATTAACCTTCTCAAATTCACAAATTCGCCAAACGCAAACGCCAAACGAAACGATCGGCAGTGATCACATCAGCGACCGAATAACAAGAATAAGTGACAGCACAGAGTAGTGAAGAAACGCAAAACAAAGCAAAAATGGCAGGCAGAGCTAAATTGAAAAGTCGCAAACGAAAAGAAAGCCGCAGCCAACGAAACAAACGAAAGACTTAAGCGACGAACGCCGCCGACACTGGTGCATGCAACGATTGCTTTGCCGAAGACACCGTAGTCACCGCGCCGCACGCCGCGCGCCTCGCCGGCATGTTGTGAGTGACAAGTTGGTTGACGCCCTAAAGTAATTTTTCATCTTGTTACCGTGTGGTCGCCAACATTAGTGCCGCAGCGCAGTTGCAACCACCACAAGCACACACACGCACACATATCCAGCGGAGCCATGGGCACACAAGTGCATTATTTGGCGGTCTGAGCATTTGTTTGCCACTTTTTGCGCATTTATTTTCGTATTCATTACTATCATTTGGACTTTTATTTGAACTGCTGCTCGGCGCGCACCACCCTTTTTACGTTATCGCCACTGCTCTAATTGATTTTTTATTGTGGCAAACACACACACACACATGGCAATGTATTTATGATACGGCATGCACATTAGCGGCCGCGGCGCTTTTAACAAGGTGGCGTCTTAAGCGCTGCTCGGCGGCGTTTTCGAGGCGATGTGTGTGATTACGTTATATGAGCGCTTGTTAATCTTGTTGCTGTGTGAGGTTTCGCTTCAAAATTGCGGTGCTGAAAAATCGTTTGATCTCGCGGGCTTAGCGTAGGCAATTTTATATCGCTTGTTGGGGGAAAAATAAAAATATATTAAAATGTGTACTAATGGCATTTTGTGCGATTGCAGGCTGGCTAACTGGCGTGGTGGTGATTACAACTCGATTTGAAGTTAGCGATTGGTAGAAGTTTTTTCTTCATTCTTAGGTAATTTTTTCACTATATCGATTAGAGCTTGACTATTTGTTGATGAGGTGAATTTATTACTAATTATATCGGGAGAGAAACTAAAATACAGATACGCTTCTCTCAAAAATACAGGTCTTTTTTTTTTTAAAGAACTGCTACTGTGATCAAGTTGAAAGATGAATTTTGTCCATTTCATTTCCTTCAAAGTAATCCCCTCCCGCTGCAATGCACTTATGCCAACGAATTTTACAGTCACCATAGCACTTGGAAAAGCCTACGTCGTGATGGCCATCAGAGCCTTCTTCGATTCAGCTTTTATATCCTCAATTGAGTCACAACGATGTCCTCGGAGTGGTCATGTGAATTTGCTGAATAGCCAGAAGTTACACGAAGGTAAATCAGGCGAATGCGGTAGTTACGGCACGATATTAGTTGAAAATGTGGCGAAATGAACACGAATAACCAATGCAGTATGAGATGGTGCATTATTGCACTTCTTTGTTCAATAAATTCAGACATAGTAAGAATCGAAGAATTCACTTTTAGAGCCTCACAAAACGACGCGTATCTCAAATACTAATGAATATGCATAAATTCATGAAGATACCTTGTCAACTGTTCAGTTTGTATGGCTGTCATATGCTATGGTGATCCGATATTCGCGGTTCCGAGCAATGAGCAGCTTCTTGAGGAAAAAAGGTTCTGTGCAAAATTTCAGACCGATACCTCAACTACTGAGGACTAATTCGCATATATACAGACAGACAGACTTGGCTGCGCTGGCTCATTTCGACATGCTGGTCATTCATATATATATATATATATACATTGTATATATACTATACATTTTTTAGGATCTTTGACGTTTCCTTTTAGGTTTTACAAACTTCATGGCAAAGTGTATAGACCCTGTTCAGAGTATAAAAATAAGGGACTTTGGGTTCGTCGATTCATCTAGAAAAACTTTGGATTATATTGATCCTGTACTCGATCGCCAGAATTAGCTCCAGATTAAGCAAGATTTTGAGGTCAAACCTAATAAGGATCTCTCTTGGAAAGCTTAGAACGAAGGTCCGTTGTGTATCTAAAACTTATATATAATTGATCATACAACGGCTTGAGAAGTCGAATGTCAATTTTTGCTAAGTCTTCTGTTTCGCCGAAGGTAGTACCACCGAGATGTTTCTACCTCCGTCATGAAAAAACTGGTCATTGGAGGAGAAAGGGCCTGGATGTTCCACCTCGACTACTTCCAAACAACTTTGGCAACTCAGGTCCGACGGAACAACGCCTGCTATGCGCACTATAGGTTCATTGATCCTGTGCTAAAAAGCAAGATGAAAATGGAGATCGAACTCGTTCAATTCCAATGTGAGCGGAGCAAGGGTACATCCTCTGGCTAGCTTATCGGCTTTGCAGTTGCCAGCAATGCCGCTGTGACCGGGCACTCAAACGAGTCTGGCTCAGCGCTGGTATTACCACTCTGTTGTCGGTAGCAGTGTGTCTACTACAGTGGTCTGGTAGCCTAAAGATAAGATTGAGGGAGAGCTGCTTACAGAAAATTCCCCCACCACATTTACCTCCTATCTTCGAACCATCTATGAAAAAGTTCTTCTCCAAGAGGACTTCCTGAACAAAGTGGTTGGCGGTGAGGAAGTGTTTTCCGCTTAGAATTATCTCAAGTCCAACAATACAAGAAATTATCGAAATAGTTAGTCGAAATGGCGGCTTCCCCAAACAAAAGTAATTTTTGCAGAAAAAGTTACACTTCATAGAAATCGAAATTATTATTAAGAGTCTTATTCCTTCGTTCATTATCTAACCAATACATCGCATTTAAAGTTTTGGGAACCGATTAGGTATATCCAACCCACTAGACTGGATCTACTTCAAATTTTTGGCGAAAATTTTCAAATATATTACTGTGATCAAAAATAAGGTGAGCTGATTATTGTGGTGTGGTGCACTATAAATTCCCGCTGCCACGTCAAACCGTCAACAAAGAATAAAGCAAAGCAATCGTCTAAAATGGGCTCATTCTGACAAAAAACGCTTGATTCCTTCATCACGATTATGTCATACGGCATTGGTTCTTCACCACATTTTTTGCCAGAAACTAGACTCATATCGTTCTGCAACTACCGCATTCACACAATTTGACTCCACTCAACTTATGTGTATTGAAGAAAAACTAAAAAGACGCCAAACTGTTACGTCTGAGAGGGCAAACACGAAAAGAAGAAGATCTCGGAGGCTGTACGGGAAAAGGAATATTCTGACTTTTTCGAGGACTGGACAAAGCCTTGGCAAAAGTGCGTTTTGTCGAACGGATATTACTTTGAAGGGCTTGAAATTCATTTGGAAGAAAAAAAAGATTTTTTATGTATAAAAAATAAATTATCTTTATCTTTTGATTGCAATATGAGATGCGAAAGTGAAAAATATGCAAAACAAAAAGATTTTTTGAAACTCACAAGCACTTGAGTATCTTTTTCAAGTAAACTGAACAGTTTCGAACTAATTTCCTTTTGAATAAATTTTAGCAAACTTTTGAAAAAACACAGTTTTCGGACATTGAAAATATAAAAAAAAAATAAAAAATAAAATTAAAAAAAATAAAAATAAAAAAAAAAATTTAAAAAAAATATTAATTAAAATATTTTTCACTGTCTGCTATAACATTGCGAGCATACAAACGCTAACATTGCAAAATCATTTGTTAGCAGTGTTGCCCCAACTCCGCTTACATTTTCCCGTTTTGAGATTTTTGCAATGTTTCCCTTTAATTGCCAACATTTCCTGCAACGAAAGCTGATATTTCAAACATTCAACAAAAACACTAAAAAAACAAAATAAAAAACACAAAGCGAAAAGAATACGAAGCACAAAACCAACACAATTGCAAACAATTTATCACACAGTTGGCGCGTTGTGGCGCATTGTGGCACATTTCACCGAAACTGCGATCCAATTAAATCGAACAAATCAATTACTTTAACGCTATTTGTTTAAGTCAAGCGAAATATTATCACTGAAACATGCTACGCAAACAAGCTGAGCATTAACAAAGAAATCTCACAACATTCACACACACACATGCGCATGCGCAGGCACATGCAGCGGCCTAAAGAGCCACTTACGCCCGTGTGCAAGCGGTGAAAACGAGCAATTTCATGTTATTTGTGTTTTACGCTGCTGATTGGCATTTGATTATGCCCTTCGGTTATTTTTTCTGTTGCACAATAACAGCAACAACAAGCTAACGGATCAACGGCAGCAACGCAAGCATATTAACGGTTACTGCCACCCGATTCGGAGTCAATAATCACATTGCATTGCATGTGAAAGAAGTGAAGTGGCTACAAACACAACAGCAACAGCAACAGTGCAAGTAAGTACGATCATAAAAAGGGAGTAAATTGCAAATCGATGCTGTTTTGCGCAAGTTAATGAATGCAGCTTGTGGCATTCACACAGCGCCACGCATACAAAACAACAACAGCGCTTTGCAGCGCAAGCGGACAAGTAGTTGTGCAAACATTCAAAAAGCTGTAAAGAAGAAGAAAAGAATGAAATTCAAAAATTAAGCATTTTTTGCGTTGCGTAGCGGAATCGGGCACAGGAAATGTGGCACAAATTAATAATCGTGATTTTGAATTCCATAAGCAAATGAGTGGCGCTACAGCGGTGGAAAGCGGCTGAGAAGGTGGAAGAGTGGCAAGCGCTTGGCGCAAGACAAATTGAATTCATTAAATAAGAAAATACATTAACTGCGGTTGCAACGAGGGTAGAATACTCTTCATAAATAAAGAAGTTTGCAGACAAAAACTCGATTTTGCTCGTTCACTTTGTATGACAGCTATATGCTATAGTAGTCCGATTTGGAAAATTTCTACGAGGTTTGAACCTTTGTCTTGAACAATTATTCGTGCCAAATTTCATGAAGATATCATGTAAAATAAAAAAGCTTTCCATAGAAGGACAAGATTTAGATCGTTCAGTTTGTATGGCAGCTATATGCTATAGTAGTCTGATCTAAAAAATTTCATTAGATATCATAGCGTCGGTCTAGGCAATTATTCATGCCAAATTTCGCAAAGATATCTTGTAAATAAAAAAGTTTTCCATACAAAAATATGATATTGATCCTTCAGTTTGTATGGCAGCTATACAATATAGTTGTCCGATCCGGAAAATTTCTACGTGGATTATACCCCTGTCTGCGACAATTATCCAGACCAAATTTCGCCAAGATATCTTGTAAAATAAAAAAGTTTTTCATACAAGGACATGATTTTGATCCTTCAGTTTGTATGGCAGCTATATATTATAGTGGTCCGATATCAGCGGTTTTAGCAAATGAGCAGATTTTTTGAGAGAAAAGAAAGTATTTAAAATTTCAGAGCGATATCTCAAAAATAAACAAAGAGATGGGCAGGCGGATATGACTAAACCGACTCAGCTCGTCGCAATCCAGGGTATATTAAGTAATTGCAGCCAGTGCGTGCTTTTGACTATTTTAGACAGATTAATTGAGGGATGATGTAGTGAAACTTTAACTTCATAAACTGCGACTATTTGGCAAACCACACAATAAGGTCTTTGAGTAGCAAAAGGTTGGTTTTTTCTTTACTTTTCAAATACATGTGGTATTAGTTCCAATACAAAGAGGACACCATGTTCTGAAATTCTAGTGAGAGTCAAATATATATGACATTAGTTCCAACAAAGAGGACACCCTGTATTGAAAATCTAGTGAAAGTCAGATGTCTGTGACATTGCTTCCAATATACTGAAATTCTAGGGAAAGTACATAGCCTACTTTTCAGCGCGAAAAATATTCTTGCTGGTGGACAAAATCTTTATTCAGTACATATCATTTAATATTTTCAAATATGTTTTATATTTTATATATTTTATTCATTAGTAAAAGCGCGTAAATTCTTGGATTATCCCTATGAACTATTTTATGAAAAAAATATATATACAATACCTATAAGAAGTTCCAAAAGCGCTTACCAAATTTATTATCAGCGTGAAAGACGAGTCTTTAGTAAAAAAAAAACTGTTAAAGTAAAATAAAGTAAAAGTCGCTTGTATCAACAATGGTGGCGAAAGAAACCAATAATTCGCCTCAAAGCCATAACAAACAAAAACTTGCAACTTACGGGGATAAGGCTGAAACCAAGCTCAATAAGTATATATACATATGTATTGGTGTATACTCAGATATACATACATACATACATATACCCACAGGGACAACTTAGTAATAACACCACCTTCACAATAACTATTTTTCTATATCTAGCATTATTAACATTCCTGTTGTTGTTGCTATTATTGGCAATTCACCACCATCAGCGGCAGCGAAAGCAGCAGCGTTTGGTTAGCGAGTGCACTTAATAAAAATCACGATATAAGGGCGATCACGATCATCAGAATACGCGTGCTGTGAACGTACTAGAATCGGATGGCATGGTAGGGCTTAGCTGAGCAGAGCCGAGCGCGGTACCCATGAGAGAAGTGGAGTAGCGTGGAGCGAGCACTGTTGCGCCGATTGGAATGCTAAATGTTGGCGAAGCATGTTGCAGCGACAATAATAGCAAAAATATTACAACAACAACAATTTTTTTCGATGTGACATTGTATAGGTAAAAGTTACTTCAGCGCGCTCGGTGTGTGGCTGGAAACGTACAACGCTTTAACTAAAAGCTCGCCTAACTAGTTGCAAGGCATACAACGCTCAGGCTAATGGCAACAGCGAAAAGCCGAAAGAAATTCGCTATTAATTTCATAAATAAAACTCTTTCTAAATTCAACTCGCATTGACTCTTTATTTAACTTCCTGTTCGGAACCCTTCAAGGGTCAAATAAATTCTGGTTAGAAACTCATTCACCTACCTCTCAAATAGGCTGGTAACATTTTTGTGTTGACATCTAGTGAGAACTTCGATCTTAGTAGGTTTAATCTTTCTTAGCAGAGTTGTAAGGATTCTAACAGATTATTGCTCTAACGGTATGCAGTTGGTGAGGTTGAGAATCTTATCAGATGGCAGTTGTATAAACCTCTTGAAAAAAGACGAAGTAGAAGAATTTTTACATTTCCTTCTTGATTGACCCACCTTTGCGAGAGAAATGGTTCTCTGACGGTGCCCCCTGGCCTCTAGGAAGTCCATTGTGAAACCACCGCGACTAAAATCTCCTAACTTCCATTAACACCTCTCTGAATCACCCTGTGCTCGTGAAGAAATTCGCCAGTCCAACAAAAAATGTATCTGTAACATCCGTTCGCTTAGAAGATGTTGTTTAGTATCTGTTTCTTCTACCTCCTACAATAGTCATTGTATGGTGTTTACAGTCTTCTAATTAGACGGTGACCAGGAAGCACTCCTGCTAGGGTTCTTATGTCATTGCTTTTGAAATTTAATAGCTGGCATTTGCTCTCCATAATCATTCAAGATATGTGGACCTGCTTGTTGAGCAAGTTAGGGATTGTTTCCACCGAGAATTAGTAGCTATATCTATGGCATATTTGTCGATTAAATATGCTCAAGTTGCCAGCGGCATATAGTAAATTCCTTATTTTCCGGGTCTAATTGAAGGACGGTGCCTGTTCTGTCTAGTTCATCAGCTTCACAATTACCAGGAATATCACTATGTCCCGAATTCCATTGCAGGTTTATTTTGAATCTTATTACTGTACACCTCGCCGCTTTCTCACTTTTCTCTTGAAGGGAAGGCATTATTGCTGCAGAGAAAGAGGAAAACCTTTACTTCATTAGAAAGACTAGTTGGAGAAGGACCTGGCTACTCATGGAATCTCCAATTGGCGCCAAACAGCGAAAAGACAGAGCAACTGTGTACGTCAATAAAGTAGAAGAAGATTAGGAAGGGTTTCTTCAGTATAAGAGCTGATTTTTCTGAGTTCAAGACCAAACAAACTGGAAGAGCTGATCATAATAGAAGGCGCTGGATCATAATACAAAGTCTGTTTACAATAGTTCTAATTTTTGTGAGATATTTTCAATATGCCACATAGTCTCCTCGTGACCACAATATTTTCATTCTACAACGTGTTGAAAGAACTCCAATTTGGCCAACTTGTAACAGGTTCGCTCTAATTATTCCATTTAAATGCTATCTTTCATAAAACAATCAAAAGGGGTGTCTCTCATCCAAGGCTGTTGTGTCCTTTTCGTTGGGGGTGGCTTTTTACATTGGCGGGTTCCAAACCCAGCGCACAAACCTGGGAACGATGATTCGCCTTTTCACCTTAGCTCGCCTTCAAACGAATATTTTTTGGCTATCCAGAGGATACTTGGTCAAAGGCCGGAAGTCGTGAGCTGTTTGCCTCACTTGCCTGAACTTTTACACATGAACATGGCTACTAAAATAATTTGCAATTAGTTCAAGAATAAGTTTTACCAAGAAGTATGACACTAAAAATATTTTCCTTTAAACCAAAGACCTCAATTCTGATTAATATATCATGCTTAATGGAGTTTTCGATTCTTTCAGAAAAAAAACTCTGCAAATACAATTATCAACGACCAATAGTAACTCTGCACTTGGCAAGCGACTATATTCGGTGCAACCATATAATGCTGTTTTCCGCACGCACACACATGCAGAGGTCATATCACATGCATGAAAATTAACGCTTATGCATTAAGTCGCATATTTATCTTCGTTTGCTAGCGCATGAAGTTGTTGCGCTAGTAGCAATCGATTCATCAAATCCAACTCATTTTTCAATAAACGCAAATGCAACAACAACGCAACAAGAATAGCAGTCAGGCAGCAAGAAGACTGCCAGCAACGGTAAGCAGGCGTCATTGCAGCCGTGTAAACAAGCATTTGTAGACTTTGCACCCAACCACACACATACACACATCCACATACAATACATTAGTGTAAACAAAGCATCAGCGCTAAGAAGCAACGCCAAGCGAAATGCCTAATGAGCATGGAAAAGCAAAAAAGTGCAAAACATTAATTTCACAGCAAAGATAAATGAAGCGATTCTATGACAAATTCGCGCGCATATGCAACTTGCAACAAGCAACGCAACTGGCCGTGACAAGCAGCCGCGGACGTATGCAAACGAACGCAGCAAGTTGTTGCACTTGAAGTGTCAATGTGCAGTGTGTGGCAGCTGATGTTGCCGCTGTCCGCTTGCAACAACGCGCAAATTATTTGGTAGCAATCGGCGTAGCGGTACTTGCTGCACAAAATATTTCAAAACGAAAGAAAAAGCCTTTCGCATAGCGAAAGAAACTGCCTCACCTCTACAGTGCTGTGAAAAAAGCAAAAACAAAGCGCGTGCAGAAAATTGCTAGGAAATGAGAAATGAGCATTTCAGTAGCATTTGACACCGGCCGGATTGCATGGGGCATGCAGCAAGACATATAGACGTTGGCAAAAATTAAGCGCACACAAAAAGCATTGCGCCCAAAGCACTGAAAACGAGCTGGCGCATAGAAAAAGTGCAAAGCGCAAAAAATTTTGAAAGAAATTAATGCTTTGTTTAGTTTTCGTAAATTATTGTTGCTGCAGGCGCGTATGACAGTTGCGGCTGCGCCACGTTGTGTCGTTTCATTGCGCATGCGTAGCTTGGTATGACTGTAAGCGGCGACAGGTGCTTTAGTGAGATGAGCTTAATTCGAAACTCAGCAAAGTTGGAGCTTAGCTTTGCTCATATGAGATTCTTGTTGTTGTAGGCTAGAGACAATATTGTCAACTATGAGGTTCGTTGTTTCGTAGCTGCTCCATAATAATATCGAAGCACAATTTTTGATATCTTAAAGTCATTTTTTCGCTTTTGTGTCTTGTCTTCTACACTACGAGTGTCTTATGATTAATTTTGATTTTAAAATTTTAAACAATTTCATCTAAATTTGAAATAAAAGGTTAAAATCAACAAACAAAACTTTAGCTGCGTACTACTAGCAGATACCAGATTGACAGAAAACCTAAAATTTACCGATCCGAACGGAGTTAGATCGCCAAAATAACAGCCCTTGGCCTGCTAAAATCCAGGTCAAGCCTGTAGAGCTGGCTGTCGTAGGAATTGAACCTCACACACATATGCTTGAACGATTATGACGTCAGCCAGAGGAATGGATCACACATGTTCAAAAGTTAAAAACTATCTCTGCGACCTTTCTAGCTCCGTCTCTTCAAGGAGCATGACACTCTCCCCAACAAAATCTTCTCTTCAAGGAGGTTGACACTCTAACCCACAAGATCCACAGCGACCATATTTACAAACTGTACGAAGAAGTACAGACTGGATCCTAATATCATAGTGAATGGGCTTAAAATTCCGACTCTCAACGACCCGAAGGTTTTAATAGGTTTTTGAATAGGGACCCGACAAAAGTGGATCGATGGGGACCTTTTTCCCGTCTTTTTTGACACTTCTCTTCAGAGAGCTTTGCCATTTCATCATGGAAGGATATATGATCCAACAACGAGTCGAAATTATTAAAATTTAATATCGAAATTCGGAGTCAGTGGCCTCAACTTTCACAGCGCTACGTCCAATTTATGTTCGTCATAAACGTCATATCCGATCAACAATTGAGCATCTAGTGGAAAAATTTTAATACATGACCCAAATTAGTCTCTCACACGGATGATATGAACTTGGACAATATCTGGTTCCAACAGGACGGCGCCACAAGCCACACAGCGAATATCACAATCTATTTATTTGAAACAAGGTTTGGTGAACGTGTTATCTCACGAAATGACCCAGTCAATTGGCCATCACGGTCGAGCGATTTGACGCCGATGGACTATTTCTTGTGGGTGAAGTGAAGTCTGTGGTCTATGTCAACAAGTCAGCGACGATTAATGAACTTCCTACGAATATCGAACGTGAAATTGCAGCAATATCGGCCGACTTATGCGTGAAACTCGTCAAAAATTGGGTTCAGCGTCTGGACTTCTGCAAGCGTGCCCGTGATGGCTATGCAAAAGAAATCGAGTTCCAAACAAACTTCGGCACGCACTGATCACCATTTACAGAGAAGCAATCAACACCTTTACGGACTCCCTCTTGATTGAATGGCGTAATTAGAGTCAAACCACCACTCATTGCAGTCGGAAAACTCAAGTTGCCACGAGAAACTAGAGTGACCTTTGCGCAACTCCGTGTTAGACACTTTAGTAGGTTAAACTTAAAATTGGCACCGATTTACGATATAAATGCCTAGTATGCAATGAGTTCTCACATGACTCTGATCATCTCGTTGCATGCCCAGCGAATTCCACTCACTAACATTGCTCTCTCTGTGGTCCGACCCTACCGATCACAACCAACCTGAAGGGTACCACCACATCGGGGACTAGATAACAATTACAATCTTGCTCACTCATCTTGCTCTCTCTGTGGTCCGACCCTACCGATCACAACCAACCTGAAGGGTACCACCACATCGGGGACTAGATAACAGTTACAACAACAACAACAAGCATATTGACAATGATTTTGGGACTGAACTATTCATTAGTTCAAAATTGCTTGCTCTCCTCTCTTTTATATTTTTCTTAGAAGCGCCCCTTTGAGTTCTCTTCTCACTCTATTAAACCCTTTAGCGCTAACTAATTAAGTCAATGCTTGCTTGTAAACTTTGGTAATTATCTATTGACTTAAAAATGCAAATATGCAGTCGCATGATGGCACATGTAATCTGCGCTGAGCACAGAGCCAACGCGCTCAATTTCTTGAATCTCAATTTCTTCTAGGAAACCTGCAACGCGCAGTACTTAAAACTCAATGAAACTCAGCTAATTTGCACTTATTTTCCGCTAAGCTAGACGCACAATAACGCATTAAGCATTTCCTGCTCACATGCGACACGCCAGTTTTTGACTCATCAACAGCTGCAGCAGCAACAACAACAACAACAGCAACAATGCCAAATCAAATTGGCCTGAGTAATCAACAGCTATATTTGCCATAAATTATTGAAGTTATGTGACAGATTTTAACGGCCGACGAGCGCACGAAGACGAGGCCCGCAGTTGGCGTGGAAGAAAGCAAACAAACAACAAAAACAATAGCAGTGATAACAATGTTGCCAAAGCAATTGTAGTCGGCGCGCAGGCAAAGCAATAAAAAAGAGTTGCAGCGCATAAAGGAAGCGTATAAAAAAGCGACAAAATAAAGCTTAATAATGATGGTGTGGTGGAAAAGTGAAGCGCTGTTAAAAATGCCATAATCCAACACACACAATAAAATTTTTTATGGCAACTAAATTAAAAGTGATTGAAGCAGACGTAACAAGCAGCGACAGCGGCAGAGAAAAAAACGGCAACAACAAAAGCAAAAACATGCAACATGCAAAAAACAACAACCACAACAAGAATAATTACAGCAACAACAATAACAACAAAAGCAAAAACAACAACAACATGGTAAACCGAATCAAAACAACAACTACAACAACAAACAACAAAAGCAAAAACAACAACAACAAAAGAAAAGAAACAACAGCTGACATAGCAATGCTAGGCAAAATACCAGCAACAACATGCATTATCAATCAACGGTGCGCTGCTAAGCCCATTTCGTACAACAACAACGAAGCTGCACGGCTGCACGAGCAAGCGCGGAATTTTTATGGCCGAGACACCATAGTCCTGCGCGCTCAACCGTGCGGCTTTCTATCCTCGCGGAAATTTGGTTGTTGTTTGCAAAAAATTTGTACAACAAATTTAGCATTGCAAGCGCAAGGCATGAAAAGCTAACGCGCTTATTGCTCCGAGGAGTGGAGAGACGCGCGCGCACTTGTTATTCGCTAATATTTGCTCGCATGCAGCGCGCTCTTTGCAGCATTTTGTTGCGCTGCATTTTCGTTGACCAAACGAACATTTTGCACATTTCAATTTCTTTTCGCTTTGCAGCCGCTTGCTATAATTAAAAACGTGATCGCCATCGAAACGTATTGGTGCCGAGTTAACAATGCACAAATCATTATTGCCTCGTTGCGCGCGCTGCCGCGACGGCCTACAAAAACACACACACAAATACTCATTAATATGTGGTTGGAAATTTTTTGTTTTTCTTTTGGTCTGCTGCAATGCGCCTGCGGCAACAAATTTCGAACGCATTATGAGCAACTATTAAAGCTTTGCGCTTACAAATTGGTGTCACTGACTGCCCGCCGGGCTGTTCCAGATCCTTGATGGTGGTCGTAAACTCACGCTTGTGCCCGGCAATCATGACTATTGCTATGCGTTTGCTCTGTGTGAGAATTTATCGCCACTTCATGTGCCAGCGGCAACTTAAAATTTTCAAAAAAAAAAGCAAAAAAAAATTAAAAAAAAATCACAAATGTGAGTTATAGATATTAGTCTTGGCCGTTCGCAGCGCTTTCGGCTTTAATTTGAAAATGAATATAAATATGAAAAATGGACTGCATTGGTTTTTAACTTACATATCCGGCAGTAAGTCATCAACTTAACCAATTTAATTAAAAGGATTCAAGAATCAAACCAAATAGCCCACAACGGAAAGTTTAGCTATGGTATGAGGTGATATTTTAATTTGTACTATATACATATGTATACACAGCTGACTTTGCAAATTTTAGGAAAGCATTATTAATTTCATCAATTACTTCTCCGTTTCCTTTGGTATCTACAAGGTCTGTCGCAAAAGAAACAGAACTTTATAAATATAACTGTTGGCGCCACCTATTGGTGGGTATATAAAATAAAAAGTTTGATCTCTTGTTGACATTTCGAAAAAAATTTAAGACAATTGGATAACTACAATCGATGTTATCGATCAAAAAGTGACAGCAGCTTTTGGTCATCGGTCGTAAAATGCATTTTTAACAAAGAGCAAATATTAAATTTTGTTTTAAACTTGGGAAAACGTTTACTGAAACATTTCAAATGATGAAAAAAGTTTATGGTGATCAGTTCCTATCCCGTAGTAATGTGCATGAGTGGTTTAAGCGAATCCAAGAAGGTCGTGAGGACCTCTGTGACGATCAGAAGTCGGTCGTCTTCAGAAGTCAAAAATAAAGACAATGCTGATTTGTTGTTACGATTCCGAGGGTATTGTATACCGAGAGTTCGTCCCACCTGGCCGAACGATTAATGCTGTGTTTTACCTTGGTGTTATGAAGCGTCTTTTGTCACGCATTCGTCATACTCGACCAAAATACCGTGAGGCAGGGCCCTGGCGCCTGTTGCACGCTAATGCGACGTGTCATCGGTCGACACTTGTCACTGATTTTTTGACAAAAAACTCCATATTAACCATTAATGACTCACCCTACTCACCTGATTTGGCACCCTGTAATTTTACCTATTTGGAAAACTTCATTTGCCCTTGAAAGGACACTGCTTTCAGGACATTTCAGCTATCCAAAAGGCGACGACCGATATTCTCAAGAGCATTCTGGAAAATGACCTTAAACACTCATTTGAAATGCTAATTGACCGGGCTAAATGCTGTATCGAAGCACAAGGAAACTACTTTGAATAAAAAATATAACTTTTGAAAAATATTAATATTTTGTTGTTTTTTTAACAGTCGTGTTTCTTTTGCGACAGACCTTGAATATTGTTTTTGAGCGTTGAATGAATGAAGTAGAGCATATGAGTTTCATAGGTGCTTTTGTATGGGCATAGAAGGGTACAAACGATCTTCATTCCAATTTATATCGATCAGTAGTATGGCTGCTATATGCTATAGTGATCCTATCTAAACAATATATTCGGAGATTGTGGCTTTGCTTTTGGTTGATTTATATAGATTAATTTGTTGACAGCTATACCTCATAGTGTTCCGAAATCGACGGTTTTGATAAGCAGCTACTTGAGAAGAAAAGTTTGTGTACATACAAAACCATAAACCTTAAATCATAATTAAATCGATTAAACACTAAAGTTCCGTATACTTTCTTCCTTACTAAGTTAGGTCAGGTGAGGTTGGGTTGATCCAAAAATCGATGGATCTCACTTGGAGAGATATTCGTGCTTTGTGTTACCCATAAATTCTTTAAATTGGATCTCCTCATAGCTCGATGAAACATTTTGAGCTTTGAGGTAATATCAATAACAGCAACTTAGCTAGATTCGCTAAAGAAGTGTCAAAGGAGATATTTCAATCTCAGTCTGACAAAAGCCAGGCAATAGAGGAGAAAGTGACATAAATCTGACATAATATTTAGATGCACCGCGTGTTTTCGTTTGGACAGTGGTCAGTCAAAACATCTACAATTGCGGCGAAATTGGCTTTACTGAGAGCCAGTAATTTGTGGGACCGCTTATGGTTTACTGTGGACCAGAAGGCTCTCACAGTCGCATAAGTTCGGTGCTCGTGTATCCTCTTGTGTTCTACTACTGGATAGCTTCACGGGAGCTGGGGCAGGGCTGGGTCACCATCGGTACATGCGCTGTCGCAAAAGCCTTTTGGCCCAAGATCGATCGCAAGAGATTTGGTGATTTATTTGGCGTCGGTTAGGCTAGACTCCCGCTAGATGTGGGCCTTTCAACAGGCCATTGCCCTATTGGCGTCCATGCTGTGAGGCTGAGAATCTTACCAGACGCCATCTGCAGAAGCTAGAAAAAATGAGGTGAAAACAACTTAGCGCTTGATTCTAGACTGTCCCACACACTTGGGATCGCATACCTTCAGACAACCCACCGAACTGGCGGAAATGGATATTAAACGCCTGTGCAAATTTGTATTGGCTACTAAGCGTTTTGCTAATTTATAATTTCGAAGAAAGGAGTTTTTCACTTCTATGGCTTCACAGAGTACTACATATAGCAGTCCACGTGCGATCTCTATAGATCATTCAACTTAACCTAACCTAACGGAGGTAACCTAACCTAAATAGCGCTTGCTGAGCTCACTGGAGAGCCAAAGGTCCAAATGTAGAACGTAAGGACAAATACAATTGGATGAAATTGAAGTAAAGGTAAAGCTCACCAATTTTCAGTTTTCGGCGATTCCAGGTTCAAGCACCTACTGTCTCTTTTAACTTTGATCCAGCTGTGAAAAAGCTCTCTGCAACCGTTTTCAAACACCTTCGCGCCGACCACTGCCCCTCACTATTTTACAATAGATAAGTATACAAGCAGCTTAAAATTGTAATATTTCGTTTTTGGTTCACATGTATAACGCTTTGTATCCTCAAAACTGTTAATTTCCACAACTTGTTGGGCAACTAGTAAAAATTTCATGCTTCTCTTATAGCAACTATTTTGAATAGACAACAAGATAGCTAAATAGCATTATTGCACAATCTGGCTCGCCAGCATTTAAAGCTATTACCGTTAAAAATCAGCAAGATGTAAAAAATGGGCGCTATTCTAGTGACTACGCCGATGATTTACGAACCGCAAACGTGAATTGCATTCGAAAAGCGAGCGAAAAGAGACAAAAGAAAAGTCAAGCATCAGCAATGAAATAAAATTTCGAACACAACTAATATAAAGCAGCCAAATAGATAAAAACACGACTCAAGTCGAGACGCGCAGCGGTGCATAAATACAAACACACACACATACTCTCACACATAGAGAGACACAGTTGAGTTGTGTACGCTGACCATTATGTGAGCGCTCAATAAGTAATAATAATGACTGCAAAAAATTTGTAAGCACCTTTAGTTGTAAAACTCATAATAAATGCGATTTCACAATAAATCACGATTTTTCGAATCGACGCGCGACTCATTCAGCTGCATACAACTACATACATACAGACGATGGAAACAATTGCCCAGGAAAAAGGCAGCACAATCACTGGATCGCCACAGATCGCGAGACGACGGAGCAGCGAACGAAACATCGAACCGATCAATATGAGATACACTAAACAAAATGTTGAGGTGGATAAATAGCCGAAACAACAACAACAACAATAATAATAATAATATGAAAGACAATAGAAACAATCAGCTAGTAATAAACGAAAGTGCATGGCAGCAAAAGGGTTCGCAAACTGAAGGATCAACAACAACAGCAGCAACAACAACGATAACAACAACTGGCAATATAATAGCATAACGACGAATATGAAAACGAGCAAAAATACGAAAATAGCAACTACTTTTAGCCACGATCGTTGGCCAGAGATGACAAGCTGGTGCAAAGGCTGGCAGGCGGCGGCGGCAACATATTGCACGCTGCCAAGGGTACGGAATTTCGAGTGCACAACAAGTAAGCAACAACAAAAGCAACACAAGTCGCAGACTCGCCAAACATTGGAGTTGCTGCGCAAATATCTTGCAGCAACACGAAATTACCGGGTAATAAGCAACAGCAGTGAAAAGCCAGCAAACAACAACAAGAACCACAAGTTGAGTTTGCTAAAACAACAACAGTTTGCTGCTGAGTAAAGGCGAAAACAGCGGAAATATGTTGAAGTGTGGCAGTGCAAAAAATTAGTTAAAATGCAAAAATTGCTGTCATTGAATATCGGCAGCAAATTTCATGCTGCATTTGCTGGCGTGAAGCTGGCAGCGGAGAAATTAAGCGCATGCAGCAACAGCTTTAGGGACAAGCGCGCAAATTGTCAACCGAATGGGCAATGAAAAGCTGTTGTTTCTCAAAACGGTGTGGAGAAATGTTTTAGCGCGGAATGGGCATAAATAGAAAAATTATGAAAACACAGGCGTAGCGCGAGTGTTTGACATAAGCTGCGGGCCGTTGTGTATAGGCAGCAAGCGCAAGGCGGAAGCGTTTTAGCAATGCGCAGCGTTAGCAGAGGTGCAGTAGGAAGCAGGGTGTAGCAAAAACTGAAATTTTATTTAATGTTTGTTATTTTTAGGGAAGTTTTGAAATTTTTTGCTTTAGCAATTTTTACAAAATGATGGATATTTATATGAGAAATTGAATACTTTTATGAGTTTAGGTGCAGATTATATGCATTTATTTAGTATCGTAAAGCACGTCAGATTATTTTTATATTCCGAGACTAGGACGAGAATAAAACGATAACTTTAGTTACAACGAATACCCTTCACAAATACAAAAGATTCCTTTAAATTAATTCGGATAGTTCAGTTTGTATGGCAGCTGTATGCTATAGACATTCGATCCGAACTTTTTTTATCAGACATTCTACTATAGCTACAGACAATAAACTGTGCCGAATTTCATGAAGGTACCTTGTCACATTAAAAAGTACTCCATACAAGGGCTTGAGTTCGTTGGTAAAGTTTGTGTGGCAGCTATATGTTATAGTGATGCGATCTGGAAAAATTCTTCGGAGGATCTAGCATTGCCTTAAACAATAATCCTTGCAAAATTGAATAAAAATATCTCCTCAAATAAAAAAGTTTTCTATACAAGCACTTGACTCCAATCGTTGAGTTTATATGGCAAGTGTATGTTATAGTAACCCGATGATTACAATTTCTTCGAAAATTACTAAGTAGACTTGGACAAGAATTCATGCCAAATTTCGAAGATATCTCATTAAATGAAACAGTTTTCCATACAAACATCTAATCTGGATCGTTCAGTTTGTTTGGAAACTATTTGCTATAGTTATCCGATCTGAACAATTTCTTCAGAGATTTTACCATTGCTTCAAGTAACAACTCACGCAAAATTTCATAGAAATATCTCCTCAAATAAAAAAGTTTTCTATACAAGCACTTGATTCCAATTGTTGAGTTTGTATGACAGCTATATGATATAGTGAACCGATCTGAAAAATTTCTTCGGAGATTGCACAATGCTTTCAGAAAATAATTACATGCAAAATTTCTTGATGATATCTTATTAAATAAAAAAGTTTTCCGTACATGCACTTAATTCTTATAGTTGAACTTGTATGGCAGCTATATGCTACAGTCACCCGATCTACTAAGTTTCTTCGGAGATTCAATTATTGCTTTAGGCAATATCTCATGCCAAATTTCGTTAAGATATCTAGTCAAACAAAAAAGTTTTCCATACAAACACTAGATTCAGATCGTTCAGTTTATATGCCAGCTATATGCAATAGTGGTTCGATATCGCCGAATCCAACAAATGAGCAGCTTCTTGAAGAGAAAAAGACATGTGAAAAATTTCAGAGCTATATCTCAAAAACTAAGGGATAAGTTCACATATACACACACAGAAGGAACAGACAAATGGACATGGCTAAATAGACTCAGCTCGCCATACTTATCGTTGATATATATACTTTATAGGCTCTCCGACGCTTTCTACTGGATGTTACAAACTTAGAGGCAAGCTTGATATACCCTGCACAGGGTACATACTGAAAATACACATCAGCTTGTTGTCACTTATTCTATAAACATTGTCACAAAAAGCGGTAGCTGAAGCATAAGCCAATGGTAGACTGCGCGCATGTTGCATTGAGAGTGCGGGCGCGCGCGTGGAAATCGGAAAAGAAAATAAAAATGCGCTTGCTTGCTCTTACCATATCCTTCCGCATTTTTATTATTTTATATGTGAAAATTTCAAACCCTTTCAGCAGCGCGCTTTTCCCAGAACTCACGGGCATTAGTCATAGCGGCAGCGGTGTGGCTTTCTAATTTCCAACAACCGCCTGCTACCGATCACAAGCCTCCTCTACTACCAGCCAACAGCGCTGCTGTGTACTCCACCTACTAACATATATAATATACATATATGTATATATACTGGTGCGCCCTGGCGAGCGCGCTCTATTTTGCTGGTGATATTTTCGTTGACGGCGCCTGCTTTTTCTACATTGACGCGCTGCAACATTGTTGAACTGTCGCACTGTTGCAATGGTGAAATTTGAATTCCTTGTGCGCTGCGCGCGCCGAGTTATGAGGCATTCAAAATGCGCCAGCTCAGCGCAAGCGTAGCGAAATCGCACGGCTGCAGCGGTTTTGGTGGCAGCAACACCAAGGCTTCGCGCAAAGTTGTCTCGTTGCATATATAACTGTTGTTGTTGCATCAGCAGCAATGAGGAACTGCTTGTAAATAATATACAATTCCTTTTCCTTTGTTTCCACCGCATTGCCACACCGCCGGCTTGTGAATGTGGCTGCTTCACTCGCTGCGCGCGGAATTGATAGAGTTTGCACGTTTTAAATATTGTACAGCCGCCATCGCCGCCACCGCCGCCGTCGCACTAATAGATATGGTCGAATTGCATTGCATTGTAGATTTCGGCAGATTGCTGTTGAAAGCGCTTGTTGTTACAGTTGTTGTTGTTGCTGTATTGCCGCTGCTGCTTGTAAACTTTTATTGCTAATGGCGAAATCTTCATTGTCTCTGCGGCACGTAGCTGTGCTGTTCCCGGCCGCCATGGCCAATATGGCATTGCTCGTCGTCGCTGCTTGCCTCACCTTTTGTTGCGCACGGCATCCTGTCCGGCTGCAGTCGGTTTTTCACAGCGCTCTTCAATTTCTTTGCTGCTTCATTGCTTGCTTGCGAAGTTTTGCTATTTCACTTTTGTTGCTGTTGCTGCTATTGTTGTTGTTGCACGATGTCTTATAATAATAAATAGCCAACAATGCAATCAATAAGAATGTCGTCAAGCTTGTCCGTTGTTATTCGCTTTTCATAATTGTTCGTGATGTTGTGATAATTTATGTTGTTGCAGTTGTCCGCATTTTTTTGTTGCACCGCCTGCAATACTGCTGCTCTGCTACTCCACTACTCTGCTGCGCGCTGGTGCACAAAGCAGCCAATAAAGATTCGCCACAGCAGCGAGGATAACTACTATTACATGGCAGCGTACAACAACAAATGCAACAAAAGCAACCATAGTTGGCAACCTGGTCGCTGGTCGCTATCGCCGCCATTACGGGTGTATTTAGTTATTGGTATGCCGTCTCGTACTTGTCTTTGTCGCTGTCGATGCCATCAAGTTCACAGCTATTGTGCGGTATCAACTACACAGGCCGCAGACTTGACTTGCTTGCGATTGATATAGCTGCGTTTTGTGGCAACAATCGCTGGCGGTAGTTGTTGCCAACTAGAAATTGTTGTTAAGCGTATTGAATCGTTATAAATCGGTCAGAGCTAATAAATGGTATTTACACATACATATTAACGGTTTTAAATGAATTGGTGAGTGCAACTTATATTATAAAAAAACCTTTTCTAAGATTGCTAAAGTCTTAAAACCGTTATAGTAATCTAATATTAATAATAATAAGCTTCTTACTGACTTATATAAAGCTGGAGTAACCAATGAAGTCTGTAGAGACACTCCGCAGGTGAATAAACTGTTAAGAAGCTTAGACGGCAAAGCCCCTTAGAAAGTGGCCTATGCATTCATTTCATTTGGGAGTGGCTCAATTCAGCACACCACTTCCGATGGTTCCGACTTGGTTTAAAGTATCCTCTGTGTAGACAAAAAACATCCGTTTGAAGGCGAAAAGTCCCTCCCCAGAGTTGTACGCTGGCTTTTGGACCGCCACGTAAAAAAACACCCCGAATGAAAAGAACAAAACGGATTAGAGACCCACGAGATATACGACACCATTAACAGTATTATGACCAACACTCTCTTAAAGTCCAGAATTGGGGATCGCAAGCGGGTCTGGGGTAGAATCTGGAGAATGCGGATCTACTTGTGTTCACAAGAAAGTATGGAGGACGGTCAAACTCCTTCCATGGGGGCTCACTTCCATAAATCGGATTCAATTCTCACTCAAGGACCGTGCCACCCTGCAAACTGCTGTGGAAGAAAGTGTGAGAAAGGCCAGTAATGCGTTATATGCATGTGGGAAGATGCTCGGCATAACCTAGGCACTTTATAACTCTCTCTTGCACCAGTGCTACATAGCTTCTGTAAGACCAATATTGATCAACGGTGCAGTAGTATGGAAGAAATCTACCTACCGGAAGCCAATGGTAAGAGTTCAGAGTTCGCTGCACTAGGAAAAACGGGAGCTCTTTATGGTTGGCTTTTAAAGCAGAGATTTTACTATTCGGAAAGCTAGCTTCTAACGCATCGGGAAGCGACTCCAAAGTTAATATTTACGTTGACAATCAAACAGCAATACAAGCAGTAAACCCATTTTCCATATCGGCCCGAAGTGTCTTGGGTAGCAGAGCAATGGCACCAATGGCAATAAAATAGTGGACGATATTGTTAAGAGCGGTGTACGGCTGTCATCCGATAACGTGGCCGACGTTGGTAAACCCATGCATTGTCTTTAAAACGACTTAGACAGAGCATGGCATGGAACGTTAAAATTCAATGGCATGATTTATCGACACCCAAAATTGCAGAAGTCATGGGAAAATACAAAAAATCAAAAATACACAAAGTTCCTGCACACTATTAGTAGAAGAAACTGTATGAACATGATTGAAATACCTACAGATTAAAGTCTGGTGGCTCCACAGGTTTGCAGCAAATGTCAAGATCAAGGCATCAGGGAAGCAATGAAACATCTCCTGTGCAATTCTTCCGCACAGCAAGGTAAAGTTTCAAACATTTGGGGTCCTCACAGTATAAGACACTGGTATCGATAGAGCGGCCACGAAACCTATTGAAACTCACATCAAGCGCTGGCATCGTGAAGACTGACTACTTCTCTTGAACAAGGTAACAACATGGTTGTTTCAAAGCATAGGTTGAAACGATACAAACATGCAAACCCAAAGAGTCCGAGAACAGCAGGTGAGAATAGATATCCATGATAAAACGGACCATTAGAAAGTGAATCAAACGAAATCATATCCTAAATGATTAAAGCATAAGGGGATGATTTGGCGGAAATATTGTATTGCCCGGGCTCAGAGACACCAGGAGGTGGGGTCAAGTAAATGCAACTTGTCACAAAATGTATTCGAACCATTACAAACGTATGAGCTTTGCTCAAATATTCTATCAACATAATACTTGATGGTGGTACCGTGGCGATCGGAACATGACAGCAAGAAGTTTAGTTCGGATTAAAGTTCCACACTGACATGCTGATTAGGCTTGCCATGCTTACTCCTAATATTAATATACTTGTATATACAGCTATGAGCACAAAATAGTAAGATTTTCTTCATAATTTTAAAATTCTTAATTTTATCTTCAAAATCTATGCCAACCCCCTCAAAGTAATCCCTCTTGGCCCCAATACACTTGTGCCAAAGCTTTTTTCCAATCTTCAAAACAGTTGTCAAGGTCAATTTCCGGAATAGTCTTCAATGCGGGTAGCGATTCACGTTTAATGTCTTCAATGAACTCAAAACAGTTCCCAGGAGCGGTGGGTTTAGTTTGCTGTATAAACGCATTATATCAGATCGTGAGTTTCTCGGTCGTAAACATAGATCCAAGATTCATCGCCAGTATGAAAACGTATCATTTTTCATGACATCCTGGTAGTCGGAAAGCATTATTTTAAAGAGGCTAACGCGACGCTGTTTTTCGAAAAAATTTAGTGAATTTGGAACCAGTTGTGCTTTCACTTTTCTTAGGCCAAAATTATATTTCAAAACTGATCCTTCCGATTAATCGTCGATTCTCAAGCACCAATTCCTTTATTTTATTGACGTTCTGATTATCAGTTGATGTTGATGGCCTGATCGTGGTTCGTCGTCAAGGCGTTCTTGACCCTCTTCGAATAATTTCTACCAGTCAAAAACACTTGCTCACAACAAAGAATAATCACCGAAGACCTTTTCTAACATTCTTAACGCTTCACCACAGAAATTTGATTCCGCACACAAAATTTAATGGAACTTCTTTGCTGAATAGTTTCACTCAACGTAAAAATCGCTGCCAGTATTCTAAGCAGTGACAGCGAAAGTCTACGCAACAGTGCAAAATAAAATAGAAACATAAGAAAATCTACCTATACAAAGCAAAACACCAATATTTCACCAATACATACAAACCTGCAAACTTGCAACATGGCCGCAAGTGTGTACATTGTACAATGCGCGCTGGTTGTTGTTGTTGTGCTTGCGGTTGCTATTATTAACATTGCTTAGCGCGCGGGCAATTAACAAATCGGCAGATCTTTTTCAAAAGCGCAACAAAAGTCAATGTTGCACAAACGTAATGCAATGTTGCAAAGGGCGAACACAAAAGGTTGGCCAGCAATGGCAAAGGCTGCAAACAGTGTTTGACTGCCGACATATATTTTCATAGTTTTTGTGTGTTGCACTCATTTGTAGTGGTGTAGCGGTAATATATATGTGCGGCATAGTAAAACAGACCAATAGTCATAAACGCGCCGCAGCAACAATAAAGCAAACAGCAAATGAAATGAAAACAACCGCAAGAACAATAGTCACACCGAAATGCCCTTTCAGCTATTTGTCTGCATGCGGCGCAGCGCTGGTGGCGAGGTAATTGTTGCAGACAGACAAGCCAAAAGGTGAGCGTCTCAACAATTTGTAAGAATATTTCAAGGCAGCGGGCAACTCAACCGTTGATTTTTATGTCAGCGCAGATTGGTTTGTAAGTCTGTTTGTAATCGGTTTATGTGTGATGTGTGTGTGCGCGTGTTTGCAGTGTGACTTTTCGCTCGACACTTGGCAAAACCAATAATGTGTTGCAACAACTAAATTGCCAGTGTTGCGCGCACAACTTGGTGGGCAGGCGGCATTATTTATATGTGTAAGAATTCTACAACATTTTTGTTGACTGTCTTTTATTTGCTTTCAGTTTGCATGTGTCTAAACGAGATATGAATTTTGTGCTTGCAACAGCAAGGTAGGCTTTAAAGTATGCTAGACGCAGACAGTGTCATCGGCGTCGCATATTTAATAAATGCGATCCAACACTGGCGTGTTCTGAGTTCCTCCGCTTAGAACTCCTTTCTGCACTGCATAAACTGCTTCGAACTGAATTTTTACTTGCAACAACGTCTCTTTTTCCTCTCTTCCTCCTTTTCTTTAAGTTTTCATTGTCGATATGATAAACATGTGTCGGACACTTCGTTTAACTGCCCAAATCAAATAATTTAATTAATTTACAAAAGAGTTTTTAAAGTTAACCGCCAAGACCACATATTGAGGCTCCTCCATTTATGAAAATCTTCCATATATTATAACTCAGCGGCCTTGCATGTCGGTTGATAGCTCTGATTCATATTGTAATGTACTTAAGACTGACAATAACCGCAGAATCTTATACGCCAGGCATATAAATCGCCACGCGTATCTAGATAACACTTTGTTAAAGCAACCGAATCTGTGATCTACGTGCACTCACACATTTTGGTTGGTGTATGTATTTAAGCATATTGTTATGGTCATTGCGACATCCTCAGCGCCACATGATGAACCGCAACCGTAGCGAGTGGTCGTAAAAGGTTGATTGTGGTAATGTTACCCGAAGGAAAATTAAGTTTAAATTTTTTTTAATTTTAAAGTGCTGACGGCATGTAAAGCCAGCAACTTTTATGTTTGTTAAAAAAAATGTTTTTTTTTTATTAACAAAAACGGCATTTTTTTTTTAATTTTCAACTTTAACACATCAACTTTAATCTTCCATTTCAACTTCTTCTTCATTCTTTATTTTCATTTACAACTTCACCTTCAACTTCAATTTTCCATTTCAACTTTATCTTTTTCTTTCCTTTCATTTTCAATCTCTTTTAATTTTAACTTAAACTTTAGTTTTAACTCCAATTTAATTTCCATTTTTACCTTCCTCTTCAGCTTTATTCCTCCTTCCAACCTTATGTTTCGCCTTTAGCGTCATCTTTATTTTCTATCTATTTTCATTTTGCTTTTCGAATTCAACTATAAATTTAAGCCCAACTCTAACTTCAACTTCTTTTTCACATTCATTTTTATTTCTATTTTTATTTTTATTTTCATCTTCATGTTCGCCTTCATATATAATTGCAACTTCAACTACAACTTCAACTAAACTTCAATTTCAACTTCGAATGCAACTTCAATTTCAACTGCAACTCCAAATTCAATTTCAACTCCAATTTAAACTTCAACCTCAATTTCAACTTCAACTGTAACTTCAACTCCAACTATAACTGCAAATTTAAATTAAATTTCAACTTCAACTAAAAATTCAACTATAATTTTACTTCAACCTCATCTTCAACTTCTACTTCAACTGCAACTTCAACATCAACTACATTTTTTTTTCATCTCCATCCTTAATCTTATTTTCGTTTTAAATCTCAACTGAATCTTTACCTTTACCTACTTCATCTATATCTCTACATAATCCCATAACTACATTTACTGCTAAGCTCCTCTGCATATATCATTGCCTCGCTAACATTTTGACTACTGGGTTATGAGTATTCTATCCGTCATGTGTTTGCGCTACGTGCGTATGAGTAATTTGCAGTGTCTGTACGCGCGTATAAGCCGCACCGCACATTCCGTGCGAACGTGTGGTACGTGTTCGCTTTAAAATCATAATCATGCTCATAATAATAAAAGTAATAATATATGATGAATATGGGCGGAGGACAGCGATAAAATTCAAACTGGCTATCTCTTCCGTCGTCCGTCCGTCCGCGCGTTGCTCCTTGTGCAACCATTTGTGGACAGTACAACGTCCATTCGCCCGTCCGTCCGTGCGTCAGTGTGGTTGGTTTGCTGCGCGTTTGTGTATGCATTATTTGTGATGGCGGTGGCGTTTGCCGTTGCTCTTGTTGCCACCACAACTACCGCGCTACACTTCACTGGTCAGTCAGCGCGTTGTTACGCTGTAAACCGATCTGTCGAACGAGCGTCGCGGAAACGCTGCGCGCAACGTACAACCGTTCAACTGTTCAACAACAAGATCGGATTTGAAAGAAGCGCTGTTTTTTTTTTTGCACTTAGCAAACGGTTGCAAGATACGTTTCATTACGGCCACAAGAACAAATAAGTCATAAGACCTACCGGTCTTACACCAACGACAAACGCAGCGCTGCGCAACGCCTGAAAAGCCAACAACACTTTGCTGTTGTTTGTGGCTGTGTGGCTAGCACCGTTTGCTGGCCGGCTGCTGCGTTGTTGGCGCGTTGAGCTGCGGCAAAATGACGATTTGATGATAATGACGTTAAGGAGTGAGCGCACACGTAGCACACACACTCTGATATAAACATACACACACGCGCCGCTAACAAACACGTGTTGCGCTGTACGTACAGTAGCACAACAATATTAATATGACGAAAAACGCACAGCAACTCATAACTTGTCGGAATTAGTTGCCAATAAAGTTTTGTGTTTTTTGCCAACGGCATTCGCGGTTTGGTCCGCCATTCGGTTGCTGCTGCTGCCAGCAATAAAAGTGGCAAACACAGCCAAGTGTGCAATAAAATTAATTAAATTTGTTGAAAGACAAGCGTGGATGAAATCATCCATTGTGCTGGCGCAACACCAGTGAGACAGCGGCAGAACATGTTGCAAGCAACGGATATGTGGTTTCAACTCCTCGTAATTATTAACTAATAATAATTAACTTATTAATGCATTCTCGTGATGCGTCGTAGTATGCAGCACAAACGAGTGCAGTCTTAGCCGCAACATATATACGCACATATATATAAGTATGTATGTGTTCATGAGCGCTTCTATAGTCGCGTACAAGTTGAACTAGTCTAAAGTGCGCAGCGGTTGTCTTGTGTTCCTATCAGCGAAAGCATCTGTGGCACGCTCTTTGCCAGTTAATGTTGTCACATTAAAAGAGTCACTTTTGTGAGAGCATAAAATAATCTAGATATTTAACTATTAAGAAAATGCATAATAAATATATATGTATATACTACAATAAATGTAAAAATGTAAATATGCGGATATTACTTAGAATACTGTGGCAGCCAATAATGAATTAAACCAAGCAAGGAAACAAAGCAAAAACTTAGCGACGAATAGAGTTTGTATAGAGAGATTTCGGTTATAAAACGGGTATCACAAAATGCTATTTATTCCTTCAGCTTCTTTTTTTTTCTATCTATTTTCATCTTTCATTTCAGCTTCAACTCCAACTTCAATTTGAACTTCAATTTCAACTTTAACTTCAACTTAAAATTCTACTTCATGTTTACTTAGCTTTTATCTCCATTTATATTTTTATTTTCATCTTCATGTTGGCCTTCATTTTTAACATCAACTTCTTCCTTTTTAATTTCCTCTTTCACCTCTCCTTTCACTTCAACTCCAGCTTCAACTTAAAATTCAAATTCAAGCTCAATTCCAACTTAAACTTCAACTGCAACCTCAACTTCAACATCAATAATCGTATATACAAGTATATATGTATACTTCCGGGTAATAAGTAACCAAGTAGATTTGGAAAAACAAACTTTTTTTCTACTCCAGCTGCCTAACGTAAAGTTGGAGCATCGTCATCCGTGAAATATGTATCGGCCAACACAATCGAACGCTGCCATTCGCACAGATAATGTTTCAGCATTTCTTCATGACATCATATTTCGCGCATGCACTGCATTCCAGGGAATTAAGTAATTTTTTGCAAATTTCAGAAGGTGAGATCTTAAGAGTAGATGTTCTTTGATGATCCTTACAATATTAGAATCTTACAATATTACTAAGTTCTCTTAAGCTTAGAAGTAGCAGTTTTTGGTCTGTCCACGATCAACAATTCAAAGTAACTTTGTGGTATGCTCGGTGTTGCTAGTGTTCCAAGTCGTGAGAAGTTCTTCTAAGGTACATTACTTCAAACAACCCTTGCTGAAGCTGAATGGTCTAGGTCTTAGGGGAATTGTGATTCCAGCTGCCTCCAACCTGTCCATCTCGACTGCATTTTCACTTCCTTCTATTCTTATAGGACTGAGTACCCAGCCGATATTCATGATGATGATCAAAGTTAGCTACTGAGAGCGCCATGTTATTGCTTGATTGCAATGAAACCTTATATTGGCGCTAGAGAAGGTCTTAATTGCCGTTTGGCTATGCACGTGAGGATTTATGGACTTTCTGGTTGGAGCATACCTTCAGTTATGCCTACAATTTCGGCCTGAAAAACTGAATTATAGTTTGAAGGCAGTTTGTATGGATTACTACAGTAGATCCTACTTTTTTGATCAGTCCGTAAATATGGAACTGTTGATCAAAGCCGTTGGACCATTATTTTCTATAGGAGAGTGAAAACGTTATGTTTAGTACCTCATGAGTGTCCTATCCTCGGTCGCATTGTCAATTTAGCCCAAGTTCATTAGTGATCCTCTGTTGAGATCGCGGAGATCTCAAGGTCTCTTTTTATAGGCCGGGATAGACGTTTAAAATTCTTTCCAAAACAGATGATAGTGAGATCGTTTGCGTAATAGAGGACTCTAAAAAAACCTGTTGTTTAGAAGTAAAATTTCATTGATGAAGTTAACCCAAAGTAAGAGGGATGATTCCTGACGGGGTGCCACAGGTAAAGTAGTGAACGATTTTTATACCTTCCCCATCGTATATGGCTTGTCTATTGCTTAGCTTATAACTTAATCAGGCCAGCAGGTTCTGGTAACGTTAAAAAAGCGATAGTCGATATCAGTGCAGCCGAACTAGCGCATTTGAATTCACCTCCACGCCAATGAATGTCGCAGAGGTGAAATCGATTGTCCCAACTACCTCCGATACCTGACGTACGCATGCTGTCTGAACCCTCAGCGATTGGACTTAAGGACTGTCAACTCAGCAGAATTCAACAACAGTATCTAGTAAAAAAACTTACTGTTCCAAACGAGGTTAGATCTCCGAAAGTACAGCCCTTGGCCGGATAAAATCCAGTCCGGGTCAATTCCCGTAACGCAGAGCCGGCTTTTGTGGGAATCGGAATACTGCACAGTGAGACCCTCCTCCTCGGGCAGTTTCTGCTGAGGTGCTTTCGCAGAAATCATCTCTGCAGTCACCTGCTTGGAACAGAATCGCCTCCAGCTTCAAGAGGTCCTTTTTTAACTACGTCGACGACATAAAGCAATACGTCGACCAGACTTCGGACGCTATTAACTTCAGACATGCACTGACCGCCATTCACAGTGAATAGCGAACTTGAAGT
Source organism: Bactrocera neohumeralis (assembly GCF_024586455.1). Lineage (NCBI taxonomy): Eukaryota > Metazoa > Arthropoda > Insecta > Diptera > Tephritidae > Bactrocera > Bactrocera neohumeralis. The sequence continues at coordinate 15,970,381 of NC_065920.1, forward strand.
CAAGCCACCACCCATTGTTGACGAAGAGCTCGAGTTGTCGCGAGAATCGAGAGTGAACCTTGAACTAAACATACATATGCGCTCTGAATTTGTATAAAAATAAATCGTCGTATATGAACTGTTGACAGTCTTAAAGTGAGTGGTCAGACTTCACTGAAACCAGAAAAAATCATTGATTTGAACTGTTGACAGTCTTAAAATAGGTGGACAGACTTCACTGAAACCAGAAAAAGTCATTGAGCTGCTATAAGTGATACCTTTTTGAGTACGAAGCCCAGAATGTACACTAGCCTTAAAGATCAGGGTCACAACTGTAACCAGACGATATTAAATTTGACACTTGGTGGATATAATTCCGAAATTGCTTACTTGCACTTAAGTATATATAAAATATATGTATTACAATACACCAAAGCATCCTTAAGGTGGCTCCCTTCTCTACACTTGCCTACAATGTATGTAAGCCTTTGTGCGCATATACGCAATTATGGCTGTACTCACATGCCACTAAATAAGTGAGCGACTTCATTTGTTACTACTTTGTATATTTTATTATTTTTTCTTGCAGTCTGTCTTCTGCCTTTTACTGCCACGTTTGCTCTAGAACATGGAATTAGTTTTTCCCAACCCACGCGTAAATATTTTATAGAAACCGATATGCGTTCACCACGACAAAACACACACACACACACGTAGATGAACGGAGACTAGCAAAAGCCAGATTTTCAATATTAAACTAAGCCATAGTTCAAGCCACAGACGATGATGTGGAAAATACGCCTGTGTATGAGTGCGCCTGTCGTCGCGGTACAAGCTTAAGCGTGGCCACAACAGCGCTTTTTGACAGTGTCACGACAAAATTATGTTCTAAAGCTGACAACATTTAAATAAACGTGGCGCAGACGTGCGACAACAATACAACCGCGACATCAATAACAAAAACTCAACGCAAATATGTATGCGCGCTTGTGAATATGTATGTCGGAATAAGAACATAAAGCAGCATGGCGGAGCGCAACATGAATTGCTTGGCAGCAGCAAATAAAAAATATGAAAAAAGAGCGCGGCGCGTCGAGGAATTGGTAGTTTAGAATTTGAGCTTAGAATCGCGCTTTTAGTAGCGCTAGGCAGCTAAGAATGCGCACACGGCCCGTAAAATATTTTATATTAATATTGGATTTTGATGCGCTGTATTAACTTAAAAACTATTAAAAATCGGATAAACTTTTCATATTTGAGTTCCCAAGTAAATGTTGAGACAACAAGCACTTTCATACATTTATTGCTAGGGTCCAAACAGGCAACAACTTATATTCCCTACGATGGCGACTGGGATGGTAAATGAAGCGCTCAACATGCAACATGCAAATAAAAACAAAAACAACAACAAACAACATAAATATGAAGACTTTGAGTAAAAGGTAAGCGGCAAGGCAGTGCGCGAGTGCGCGCCAACATGCACCTTACACTAATGACCAAATGACACGATATCCACTTGTAGCTGACAAAACATATTTTCAGTTGGTTTATGTAAATGTATAGGTGACTGTTGGCTTGTAACGCACTAAATATATGCATATCACCCACTGCCTGGTGGGTAAGTGCACGCACACATGCGCTCACACAACGCGGCGGAAGCGTACCGCGTTGCGCGCGCCAACTGCAACGCATTGTGGCGAAATATTGTTGGCAATCAGCGCAAAGACATTAACACAGTCGCCGGCCATTTGACAAGAAAGTAAGCGCGTCGCTTGCAAGCCACATGAACGCATACATCTTTCCAACGCAGATGACGCCATCTCACTTGCTCCAGCTGACGCGCATGCGCTGCGCTGTCGCGCCCGTTGTTAATCTACTTGTGGCGCTGTGTGTATGTGTGCGTTTTGCCACCACCGCTTGTATGGCCGCAAGGTTACTGCATTTGGTGGGGCACGTTCATCATTTGCGCGCATGCGTAATGACTTAGCACCTGGTCGCGCGCACATTAAAGCGCTGAGCGACATGACAACTCTTTGTATTTTCGCAGTTTCTACCATGTATTGTTATTGTTATTGCTGGCTGTGTGTGCCTGCCGATTGGTGGTGGAAGTTATTTAATTTAAATGTGGCAGCAAATACAAAGGTGTGCAAGCACAACAAATCATAGCGGTGGAAGAAGCAGCGCGCAGTTGTTTGTTGCATTTTTGACCTCTTTCGTCACACAAAACTTGCCAGTCGTCAGAGCCGCACTCTCCACACCGGCACCAGCAGCACCACCGCCGCGCTTCAACCCGCAAGCAGCACAGCAATCGGCGTCTTGTACGAAATGTGGAATGCTAACGTTGCAAGTACAGCAGTTGTTGTCAAGTTGTTTACAAATGACACACAACGAATGCAGCGCGCATTGCTCGCTACTCGCTGACATGACAATACCTACACATACAGCAACATGGCGTCTGGCCGCGCAAAAAGTTATTGGTCGATTGTGTCGGCTGCTTGACGACTTCTCGGCTGGCCTCTGTGCGCGGTGCGCTGTGGCGGCGCTGATTCTTAGTTACGCTTTTTGGTGCGCTTGCTTGCCGATGGCTGATGGCCTCTCCTCATGTAAGCGCTTTAGTTCTTTGCACTTTTTTGTTCTTGTTGTTATTGCTGTTCATCATGTTGGCCAGCAGCATAATTCTGCGTTGCATACAACAAAATGGTGTACAAGTATTTAAGCCGACATTTATGCGCACAACCGCCGACTATGAAGATCAATGTGTACGTGTGTGTGTATATGTATGTATATGTTTAGAGAAATTCTATGTGGGTTTGAGGAGTGGCCAGTAAATGAATAAATATATAGTGGAACAATGTAATGAATATGTATTGCGCTTTATTGGGTTCGTCTACGCAACGGTGGCAACTAATATGTTAGCTAGAATATAATTTATATATTTAATATTTGTACGTATATATATAACATACATATATATTCATTATTGTGGCTCACAAAAAAAAATATTACTCTTAGACACCTCTAAGTTAGCCTACCACTCCAAGTACGCGCTCGCTCTAAAGTGTAATGGGAGGGTTCTCCGCCTTACTATTTTCTAATTATTATTATCAGTTAGACAAAATCAAATCTAGTTTCCAACTAGTTATTGAAATATCTCGTTTTATACCTTTTGTGGAAATTGTAATGTCAGATCGATATCCCAAAATTTGAAGGGCTAGTTCGAGGAAAGTTCGAGTTCTGATCTTCGATTTTTGGTATGAAGATATTACTCAGCAATACTATAGCATACATATAGGTACTCTAACTATATGTAATTTTTCAATAGTCGTTTCTTTAAAATCACGCGTGAATCGAAATGTTATTGTCATGTTATTTGTGTTCAGTATTGTTTGGCATTTTATCATGGAAAGACTTATGCCTGAACAACGTTTACAAATTATTCAACTTTATTATGAAAATTTACGTTATGCTAGCAGTATGTTTCGAGCGCTTCACTCAACTTATGGTCAACATAATCGACCTACTGAGACAACTATTCTCTACACCATCATCCATCTTAAGATCCAGTAATCATTATTGAATAATATTCGACCAAATATTTACGTCCAGCACTCAGTAAAGAAAATATAGGACCGCGCGAGAGTGTCAAATTAGACGACTGGCCATTTACGTCGATATCTTAAATTGAAAGCGTACAAAATAAAGCTTGTGCAAGAACTGAAGTCGCTCGAACTTTCCAAACGACGTAGTTTCACTCTGTGGGCTTTTGGAAAGTTCCAAGAAGATCCGACTTTTTCGAGCCAAATATTGTTCAGCGATGAGATCCATTTTTGGCTCAAAGGTTATGTAAACAAGCAAAATTGTCGCATTTGGAACGAAGAGCAACCTGAAGAGTTTCAAAAGCTCCCATTTCATCTAGAAAAATAATGGCTTGGTGTAGCTTGTGAGCCGGTAGAATCATAGGTCCATATTTATTCAAAAATTATACCGGTGAGAGGGTAACCGTCAATGGCGACCGTTTGTGCGCCATAATAATCAACTACATATTTGATGCCTGAAATTCAAGCTCGAGATCTTGGCGACATTTGCTTTCAACAAGATGGCGCCACTTTCCGCACATCGCATCAATTAATGGATTTATTAAGAGAACACTTCGTTGAGCAGATAATTTCACGTCTTGGACCCGTGGGTTGACCATCAAGATCGTGTAATATCACACCGTGAGCTATTTTTCCTGTGTGAGCCCTTGGAGCAAAATATCACGCGTGTCATTCGCCAGTTATCAGTCGAAATGCTCGAAAGAGTCAACGAAAATTGGCCTCAATGGGCCATCTAAGATAATTTTTAAAAACTAAATGCCATACGATCGCTATTTATGTTGTTTACAGTAACTTAAAATGTTCATCTCTGCTGAAAAGTTGATTTACTTTTTTACAACTTTCGACGTGGCTTTACTCATCAAACAATTGATGATCCATCAAGGGCAATTGATGGTATGATATTGATGGTCATCCAAAATCTGTTGTTGTTCCGGAAAAATTGATGTTATGGGCATGATATTGACATGTGACTCTACTGTTTGAGTTGGTGTGATTAGCACACATTCAATATTGCATGAACATTTGAATGCGAAAATAATTTATTCACGTTGGATCCCACAAAGTGTGTCAATCGCTATAAAAGGGCTTGTGTGGATTGATTGAGAGAAATGTTAAATAGGCTTCGCATCGCGTCTATGACGTCCTGACAGATGAAAAATCGTCGAATGGCTTCTTTTTATTCCCGTGCTTAAACAAAATCTGCGAGGACAACCTTTTTCTATACCTGAAGAGGCGGTTAATGTGTTAAGAATGCATATTTTGGAGATAACTTAATCAGAGTGGCAAAAATGCTGCGACAATTGGTTTAAACGCTTACAAAAGTGTATAGATTTTAATGAGAATATTTTGAAAAACAGTAAAGTGATTTTTGATATAATATTTGTTTTTGTCCTCCAATCCCGAAATAAAAAAGGCAGCAATCGTATAAAAAAAATCTTAGGGTAAAAATTGTTAGTTAAATATTGCAAAACTAAAGGCATTTACAGGTCTCCCAATCTATTGTTGCTTTCGTTGTTTTTGCGTTTTACGTGTAAACTCATAAAAAAGCTATACAATTTTGGTGGAATGAAAGGTATGAGGGTTCAAAGTGGAGCTTTCGTTGCTGCACAGTGTTCGTATTCTGCAAATATGCGACCAAATATCTTAGATAATGTGTAGAAGGAATTTATTATACATATATTGCTAAAGAACAGTACAAAAATTAAATAAGAAAGAAATAAAAAATTTAATAATAAAAATTTTAAATATTTATAAACCTAATAAAAAAATAAATTTTAATTTTAAGTTTTTTTTTTAAATAAAAAAGAATATATTATATATAATATGTACATATTTTTTTTTTCTTATTTAAAAAAAAAAAAACATTAAAATAATTTTTTTTATTTTTTTATTATTTTTTTAAATTAATTTTTATGGAAAATGATTTATTTAATTTTTTTTTTTTAATTTTTTTTAATATTATTTTTTTGTAATTTTTTTATAAATATTTAAAAACCAATGAGTCTGCAGCAATTGAAAATTTGCTTCACCAAATTGCTTGCTGTTATTGCTGTTGTGGCAATGTGGGTCCACATTTTTATTACTTGCCAACGCAATCGAACTCTGCACCAGACTTTCGACATTAAAACGCCAAGCGCTGACACCGAAATAATTAAAGTACCGCTGAACGCTGAGCGCATGCGCCCAAGTAACTCAAGTGATCGCATTCCTCGCAACTAAAAGAAGCTACAACGAAATACATGCAGCATATGTATGTTTCCATGCCAGCGCTTGAATGTAGGAGCTCGTGTAGGAATTTGAGGGAACAAAACCTTCTTTATTATAGCAGCGAACTCACAACATGAGAAAGTGCCATAATTGCAAACAAATATACCACATATACATATATGTATATAGATATATATAATGTAGTGTGTGTAAACTGTAGTTATTTGTTAGAAAATCGTTTATTGCTTTTCGCGATTTTATTGCCTGCGTTAGACATAAAAACGCGTTTGTCTTTCCGCAATACTAAAATTATTTATAGTTGCAACTCTTGAACCCCGCGGATGTTGATATGCACACATATGTGCGCACGTGTGTGTAAGTGTTGCATATCGGATGGTGTGTGTGTTTGGCCAATCGGAATGTGGCAAAGCGTGAGTGTGTGATGAAATGTCTGTCTCTTTGTAGAATAGCATACGCGCGGGCTTAGAGGATATATAAGTCGCCAAGTGGGTGAATAAATCGAGTAAGTGGGATCACTGGTGAGGTAGTGACTGATTGGTTTAGTGACCCTTAACACTGCAATGTCTTAAAATCAACATGCAATAGGGTGAATTGTGGCACAGGTTTTTGGTTTAGGCAGTAAAAATTATTAAAAACTTGGCTAGTTGGAGGGCAGCCCAATAATAAAAGTGGTGGAAAGAAATTTGCTCTAAAACATTTCGTAAGTTATTAGTGGAGGATCCGTATTGAAACGATAGTGGTTTGGGGACAAACTAAAGTCTTTTTCCGAAATGGTTGTGACCAACGTTTTTATTTTCAGCCAGTTGAGATATCGGAGGCACCTCTAGTAGTAAGAAATCAAGTTTCAGGTAAATTCTAGCTTCTGTTTTGATTTCAGAGATATAAACAAATCTTGTTTGACAATTCAAAAGTCTTTGGTTATTTTTTTTAATGCTTTTAAACAATTACTTCAATACTTAAAAAAAAAAAAATTTATTCATTTATTTTTTTTTTGGAATTTCCATATCCAAACCAATTTTCTCTTAATATAGCTACACTCTCTTCATAAGAAACCAGTGAAACCATTCATTATGCACCGATTATGGTCAGTTAGTATTATTCCATTTAGTAGCATAGAAACGGCATCTATTAATGAAAAATTACAACGAATTAATCAAAAGTCAATGCTCATCAGCTACCAAGGAGCATTTATGCAGCATATATGAAATGTAAGATGCGACTTGAAACTCCCAGTGAACTAAAATTATGAATCACCTGAATATTATGCTCATCTTTTGTACGCAGGGATTATAGCGATGCCGTTGACGACAATTTATGCCAAACTTTGTGAAAATGTCTCATCAAACAACAAAGTTTTCCATACAAGAACTTGATTTTGATCGTTCTGTTTGTATGACAGCTATATGGTATAGCGGTCCGATCTAGAAAACTTCTTCAGATATCGTAGCATTGCTTTAAATAACAGCTTACATCGAATTTCGCGACGATATCTCACCAAACAGAAAAGTTTTCTATGCAACAACTTGATTTTGATTATTCAGTTTATATGGCAGCTATGTGCTATGATGATCCGATCTAGAAAATTTCTTAATATATCGTAGCAATGCTTTAAAGAGTAGCTCACACAAATTTTCGTGAAGATATCTCATCAAATAACCAATTTTCCCATACAAGAGCTTGGTTCTGATCGTTCTGTTTGTATGACAGCTATATGCTATAATATATATAGATATAATAGATATCATGGTGTTGCTTCAAAGAATAATTTATACTTAATTTCGTGAAGATTTCTCATCAAACAATAAAGGTTTCCCTACAAGAACTTAGTTTTGACCGGCCAGCTTGTATGGCAGCTATATGATATAGTATAGCCGATCTTGAAAATTTATTCACATATCGTAGTGTTGCTTCAGAGAATAACTTATACCAATTTTCGTGAAGATATCTCGTGAAATAAAATTTTTTTCCATACAAAGGCCAGAGTTTGAGAGGTCAGTTTATATGGCAGCTATATGCTATATTCTCCAATATTGAGCAGTTCCGACAAATAAACAGCTTTTTGAAGAAAAAATGACGTGTGCAAAATTTCAGTTCGATATCTCAAAACCGAGGGACTAGTTGCGTATATGTGAGCGAACAGAGAGGCAGACATGAGTAAGTCAACTCAACTCGTCATGCTGATCATGTATACACACATTGAGATCTCTGATGTTCTCTACTGACTGTTACAAACTTAATATGCTTTGCTCAGGGAAACTCAGTTTTTATTCCTGTCACACACCATTCACGATTTGAGCACAGTCGCACACCTAAAAGGTGGTTGGAAAAAAAAACTTTGATCTAATATCGATAATTTTTCGTAATCATGAATTACTAATCATCAAGTATTTTTCCTCTAGCTTAGCACTCTAATATACACTAAGTAACCTTTCAAGCACCCAACTCACTAAATGTTGCTGCCTTTCGGTTTGCTGGGTAGCTAGCAGTAGCCTTTTTCACCCATTACCAGTATGCTAAATTAAGTTACAGCTCAATGCAAAATACAAAAAATTCGCAAAATACTTGCATACATTCCGGAAATTTACAGAACAAATAGGGAGAAAAGGTAGGCGCAGAAAAACGCGAGTCGCCACCAAAACAGCGCATTTACTTACGCCTCGCGGTGTTGAAATGCTGCAAATGCGCAAATGAATGCGCTGTACATTGAAAAATTGTGACAAAGTAGTCGCCCAGCCGACAGCCGATTGACTCAGCCGCACAAAGGCGACTCTACGTATAACGCATAGTTGTCGAAGGCAAGCAGGACGGCAGGCAGGACTGCGCCAGCAGCTGCAATGCAATATCAGTGTCTCGCCAATTCGCTGGTAAAGTCAATAGCTGACTGCTGCCTGCAGTGATATTCGCGTTTAAAAGGACACCCGTTTCGGCGCGCTTACATCAATATGCACATAGCAACGAGCGGCCGACAAGCCAGAGCCTAAACATAGAAATTCTGTAATTATATTGCACGCCCCTAGGGAAAACTAATTTACATGATTAATTTAACGCAAAAAGAAAACATTTAAAAAATAGACTCAAAAGCGGCGTTGACGTTGATGCTGACGCCGGTCGCGTTTGTCGGCAGCAAAAAGGTGATTGTGGGTCTGCAACGGCGACTGCATCGACGAGCGACTTGCGAGTTTGGTGGCCAAGTTTCTGTAAAATAAATACTTTGCTTTGTATTTTATGGATTTTAATGAATATTGAAAAATTGTTGGTATATGAGACATATCACAGTACAGCTAGTTTTAAGTCTTAATTTTTTTTTTTAATTTTTCAAATAATTTTTATAATAGCCAAGACGGAATTTGATTCATGCGTACTATACACAAGGCTACTGTTGGAAAAAACTGTGTTGAATATTGATATTCAGTCTTAAAATAGTAGAGGGTACGAAATGCCTTCAGAATATGCAAGCATACGGAATTATTGAAATCAGATAGAAGAAATCATTCCGAAAAGGTGCAGTGTTATTTATTAACCGACAACATTCTACGTTGTCAGCGTTCAAGGTTTTCAGGCTTTTATAGGTGTTCGGACAAGCATTTGCTTTTACTATGGAATACATTTTGACCTTCGGAAAAGATGAAAGCATTTTTCTACGATTAAAAATTATATTTAGATTAAGTTTTGAACCGTTATCTAATTTTCGAACCCATAATTAATCAACACAAAATAACCGTTAACCTCCGTTGCACCGAAACTATAATACTTTTCACAAATACAATATATTCTTTACGGAAACTTGATTTAGATCAGTGAGTTTGTATGGCAGCTATAAGATATCGTTATCCGATCTGAACAATTTCTTGAGAGCTTGAACAGCTGTCATGGATAATTTCTCATGCCAAATTTTGTGACGCTATCTTATCAAATGAAAAAGCTTGCCATACAAAAACTTGTTTCCGATCGGTCAATTTGTATGGCAGCTATATATTATAAAGATTCGATCAGAAAAATTTCTTAGCTGAATGTACCGTTACGATGAAAGTATTGTTTGTGCCAAATTTAGTGAATATATTTCAAGAAATAAAAAAGTTTTTCATACAAGAACTTAATTTCAATCGTCCAGTTTGTATGGCTGCTATATGCTACAGTGGCTCGAAATCGGTGATTACGACAAATTAGCAGCTACTTGGGGAGAAAAATAGGTGCGTAAAGTTTCAGATCGCTAGCTCATAGGTTATTAGTCAAATACTTATTATACTATGGGTCAAAATATGGTTATATCGTCACCTAAAATGCAAAATAAAGTTACATCTCTGTTCATAAATTTACAGGCGAGGAAAAACGATATAATGAAAACCACTCATATTGAAGCATAAGTTGAGTTTCGGTTATAAAATGGTTATATATTGGTTACATCTAATTTCCTAAAAAAATCCACTTCAGTAGAACTTTTTTGCAGTGCAAAAAGTCATATATTTAAAACTCTCGACCAGCAAAAAAAAATAAAAAATCGCCCCAGCGCTTAATCATAACAACTATTGTCTCAACGCTTATATAATCATAAACGCCGATGGCCTGTTAATATTTCCAAAATTTTCCGTAAACAATTCAACGCCATTTATTTGGTCACCAGCGCTGTCACCAAATGGATGCCAGTGTCAAAAACTAAAAGGACAATGCAACCATTGTAAAGCCGGTGACAAAAGTCGGTTAACCAAATAAATATTTCAGTTGCAACAAAAACATTTGAAAATTGCAAGTATGTGTGTGTGTGAGTGTCACAAATTTGCCATTTTTAATTTTCATTTGTTGTCAATGAATGTCAGCTAGCTTGACATGTGGCCCAAAGGCATGAAAATTACCGTAAAACCAAATAAGTAGAGCTGCAGGCAGCAATCGTTGTTGTTGTTGTTGTTGCTGCTGCACACCAAACAAATCTGTGAAAATATGCAACACAACTATACCTATACACACACATTTGATTGCTTTTGGCAATTGAAAACAACAAAAACAGCACAAACATTGTGGGTGTTCGCCAGGCACTCATTTGTTGTTGCTGTGTTTTGTAACTGTTGTTGTTATGCTTTTTCTTAATGTGTTCGGCTTTGTCTTGAAATTCCGTTTATAATTGGATTATGAAATTTATGCGCGTGTCTTGCCACGCAGCAACACGTCTGCTATAAATCAGCGCCTGCCTCTGAGCCGATCGGCGCAAGTTCGCTGCTTAAGTCTTTTGTTACATGAGAGCCCAAATCTATTTGATGGCTTTTAAGTTTGACAGTTGGAATTTTTTCGGTGCTACCGCAATACGCAACGGTAATTAAGTGCTGGCAAAGCAGTGTGTATATATATGTATATGTTTAAGTGCACACACACACCCACACACAGCTGCTGATAGGCTGTGGCGCGTTTGGTCAATCGTTGTAAAAGCAAAAGTGTTGTCTCTACCAAAATCTGGTTGCACTGACATTTAACCTTACTAAAGTGTGAACCAACTTGCTGTTGTCGTAACGAAGGTGTTGAGTTGAGGGGCACGTGACTGCTGGTGTGTATATTTTTTAGTGTTAGTCAAGATTTTCGAACTGCCGCTGTGAAGGTGTGGTACTCGCAGCAAAAGATGCTAATAAATGAGCAAAAACTTAGGCAGTAAATTGGTTGTCTACTAACTAAATTGCTGATGTGCGCATAGTTAAAAAGTTAATTGCGTATTTTGACGACTTTAATACAGGCAACAATGTGGCGCGCTTGAATGGCAGCAAACAAAATTATTTTTATACCCTGAACGGGGTATATTAAGTATAAGTACGAAGTAAGACGCAGAAGAAAACGGCGGAGAACAAATAAAATGCTTATATGAATGATCAGCATGACGAGATGAGTTTATTTAGCCATTTTCGTTTGTCCATTTGTCGGCAATATACTCTAAAAAGTCACTCCGTTTTTGAGATATCCATCTGAAATTTGGCACAAGTCTTTTTCCTCACAAGCACTTGCTCATTTGTTGAAATTGTCGAAATCGAATCACTATTGCGTATTGTTGCCATACAAACTGAAGGACCGAAATCATGTTGTTCTATGGAAAACTTTTTCATTTGCCGAGATATCTTCACCAAATTTAGTACAGATCATTATTTAAGGTAATTATGCAATATCCTCAGAAATTGTTTAGATCGAATCAATATAGCATATTGTCGCCATACAAAGTGAGCCATAAAAATCATGTCGTTCTATGGAAAACTGTTTCATTTGACGAAATATCTTCACTAAATTCGGCACAGATCATTGTCTAAGAATAGGAAGAAATTTTTCATATCGGATTGCTAGAATATATAGCTGACATACAAATTGAGCTATCAAAATCATGTCGTTCTATGGAAAACTCTTTCATTTGACGAGATATCTTCACGAAATTTGGGACAGATCATTATCTAAGTCAGTGACCAAATCCTTGAAGAAATCGTTCAGATCGGATCACTCTAGCATATAGCTGCTATCCAAACTGAAGGAACAAAATCAAGTACTTATATGAACAACTTTTTCATTTGACGAGATATCTTCACGAATTTTGGCAAGAATCCTTATATATACATATATACTGGAATCTTTGAAGAAAATTTTTAGATCGGATCACTATGGTATAAAGCATTTTTTCATTTTAAAATTAAACGAAAAACACTTTTTCTTTTGTGACCAGACGACACCCCACCGAAATAGCTATTTTGACTGCCACACATTAAAATACATCAATTTACAATAAAAAAATTGCTTTATGAACTCTTTTGTTTTTTAAATATACGTAATTTGAACTTTCAACCTTTCACTTTCTTTCCTCGCAACACTCATTATGCGTTCAACACAATCAGCCACAATCAACAGCTCATTGCCGCTTAGCGCTTCATTTATGGGTGTTTACTGTTGGCGACGTAATACGGTATTTTGCCACCTCGGCGTTTTTGTTGCCTGCACCCAAAAGCTTTGCGCGCGCCCACAAGAGCAGCAGTCTCTAAATTATCCGCATGCATCATATGCATAAGACCAGCACCAGCATCAGCACCATACTAAACTCACCGCACAAATTTTTTGCATTTTCATTTTGGCTTTGACGTTGATTGCTATCTGTGTTGATGGCGTTTAAACACCTTATTGAGCATTTTTAATAGCCCGAAATGGCTAATCATCAAAAATGCCATCGCTGGCAGCCCACCACCGTCAGTGGTTATACTCACCTCACATGTATTTGCAATTTCGTTGCATTATTTAGCAACTTTATGTATGCACGGTTGTTAATTTTATTGTTTACGGGTGGCAGCGCTGCTCTATGGACTCTGCCGCCGTTGCCAGACTAATTGCTTACCAAGAGATTAGAAAGAAAAACAACAGCGAAGCACAGCTATACAAATTTTAGGAAATTAATTTGCTCATTGGCCAGTGTTGCCACTATTACTCTTCACACAACCGCCTAAAAGGTGAAGGCGTGCGGAAGTTTACTCTTGTACTCGTGCGCCTCTATTTAAAATAGCAATTTTATTTTGATATTAACAAGTGTGATTAGCAGTAAAAGTGTACATTTACACATGTATACATTATGCAAGTGAAGTGAAAAAATTAAGGCTCAAAATTATGTAAGCAATGGTGTGTTGTGTAACACTGACTCCGTTGGTGACTGGATGCCAAAATTTTAGTGTTGAAAGCCTTTTGAAGTTTTTTTATTTTGGAAATTTTGCTTAGTTTTGGCTTTTTTTAGATTATGCAATAGGTATTTTTTGAGGCAGGTTTTGAATGAGCTTAATTGAACTGTATGTTTTTTGATCTCTATAATCTTGCTCTATAATCTTGTTTCATCCTTGGGGCCAAACCATATGGTGATTTCAATTAAACTTTTAATTTATATCCACGCATATTGTAGACAGACATTCAAGGTTTGTGTGTGAGGTACCAAGTACTTTATTTAGGGTTTGTGAAAGAGCTGGTCACAGAGATGGCTTTTTTGGTGATTAGACATTTCAGGTTATTAAAAGTGCTCAATAAGGTGTTTAAACGCCATCAACACAGCTCCGTATAACCTTCCAGCTTGCAGATGGTGCAAATATTGTTAAAAGGGCAGGCCCATTTTCAACGGAAGTGCACCAAAAGACCAGTACCTGGTCTTTAAAAGAAGTGCGCCTATGTAATAAGTCCTTAATTCCAGTATTATCATACTGTTATTGATTCCTATCTGCTCCGAGCTTTTCATTCAAAATGTGTGTAAAGCTCTCTTTTAGTCTTTCCTTAGAACATGGCATTAGCTCTACCTTGGATTTATCTAAAGAAGCTTCTAGCTTTGCTAACCCGTCTGCCGACAATGTTCCTGTGGCCGGGACGCCAAATTATGGACAAGTGAAGTCGTCCCGCCAGTGAGCTTAAGACCTTTCTGCAATCGTTGACTTCGCTGAAATTAATAAGCAGCGGCGACAAAGTTACATAAGGTATCCTCCCGTAGTTGTGCAATAGAACACCACAGGCCTTCTCTATATTTAGTACTTTCGCTTCGGAAATGCTGGCTAAGTTGGGTAGTCGGCCAAAGCAACAAAATTTCATTATCATTGGAGTATGGATAGCGATTTTATCCTCCTCTCCTATATTTCACCATCTTTTCCATTCACATCTTGAAGGTATCCTCACCCATTTATTCTTAAGCGTTTTGAAATATATTTTTAATGAATACAAATGAGAAAGTAAAAGTCTTTGCCGACTGCGTGTTTTATTCGCAACACCATCACCCATCTTGAGACCCAACATTCATTACTGGATAATAATCAACCGAATAGGCCACGTCCAGCATAGCAGCCGTAGCTGATTGTGTGCAAGAAGATCGTGTAGAGTCGATTCGGCGCCGTTCGCAGCAACTCGAACTGACGTATGGAACGACTTTGCATATTTTACGTCAAGATCTTAAACTGAACGCGTACAAAATACAGTTTGTGCAAGAACTGAAGTTGCTCGACCTTCCCAAGCGACATCGCTTGGGTCTATGGGCTCTTGAAAAGTGCCAAGAAAATCCAACGCTTTAGAGCAAATGTTGTTCAGCGATGAGGCCTATTTCTGGCTCAATGGGTATGTAAACAAGCAAAATTGCCGCATTTGGCATGAAGAGCAAGCTGAAGAGCTGCCAATTCAACCAAGTTTTGGGCCGGTGGAATCATCGGTCCATATTTCTTCCAAAAACTCACTTTTTTGTTTGCTTTATGGGCGGAGGCATCATTGGTTCATATTTCTCCAAAATTAAATTCGTCCATAATTTTACAGTCAACGGTGAACGCTATAGAGCCATGTTTAATGAGTTGTTTGTGCGTGAATTGGAGAATTTTGATGTGGATAATCTTTTCTTCCAACAAAACAACGCTACATACCACACAGTCAACAAAACAATATACTACCAATAATCGACATACAAAATCGTACAATTTAACACCGCTGGACTATTTTTATGGAGTTGTGGAAGTTGCTTCGCAGATAAATTGGAGATGATTGATGCTTTGGAAGAGAATATTCAGCGCATTCTTAAAAAAAATGTCGAAAATTAAGACTCTCGCGCTTTATTTATTGCAGCCAGCTGCGAAATCTTTTTTAAAACATAATGCAAACTGCTATTTTTATGAAAAAAAAACTAAATTTTTGGCCCTAATATGAAATTATATGCAATTTATTTCTGTTCTTTGGAAAACCACATGTCTGAAAAAATACTTTTTATATTGGCAAAAAAAGCATCCACTTCTTTGTTAAACTGTGGAACAATTTATAGGTTGAGAAGCTAAATTTGCTTAATAAATTTATAAAATATAAATATAAAATTTTCATCACTCAAACGCTTTGGCGCTATAAAAGCTTAACTTGTACGCTAAAGAAAAAGAGTGTGAATACGAAGCAGAGAATTATATGATTAGTGATATCATAATTAGGCACTAAAAACTTTACTGCAAATAAAAAAAATTTCATGCAATGAGAAAAAAATATTTTAAACTTAATTCCAAATAGACATACTTTCGTAAAATTAGAAAAAAATACGATATTTTTCCTTTTTTTGAATGAAAACAAGCTCATTATGAAATTACTACTTAATTGAAGTCAATTAAATTATTAACAGACATATAAACAGCATATTTTAAATAAAAAGCATGAACATATATATGTTAAGCACGCATGCAATAAACTCAACTAATTACATGTTGTCACAATGCAATATAAAGTAAATTTTATTTAAACACCACTCAAAAGCAGAACAACCAATTTGTGTTGTAATTGAATACTTAACCGTAACTTTTATTGCAACCGTTGGTGGTTTGAACAATAAAACAAACAAAAAATGTAACAAATTTAACTCCGAAATAACAATAAAGGCGCAAAGTACAGTTGTGCATAAAGCGTTGTATATGTTTACTGTGACACCGGTGAGCGCACTGAGTCTCACCAACAAACTCTCACTTTTCGTTTGACGCAATTTAAGCGCGGAAAACTCATTGTAGAATTTTATTGCCCAATAATTTTTGTCAAAATTACGCAACAACGTCAAGCAGACACGACTGACTAACAGCGGCGGCAGGCAGCGCTGCACCATCAACAAAGTGGTGTTAAGTTGTCAAAGCGTTTCATGGCTTCATTAGCTCGCAGCGCTGGCCCGCGACTTGTCTGAAATAGACCAAAGCGCGACTGCAACACAATACGCCGGGCGCAGCGCAGCGAACGCAATCGTAAAAATGATTATTAATGCAATTTTTTAATCTGCGCTTGTTGTTGTCGCTGTTGTTTGTTTTGTGTTTTGTTGTAATGATATTCTCATCTTGGCGTTGGTTGGCCAACAAATGCGCATCTAATTGTGTGCGCGCTGCAGCGGCCGCGGCGGAACAATTATTAACGCGCGCACACACACACATGCACAGCATACTGTTTTTACTAACGGTGTGTGTACGTATGTTGTTGTTGTTGTTGTTGTTGCTGTTGTTTATGCTTGCGGTTGCGCGCTTACAGTAGTGTTTTAGTGTTTTTGTCAATTATCTTGGCACGTTTGACCTGATTTGCAGATGACAGCAACGACGACAGTCGTCGGCTGTGTACGCGGCAGCGCCGCTGCATTCGTGCATGTTGCTGTTGCTACACAGTTATTGCTGCCGCCTGCGGTTGGTTGGTTTTATTACAGTTCCTCTGCACTTTGTCGTCTTATTTGCCGTGTTCACGTTCTGCTTCGGCTTCTGCTTCTACTTCTGTTTCTGTTTCGGTTGCGGTTTGCCGCATTGATTAATTTTGCTTGTTGCAGTTTGGCGGTAGCAATCGGTATTCAACTTGAGCTTGCAGTCATGTTCGTTTCACATATTTTACTTGTTGTTTTTTCTCTAATGCTATTTACCGTGTTCGATAAAGTTATTGCCGGAGTTGCAGCTTTGTAAAGGTTCATCAATTTAGGAGTTTAGTATGTCAAATGGCTGATTTGCAATGGTCATTTATCACGTTGCTGTCATATTGCCAGCGACATCACCAACGACATCGCCATCGGCATCGCAGAAGTATTTAAATAAAATGGATTTTTATGCAGAAAATTAAACAACTTTATTTCAGCGTGTTCGTCAATTCTGAAAAGTGGCTTTTCGAAGATAGGTAGGTATAACTACAAAGCCGGATAATACTTCTGATTCATTTCGAGGTTCCCTACTCAGAAGCATCAAATTTAATGGATCGTCTGTTAGTTAATCCTTTTGCTGCTGAATCCGTAGTGGAAGCAAGCCCGCACAGAGGAGTTAAAACCCCTTCTAATACATATATAGTTATAGAAACTAAAGTGCGAAGAAGACGTGAATGTCTTTTCACCAACTTTGTGCAATAGAGTTGATGAATTTAAGAAAAATTTTGGCTTTACAGAGATCCAAGTTCCAACTTTTTTTCAAACGAAATGGTAAGCTTTTTCAGTTTATAAAGAAAGATATATGGAGGTTTGGATACAAAATATCAGTGGTATTATAAACAATTTATATTTATCGCCCGGGTCGTAGTCCAGATTCACCACGAATTAAGAGCTACTTCTATAGCAACCAATTGCGACTTAAATAATTTGAATCCAACGACTTCCAACCGGTAGGCTCATGTTCGTATTTACGAAATTTTGTAAGAACACCTCTTTAGGTTGAAACTCCAAGTTCCCTTAAGCCAAAAAAATAAGTAAAGTCCTTAAAAAATGTGATAAACAAGGGAACAGTATGAAAATCACATTGACCTGATATCAAATATATTCTCGCAAGTCAAGTCATTGGTGAGTCCATCTGTACTCTATAGAGTAATCCGGATTTAATCGCTTTAAAGACTGCTCGCATTCGATTACTATATCTTAAAGTCAGATCGACCCACGGTTGTAGTGCCAAAGAAGAAGAAGAAGAAAGTATAACGTTATCTAAAATAACCTAACTGTTCCCAAAAGGTATGTATTCATTCAAACAAAGGAGTATGTTTTACAATAAAAATCTAACTGTAGGAGAGCCGGCCTGATAGACAACAGAAAAATAAGCGTCTTCGAATATATTTTAAAATAAAACTACCGATCGTATCCATAATTATGAAACGGATGAGTATTTAGACCAGTTTTGTGACTAACAGTGAGTATAGATTTTGATGATACTAAAGATTTAATAATTTTGACAGAAAAGCGCATTGCTCTCGCAGTCGCTGGGCCACTCTTTGGATTACTTAGCCTACAATATTTCTACTATGTGAAATAGAAACTTGGATTCCAAACAAATTATCTGCCAACAGAAATGCAACGAACGTGCTTATAAAATTATAACAACAACAACAATGCAACATCAATACAACTAATGCTGTTTAGCCCACACAAGGCAAATCATGAAAAGTAAGAGTTGCAGCGTTCGTTAGCTGTGATTCGCCGCGTTGCAATGTTTCCGCGCAAAATAATATGAAAATAGCAACAATTGTTGTGCGACAACAACAGGCAGGCAGACACAGATATGCGCCGATACAGTAGCAAGGCAGAAAACTCATGTTAATTTAATTAACATCAACAGCCGTTTTTCCAAAGCGTTTCGCGCAATGATGGTTGTTGCTGCCGACTAAGCGCGGGAACCCAGGCGACTTGCAAGACATGAGAGCGCGCGCGTGAAAAGCTTCGCCACAAATGAGCAATGCGCGCGCGGGTTTCAAGCGCTTGGCGATTAAGAGTAAATGAAATGCCACACTTTTGAAATGACAAACGGAAGGGGACAAAAGGAGCTGAGCAAACAAACAGCGGATATTAAAGCACTAAAAATGCCAAAGTGTCGCTGATTTAGGTGTGTGTTGCGAAAATTAGCGAAATCTCATGAAAAACTGAGAAGTCGACATTTTTTGATTGACTAAAGTTTATTGTTAACTTCTGTGTATATGTGTGTGTGTGTGGTAAAAGTGCACTCGTCGTCAGGCTTACTGATTGAATTACTTTCTAACTTGCAAGAATTCAAAACGGCAAGAAATCGCAATGAAAGCGGCGCATAAAATCGCTTAGCTGCCGTCATTTGTGTATTGTTGTACTGCAGATTGATCACCTCAACGTGCAACGTGCTACATGCAACGTGCGCATTTGCCGCTTGCCGCACTGCTTGTTAGATGCAGGCAGGCCAAGCGGCAGCGCGCCTCGAGAGTTCATGACTGCAAGTTGTTGCACTGCAATCAGCCGCGAAACAGCGAAACTGATTTCAACCAAATTGTGCGCCTGCAAATTAACAATGGCAACTCAAATAAATATATACAATGGAAACAATATATGTAATATATATATCTATATCGTGGAATAGCAAACAAAGCTTGCAATAAAATAATATAAAAAAATGTTTTGGAAAAAAGGTTGAAAATGAAAAGGAAAACGCTGCCAATTGCAAATGTTGCGCTAGAATGTTGATGGGAGCAAAGTGGCAAGGCAACGAGGTGGCAGACCTACATGCAAGTGAAGAAATACTTTGTTGAAAGGAAATATTGGTGCTGATAGCAAACAGAATTATTAACTCAAATGGCTGATTTTTGTTTGACATAAATACAAAAATTAAAAAATTTAGTTTGATCCTTGAGTTTAAATAAGGAAAATATGCTATTTTTATTATTTATTATTTATAAAAATAATTATTAACAAAAGTGCTGACTTGAATTTGATCAAATAAGAAAGTGTATCACAAAATATGACTTTGAAAAATTTAATCAGTTTGATCGTTGAGTTTATATGGATGCTATTTGCTATAGTTATTCGATCTGTAAAATTGGGTAGAGATATCTAGTCAAATTAAAAAGTTTTCCATACAAGGACATGATTTTGATCGTTCAATTTGTATGTGCAACTATATGCTATACTAGTTCGATCTAGAAAATTTCTACGGAGATTGTAGCCTTTTCTTGGCGAATAATCCATGCCAAATTTTGTGAAAATATCTCGCCAAATAAAAAAGTTTTCCATACAAGGACATAATTCCGATATTAACAATTTCTGGATACAGACGGTTCAATATATATAGCTTTATACTGTAGTTAGTTATCCGATCTGAGAAATTCCTTTGGAGATGACACCATTGCCTTGGTTAATAATCCAAACCAAATTGGGAAAGATATCTTTCAAATTTAAAACTTGTCCTTGTATTGAGGCTTTATGTCTATAATGATCCGACTATCGACTATTTCGGCAAATGTATCTGAATCTTGCAGATAAAAATTTATACCCATATCAATAACACTTAGTCCCACATAAACTGTTTAGTCCAGTCTTGTAGTTGGATCTCAGCTAAAGGCAAAGCGCCCAGAGCCTGTCACAAATCTGCTTAGGTGTTTTATTTCTATTATCGCTATTTTACCTGTATGTCTGAAAGTATAAGATCTGAGCTTTTTTGTCTTGATCTGCGAAAGGGGTACATTCGAGTACGTACATACATGCTCTTCTTCCAAATAGCACATGAAGTTGGCATCCGATGAGCTCATGAAGCTGGCAACCGATAATATGTTTAATTTTATTGCATGAGTCGCGATTGAACAGTGTCTAATTAGATGTATGTACCTTGCTGAGGACGAAAAGCTCCTTAGACTTCTTCCGGTTTATCCTGAGCGAGAAGGAACTTGTGACTGGCGAACTGCTAGTAATTCACCAACGATTGCTGAGAGATGAATCTTGCTAAGAGTGAAGAACTCCTACACCTTTATCCATTTATCCTGAGCCAGAAACAGCTTGGAGCTGCAAAACTGCTAGTAATTGGCCAACGATTGCTGAGCTGCGCTGAGGGCCAACAGTTAAATAGTGAGCCACAAGAAGCCAAAGGAACTCCTACCCGTTCCTATGCCGTAGTTATGAAGACAAAAGTACCTCTTCTGGCAAGCTCATCAGTCTTACAATTTCCTGTACTAACGCTATGGCGAGGCAACCAAACCAGTCTAATCATAAAATAACTCGATGCTACAGATAAGTATTCTAGACATTATCAGCTCGAGGTATCGGAATGGATAATCACTGGAGATAAGGATCAACCTCAACTGAAGGTTAATATCCTTGCCCTACTATCGAAATGGATAGTCACCACTCTCTAGGAGGCTGCGCTCCTGAGCAGTTGATCTACTGAGTTGAGTTTTTGAAATCTGCAGTGACTTTACAACTTCTTGATACCACCTTCGCACTGTCACTAGTCTTTTTCTTCAAATTTGACTAGTGTTGAGGTTGCTGAAAGCCAATCGAAGTCATACATTTTTTTTATTTATTTTTGGCACCGTGAATCGTTCAATTGTAAGAATGCACGCACTTTTCATACCAAAATTTTCCTAACGCCAATATTCAAAATCAGTGAAGGATCCGGATTTCTTTCTGCTTCTTACAGAAAAATTGTCCTTATAAAAAATTTTTAATACTGATGTTTCAGAAATCCTTATTGTTCTTGGTACTGACACTCCAATTTTGGGGAGGGGGTTTTGACCCGCAAGACCCCTGCGTTGATACGCCACTGTCCAAAATGGAAAGTTTTGACATTTTCCTTCAATGCAGTCTCCTCCATATTTTTTTTTATACTCTCGCAAC
Source organism: Bactrocera neohumeralis (assembly GCF_024586455.1). NCBI lineage: Eukaryota > Metazoa > Arthropoda > Insecta > Diptera > Tephritidae > Bactrocera > Bactrocera neohumeralis. The sequence continues at coordinate 15,992,227 of NC_065920.1, forward strand.
AATGTTCCTAAGGAGAGTATTATAGTTTTGTTCACATAACGGTTGTTTGTAAGTCCTAAAACTAAAATAGTCAGATATAGGGTTATATATACCAAAGTGATCTCGACGAGTAGAGTCGAAATCCGGATGTCTGTCTGTCCGTCCGTCTGTCCGTCCGTCCGTGCAAGCTGTAATATTAAAAATTTTTATCATGATGAAACTTGGTAACGTATTCCTTGGCTCCATAAGAAGGTTAAGTTCGAAGATGGGCAAAATCGGCCCACTGCCACGCCCACAAAATGGCGGAAACCGAAAACCTATAAAGTGTCATAACTAAGCCATAAATAAAGATATTAAAGTGAAATTTGGCACAAAGGATCGCATTAGGGAGGGGCATATTTGGACGCAATTTTTTTGGAAAAATTTTCCAAGTTTTTTGTACATTTGAAACTACTTAGATTAATCAGATCCTCTAGTTTTTTTTCATGCATTTCCATATACAAAAAAAAAGAAATCGGATAATAACCACGCCCACCTTACAAATTATGTTAAAAATCACTAAAAGTGCGTTAACTTGACTAACAAAAAACGTCAGAAACACTAAATTTTACGGAAGAAGTGGCAGAAGGAAGGCACCCAGGCTTTTTTTAAATTGAAAATGGGCGTGGCGTCGCCCACTGATGTACCAAAAACCATATCTCAGGAACTACTAGACCGATTTCAATGATGACATGTACGAAGTATGGGTGAAATCGGTTCACAATCACGCCTTCTTCCAATATAACGCTATTTTGAATTCCATCTGATGTCTTTTCTGTATAATATATACATTTTATAATGATAGCGGATATAAAACTTTACAAAAATACGGTATTTGAAAAATTTGTAAATGACGTATTATGAAATCTCGATTATCACTTTACCATGCGAGAGTATAAAATGTTCGGTGACACCCGAACTTAGCCCTTCCTTATTGTTTTTTTATAATTTTTATATTTTTTTTATAATTTTTATCTTTTTTTTATAATTTTTATTAAATACCTCAACTTCCGCAGCTAAAAACCTTATTTATTGTACATATAGGTTAGGTTTAATCACAGTATGTATGGATTTAATGCTAGTTTTTCTTCTTTCGAAGCGACCATACGAAAACTTCAGCCTTCAAGCAAAATATACTTCATATTTAATAATTTAACAGTAAATCAATATTAACTATTAAACCCACATTTCTCTCAGTGTAAGCATTAAGGACGCGGAAGCTGCCGCCTGAGTGGCCCCATTTGCATATAACAAAATTGAAATATTTCGACACGACACTCAAAAGCGCCACAATAAAATAAATTCACGAAAAAGGCCAACAACAACAACAAAAACTATAGACACAGTTAAAAACAACAAACCTACATAAAAACCGTTAATGCGGCGAAAACATGAAACAACGATTTGAGAAAATCCACTCAGTCGCGCGAATCACACAAAAACTGCACTGCAACAACAACAACGGTGGCGAGCGATCAAATGTAGTTCATCATAGTCACATTTTTGCTGTTGTGCCTGCCACCGTGTTGCACGCGGCACGTTTACTCGCCTCAGCTACCGATTGTCACTAACCGCAGCTGATGTGTTGGCAAACGAGCGCGTTGATAGAAAGCGAAATTGAAATTTAAAACCTATCACTCGAGCGCACAACAACAATACAACAATAGCAAAAAGAAATGCTGCATGCTGAATGCTTTGCAGTGAAATGGAAATTGAAATGAAAAGCCGCAATTGCAACTGCAACTGCAGCGAGTGAGCACAGACTGGCAGTCTTCACTTGCCAGCGCACTAATTGTGATGAGTGTGCGCCATTGTTGTTACTGTTGTGCTGCATTGCTTGCAACAATGCACAACTTTTCTTTTCATTTTCATTTTGTTGTTGTTGTTGCTTTTGCTTTTGCTTACAACGCGCATTTGTCATTCAATTGACCTTTTGTGCCGCCACGTGTAGTAGCCAAGCAGCGGTGGCGGTGGCAGTCTGAGTCCGTCCGACTGGCGATAGGCGCAAATGTCTCTGTTAGCTGGCGCGCCGACAGACGGCGAAATGCAAACTTTGGACTTGAGCAGCGAACGTGATTAGTGGAAATCAACGGAAAGGAAATTGAACGGGAATTTCGTGAATTGCCAGCGAAGGAAGTGCAAATCAGCCAATTGTATACAAGTGCTCGAAAGAAGCAACAACAATAGCAGCAAATAATAGCGACCAGTGCCACACACACATACAAGTCATTGTATACGCGCGCATGTGAAATTTTATGTTGTAGCTATGTAGCAACTCCGTGTTGCAGATAAATGTTGCAAGCAAAAAAATTGCAAATGTAATTAAATATTTTGCTTTTGTTTGCAATGTTTGTTGGTGAGAAAAAAATGCTGCACAAGCAACGGTAATGTGCCTGCGTGTATTTTGTGGCGTAGAAAGTGATCTGGCCGCGGCATAAGTATCGCAAATTTGTTGTTGTTCCTCCTTATTTTTCATCTTCTTTTGCTTGCGACCGGTGCCACCGCATATCAGCGCCTGGCTTTACACGCCTGCCGCTGCCTCATCAACGGCGTCTGACTACAAAACGACTAATTGCGAGTGACAACTTTGTCGCATGCAATTACAAGCGCCCAACCGCAAAGGTGTTGACATGAGCGCGCGCAACCACAACTCAACATACAACAATAACAACAACGACATATACACGAAATGCAAACTCCGTTAATTTGGGGTATTCGTATTGGCGCTTGCAAGTTCGGCGGTGGCGCGTTTGCATTTAATCAATTCCATCATCAACCAGCGATACTTGGCTGGTTTCAGCTACTGTGCAATCCGCGCTGACAATTTGTAATTGAATGCTTTGAATGCTGCGCGCTGATTTGTGGTAAATAACTGTTAATTTGTGCTCGTATATGTTCGGCTGTCATTGAATGGGAAACTCAAGCCATCGCACTTGTGGCGGTGAGTGGTGGAAAATTTAGCATTTGACAACTGTTTAGTGTGGTTGCATGGTATTTATATATGTATGTATGGTAAATGTGTTGGTGCGATTGGAAGAAAATGCAATTAATGTTAATGCGCATAATAACATTAATTTGTTTGGTAGCTTGACAGAGGTGAATGATCCTTTTTTACATTTTGCAAGGTCAACAACCCCTTTGCTTACATTTAGCTTAGTCCACAACCTTTGTTTATATTTAGCCAAGCCCACAACCCATGTTTATATTTGGGTCTTTCGCACTTTTTTTACATTTTATAGGGTTAATGACCTTTTTGTTTACATTTGGCCGAGTTCAATGACCTCTTTGTTTACATTTGCATTACATTTTTTTTTGTTTACTATGTTTGCGGATTCAAAAAAGGTGGCATACCACCGTCAACCTCGAATAAAGCTTATGGATATCCAGAGCCTACTGTAAATAACATATAGATAGCCTTACTTCCGTAGCGGGGGCTATGAAATACATATGAAGCAGAACAATTAAGAGAGTCCAGATCTTTTGTAAAAAAGCCAGAGGAAACTAGTTATTCTCCGAAGAGTGCGAGTCACGTGTTTGAAAGCAGCCAGCGTCAGGATCGAAGCTCGGCCTGCCCCTAGAAAGGGAGTGACGGAGTATTTTTAATGTCGATGACACATCGAAGGCAAAATATGCGGGATTTGAAACCGCCAAACAATGAGGAGCTTAAAAAGGTGCTTCAATAATCTATTGTTTATATGAAATTGGATTTAGCTAATTTTAAGCCAGAGCCGCCAGCAGTGGAAGCCAAGAGACAGAGGTAAACTGAAGAGGCAAAGTCGCCAACAAAAAGACCTAAGACAAAAAATGTGATGCCTGCAAAATCGTTTGCCGAGAACCGCAATATCATTGGTGAGGGAGTTCTCGAAGTAAAAAACCTAAAGCTCAATGAAAATTGATAACAGCTGATATGACAAATGTGTCGCTGGAAGTACTATTAAGCAATACAGCTCCGCAACCATCATGTAGAGATGCCGGATGGCGGCAGGGTCTGATCAAAATGATATCATGGAATGACTACCGATCGATCTAGCTATATAAGGCCGCAATATCAATAAGGTTGGGAAGGTATATACTGCAGCCAGGCCAGTACAGATATAACATCCTGACCAAGTGCCAAGTGGGTATGGATCCCGACTATACCATCGCAGCTGGCCCAAATAATGCAGCTCATCATGGAGGTTTGGATTTAAAGACACCGTACGAAATCTGACGTGGTGACTTTTATAATAAAGAAGTGTAGTACTTACAAATTATTTCTTCTTCATTTCTGGAAAAGGCAATGTGTGAAATTTTACTTTAACTCCCGGCTTTTAAATATAGTCTACTCTTCTTCAGCATTCAACATTTTAACTTTTGAAAACTATTAAGCCTAATGGCAACTTTTTTATGAGTCAAAGGGAAAAATAGCTTAAGGCCTCCTGGAATCCATATCAAATTATTCATCGGACTAGGATATTTAGACAACTCTCAACTTTTATATTACTTTAGAGTTCATTAGAAGACAAAATAAGCTGAAGTATGCTAATCACACATATAACAGTGTATATATTGCATATATACATATATATGTATTGTATATATTATAATAACAGCCCCTCCCATATATTTGATATATTTCTAGACGCCTTAATTCATTTCGTGATCGAAACCAGATCTTTCTACAGTATTACAGAAATAACAAAGACTTCCAATAACTTTAACAGAATGGTTGAATACCTTTTTAGCATCAAAAGAGCCTTACCATTGCCAATAACGCAAAAAAAACACATACATATTTCATCAGCGTAACGAAGCATAAAACAGCAAATTCACCAAACTAAAATTTCATATTCAGCACATTCAATAATCGAATTCGCAATGTGGCAACATTAAGAATCGCTTTGGAATCTTTTAATTAACCACATGGTTTCTGCTACACAGGAATCAATAATGTAATCGCAGAATTACATTAGATCAGAATTCGACGAAACTATTCACCGATGACCTCAATCAATGCAGATTACGAAGTGCGCCGCGGAATACCAAGCGCTAGCCGCCGAGTGGTCGCTTGGGCATTGATTAAGACACTTCTGCTCATTAATGTGCACGTCATGTTGCAGTGCAACACACACATACACACAAATATATGTGTACATGTAGTCGTCGTATATTTTCAAGCAAATTGCGCAAACAAAATCTATTAAAATCGTCTACAAAATGCAGATTGAGATTAAATGTCACCGAGTATTGGTAAATTTTGAATTTTGAAATTTATAAATGTGCATTTATTTGAATTTCAAAGCAAGAACCGCAAACGATAATGACAACAAGAAGAAACGTTGGCTGCGGTTGCGCCGAAACTATAATACCCTGAGCAAATAAAAAAGTTTTTAATGCAAGAACTTGATTTTGATTGGTCGGTGGTTTGTATGGAAGCGATTTTTCCTGAGATTGTAGACTTGTCTTAGGTAATAATTTAAGCGAAGTTTCGTGATGATATCTTGTCAAATAAAAAAGTTTTCTATACAAGAAATTAATTTTTTTTCGTCGGGTTGTACGGCGGCTATATGTTATGGTCGTCCGATCTGAGCGATTTCTATGGAGATTGTAGGTTTGTCTTAAATAATAATTTGTGCAAAATTTCGTGAAGATATCTTGTCAAATAAAAAAGTTTTTTATACAAGAACTTAACTTTAATAGATCAATTTGTACGGCAGCTATATGCTATAGTAGTCTGATCTAAAAAATTTTTTCAGAGATTGTGCTATGGCTCTTTAGAATATGCTGTGCCGAATTTCGTTAAGATATCACGGCAATTAAAAGATTTCCCAATACTAAAACTGAATTCTGATCGTTCAGTCTCTATGGCAGCTATATGCAATAGTGGTCCGATATCGGAGGTTTCGATAAATGAGCAGCTTCTTATGGAGAAAATAACCTGCACGAAATTTCAGATCGATAGCTTAAAACGTGTTTAACTAAAACGACTCTAGCTGTTCAGGGCATAACAACTACGCTTCGATTGGAACTTGTGTCTGTGTGAGTGCGCGATGGCGGCGGCATGCTAAAAGCCAATCACAAGAGAATAGAAACACGGTCAGAATACACAATAGAAATAGATATAGGTATACTTATAGATATAGATATACCTATGTACATCATAAGTTCATAATAATAAGTTGAAGGTGGAAAAAACTCTATTTTTTATATTTTCTTATTGAAGTATGCAGCACATCGATTTTGAGTAGTAATTATATTAAAAATATTTTTTTCAAATATTTATTTAATTTTGTAATTCAAGCGCTTGCCATAAAAACTTCTTGTTTTGGCTTCGCATACATAATTAACATTAATAAATTTTTATGAAAAAATGCACAAAACCGTAAAAGCACAATCACCGCCCCGAGAGTGAAATCAATGAGCCACACAAGGCACATATGGCATATTGCAACACATGCAACATTGACATAAAATGTTTCTTGATGACATTTGTTGCAAATAATCGACAGCGCTGCACTACAGCGAAGAGTAAGCGCTTTGAAAGAGGCACACAGAAGAAGCCAAAACCGACAATTTTAAAGAAGGGGCGCTTGAAAACGAAAGGAGTGTAAGAAGCCGCAGTCTATGTGTGTGTGTGTGTGTGTGTGAGCGTGTGAGCAAAAAGTGCAGTTTGCGCAGATGGCTTTTTATTTAAAATGTGCATATTTGTTTAACATAATAAACACAAAAATAAATGAATAAAAAAATTAAAAAATAAAAATAAAAAAAATTTTAAAAAATAAAAACCAAAATTCAAAAGCATAAAAACCATGTTGCAACAATGGCTGTGGCAATGCGCGCAAATAAAAACTAAAATTAGCTAAGCAAACAAAAACTGGCAAAAAATCGCAAAAAAAAATCACAAGAAAAAACGCAAAAAAACTGTAAGCAAACGACCAGCGTCTACACAGCGACGAAATAATAAACAAGCAGCAACAACAACAACAAATGCACTAATCAATGCATTTTAATGATTTTTATGTTGCGTTGGCAATGCGACATGTTGGCAATATTGCCGCAGCGCTTGCCACAGCAAAACCGCAATTGCGTACAAGTGCTTGTATGTGTGTGTGTGTGTGTGCGGCTGTTGAGTGGGCAAGAAATTTAGTTTTAAATTAAATTTCAACAATTTTATTTTATTGTTATTTTTGCGGCGTAATTTTATGCATTTTGTAGTTTCTCGAGCATTTTGTTGCAACGTTGGCGCAGCACAATTGCGGCGAGAGACACTTTGTCATTGAATTTGCTTTTATTCTACGATAATTTATTTTTGTACCCCATGGTTGAGGAGATATTGTCATGAAATTTTGCATGAAGTATTGCCAGAAATAATGTTGTAATTTACGAAGAAATCGTTTGGATCGAATCACTATACCATATAGCTGCCATACAAACTGAACGTTCAAAATCAAGTGTTTGTATGGAAAACTTTTTTAGTTAACGAAATATCGTCAAGAAATTTGGCATGGATTATTGCCAAAGGCAACTCTACAATCTCCTAAGAAATCGTTCAGATCGGAACACTATAGGACATAGCCGACATACAAGCTGAAAAATCGGTATCAAATGCTTGTATGGAAAACTTGTTTAGTTGACGAGATATCTTCATGAAATTTAGCACGGATTATTTTCGAAGCCAGGTATGCAATATCCGAAGAAATCGTTCAAATCGGATCACTATAGCATATAGCTGCCATACAACTGAACGCTCAAGTGCTTGCATAGGAAGTTTTTTATTTGACGAGATATCTTTTTAGCAAGGGTTATTTTCGAGGAAATAAATGCAATACTAACTGAACGCTCAAAGAAGTTCTTTACGGAACGTTTTGTATTTGTGAAGAGTCTTATAGCTTCGATGCGGCCGAGGTGAACGTTTTTGTTTTTTTTTCATATTTCGTTTACTAAGTTTTGTTGTTATTTGCATGTTGTTGCTATAACAGTTGAAAAAGTGAAAGTTTCCTACGCAGACAGCAAATTTTTCTGCTTTATAAGTTTATGGTGGCAAAACTAGGCCTCGAAAAAGTGTATGTCACGCCCGCGAAGTTCTTCACAACCGCTACAATACACAAATTAAACAAACTTCCTGACTGCCAGGCAACGCAGATATATTTATATACATAACTGTATATGTGTGTATGTCTTCAACTGTCAAATCAGCGAAAAATGACAAATGTGCCTATTGAAAATTACAATTTTCAACTTTCTGCCAGCCGCAGCACTATGTAACCACATGACGACGCGCGCAGACTCCTACAAGCGCTCACCCACTCCAGCGTACGCGCATATTTCCAAGCAAATAGTCTATATATATCTATATATATATATAATACTCGTATATATGTATGTATTTGTACTTTCATGCACACTCGCTTGCTCCATTCAATAGTTTTGTGTGTTCCCGGTCCACGTCTGCGCTCTTGTCAGCCTATGATTGATTGCCTGCGCAAGTTCATGAGATTTCGCGTTGCCTCTCCGTTTAGTTATTGTTTAGTATTGTCGACATTGCTGTATGCACATATTCATAGCGTACACATATGTGTTTGTATGTATGTGTTGTTATTGTAAATGTAAAGTCTGTCCGTCTGGCCTATTGTAATAGCCAAAATAATGGCTTTGTTTATCTTGGCTGCTCATAATCGTTTAAATACTTTTTATCTACACATTTTTCTCCATTCATCTTTACACATACACATATATATAACGCATAAATACATAGATGTGCCAAACACATACATATACATATATATATTGTATGTATGTTCATAGCTGTGCCAGTTCGTAATTTATTTTTATGATTTTTAATAACATTTTGCAGGGTGTGCTGCGTGGCAATAATTGTTCACTGCGGCCAAAAAGCTAAGCCACTTTTGTTGGGTTCATTAATTTAATGTTTGTTGTTTGTCATATGTTTTACATACACACACATATATGTATATAAGTAATAGTTTAGAGAAAGTGAAACTTTGAAAGTAAATTTCAAGCTTGCACTTTTAGCGCGAAAGTGGATCGAAGAAGCCTGAATTTTTTATTTATATTAATCAAAGCTTTATTATGACACGAAAACGCCTTGAAACTCATCCAAAATGTTTTACATTTCTGAGGAGAGACATATAAGAGTTTTGAGAACTTTTAAACAACGCTTAAAAATACATTCATAGTTTCTTAATAATGCTTACTTACAACTTTCGAACTGAACTGGAATATTGTTATTAAAAATGACTGCCAACTCACCTGAAATAAATAAGAAGATAAAAAAGTTCGTAAAAATATTTATCAAATATACAATTAATTTTGTAAATATATATATATATATATATATATATATATAAAAATATATATATATATAACAATACAAAGATCTTTTATATAATGATGATAAGATTTTGATGTTATTTATGTTCAAAATACATGGAATGGATAAACAGTTCAACCTGTACCAGCTCCATTTTCTACTATTCTGCTTACTAGTAATAAGTTAGAGAAGGAGGTAATAATCAGAAACTTTTATTATTTATTCGTGTGAAGGCTATATCGGGGCTCCTAATATTAAAAGGACAAATTAATTTACGCATCCTCCAATTATAATACATACTTGTACCACTATAAAGAAAATTATTACTGAATCATGGGCTGTTACAATTATATTATAAATTTGGAGCCAACTGGGGGAGAGAGTCGCGCTGAATTTTATTTCATGCCAATGACGTCTACATTTGACACACAGATGGCGCTACTAGAATTAAATCCATATGATTTTTAGTTAGTCCTAACCTTCAAAAAGCGCATGTATTAATTTGGCAACTTTTGCATCATTAGCTTATGATTTATGATCATTTTGGCTGAAGCAGCTTTATTTTGAAAAATTAATGGATTAAAAGGACTTTTAATGAAATATTGCTTTTTGAAGGAAAAAAAATAAAGTTGAAGCAAAAATTTGGCTTAATGACGAGTTTCTGAACGCTAACCTAGAAAAATCAACCATCAAGGGTTCATATAATAAGTTTAAACTTGTTAAAATTAGCACCGAAGACGGTGAACACAGTGGACCTCTTCTGGGCGTTTGTTACCGAAGGAAACATCATAAAAGTCCACAAAATAATTTTGGATGACCGTAAAGTGAAGTTGTTCGAGAGATAGCAGGCGCTCTAAAGATATCAACTGAGCGTGTACATCATATCATACACGAATATTTGGGCAAAGTGGGTGCCGCGCGAGCTCACTTTTGATCGAAAACAACGACGAGTTGATGATTCGGTGCAGTGCTTGGAGATGTTAAATCTTAACAAAACCGAATTTTTGCTTTTAAATGTGACAACGGATAACATATGTGCCCATCATTTTACTCCAAAGTTAAATTGACCGTCATCCAAGTGCAGTGCACACGATGAACCCGCTGCAAAGCAAAGAAAACCACAAAAGTCGGCTGCAAACGTTATGGCGTCTGCATTTTGGGATGCGCATTAAATAATTTTTATTGACTACTTTAAAAAGGAAGGATCAACAACAGCGACTATCACATAGTGTTATTGGATCATTTAAAGGACGAAATCGCCGAAAAAAGACCGTATTTGTAGAAAAATTAAGTGCTGTTTCACCAAGACAATAAATGGCATCGAAAAGTTTGGAAAAATCCATGGTTCAAAATGTGTTTCTTCCTTGAAGGGAACTAAGTTGAATAAAAAACGAGTTCTGCTAAAAAATTGTGTTGCTATGGCATGCGGGAGACTTTTCAATTGACCTGTTATGTTGTAGCCTAGTCAAACATGTCGTCGTTCGCTGAAATAATTTTTCAATTCCGTCAAATCTTGCCTGTATATAATATTAGTAGATTAATGTGGTACTTAAATATAGAGAATTAATATTTATATTGCTTCATTGAACTTGCAATGAACCTTTTTCGCATACAAGTATCGGCCAGAAGTATCTTGAAAAGCAAGGCCGCAGCTGATAAGGTCGCTAAAATAAGGGGACTTCACCTTTACTGGATGCCAGGTCACAAAAGCATGAGCAATAAAAAAGTCGACGAGACTGCCAAGTGTGGTCTGCGGCTGTCACCGGAAAACGTGATTGACATTGGTAAACTGATGTATTGTCTATGCAACGATCTGAAGTCAAGACATATCAAGGAAGAATAAAATGCGGCGAAAACTGCAAAAGTCGTATGTAAAAGGGTAAATCAGGAATATACAAGGTTTCTACTGGCACTCAAGAGAAGAGACTATAAGAACATAATAGGAATACTCACAGGACACAGTCTGGTGGCGAGGCACACCTACTGAATGCGGCTGACAGAGCGATAAAACTGCAGGAAATGTCAAGAGCGAGGCATCAGAAGAGCAATAGAGCCTCTCTTGAGCACCTACTCTGTAATGATAAGGCAACGAATCATACGGAAGAAGTATTTTTAGTTAGGCCACAGAGTGTGTCGAAATTTGCGAAAAGCACAGATATCCTAAAGGAGGACTATTGCTCTGGACTACATAACGGTAATTTATATCACAAGCGACCAATACTAATCTATGCATGGCGCATTAGTCTACCAGACTAACCTATACTAACGTATCATACCTTCTGATCAAATTTTACTCGGTCAACGACTAGTAAGTCCACCTTTTACCGTGAAACTCGTTGTCAAAAGTTGAGAAGAAAATAAAAAAAATATACAATTTCTCAATGAAAAGCAGATATATTTTCATAAAGCTGTTGCCCGAAGCAGATTTTCAACCCAAAAAAAGTGTAGTTTTGTTCTTCTTATCGCATAGCTAATTCTCTTAGCGGCTACCACAACACATTAGAAGTCATTAAAACACGAAACGTTTATCTCCATTTATGTTACCTTAGCAAGAACAACGCGCGCGCACACACACACACATGCAAGCACAGTAGACGCTGATGGCATACATATCGGGTATGCATTAGATGCAGCTATGCATCATCGATTCCACCATGGTAGGCCAGCCAGCCAGCGGCGCCGCCATCGACCGGTCATTCTACGCGGCGCATGAGTGACATTTTTGCCTGGCCGCCATTGACAGCTGTTTAACTGACGCAAACACACATACCCACACACACTCAGTTGATGTGGTGACACTGCTGTTGGCGGCGGTGGCGGTGCTGGGCTCCGGTGGCCGTAGTTTGGCGACCACTTCAATGGTTGCTTTGCCGCCTGCGACTCAGCGCCATTGTGTAGTACTCAGTTCGGCGACTAAATACTCGAAACTTGGCCACTCGACTATGCAGCGCTGCGACACTGACAATTTGGCCAACTTGTAGGCCATACTAATGTGGAGACAAACACACACACACACACACACAAACCATGTATATGTGGCATGCGGCGTTTTTATGTTGCGATGCGCCGCGATGTGTCAATCGATCAATGTACCGCGTTGTTGTTGCTATTATTTGCTTATTTTTTCAGCTCTAATGCTAGGTCTACACAAGCGTCACATTTTGGGGTCCATTACGGCGTTGATGGTGTGTTCAATATTTATATATGGCACTGTGTCTTTGCGCCGTCGGCAGCTTTTGTGTGAATTTTTTGCGGCCAAAGTTTTGTCGTGGTGCATGTGGTGGATGTGGTGCGTGCGTGTGTGTCATGTGTAAGTTTGCGAGCGTGATGATTTGCGAGTTCGACAATGTCTCTCTGGGGAGTGTGTTAGTGTCTAGTTGGCTGAAGCGCCGTTACTCATTCAACTGACAATAATTTAGTGATTAGCAAATGGTGGACAGAAAATTGCATTTAAAAAGATGCCCCACAGCCACTCACACACACCAACACATGCATAGCAGCCGCACTGCGTTATGAAGTGGCACAAAAAATGTGAGAAAGACGTTGAAAATATTTGCAGAATTTGGAATTTACGAGCTTGGCTTGAGAATTGCAGGCGGTGACCTCGAAAGGCATATTAATAAGGAAAGAAAAAAAATTGTTTTTATTAAGAAAGTACAAAACATAAAAAATTATAAAATAAAAATCTATAGCATTGACCTAATTCATACCAACGATTTCGAAATAAGGAGGTTTATTTCAAACCAAGGTACAAACCAAAAGAAAAAATAGAGAGGAACGTTGTTTTTGAACGGGCAGCAGGCGAGCAGTAAAGGGAGCGAAGAGCGAACTGAGGAGAGCATCTCTTGAAAATTTGGACATAAATATTTAAGGCATCTTAACCCATCAGATCTGGACAACCTAATTGTCAACAAGAATTATCAAACAAAAAGTTATAAGATAGTTTCAAACCGGAAGTGTAGTACTGTAATTTCATTTCCGGTTGATAACCTCTTCCTATTTCCGGTCTGTGTGTATGTCCGGCATCCGTGTTCCCAATTTCGCCCCTTTGCATATGCCACTCACCATGCAAATTTTTGGTGTATCCGGCGCCGCTGAGGAAAATAGCATTAAATTTGGTGCCGAAATCCCGAGATTTCTACCAGGCGACCAGGAGCATGTAGCAAGCAACCGCCGAATACAAAAATGCTTATAACTTCTAAACTACTAGTTGTAGAGAAAATATAAAAACGCAGAAATTTGTAGAATGTATGGGGCATATTTTTATAAAAGAATTTTTAAATTTAAATTTAACCAGAAATTTAGAAAATTAAAATTGTGTCCCAAATCGCCGATTTTTAAAGAAATTAGGCATTATTTTCATTGGGATTTCTCACATATTGGCCGATATATGCGGTACAAAGTCACCCCGAAGTTCGAAAATCTGCATATTAAGCATAAGAGGCTAAGAGGCTTGAACATTAGAGTGTAGAAGCGGCACAGCATAGATGGCATATGTATATAGAAAAAAATAGTGTGGCTGGCGACCTTAGATGTCCGAAACGCCGTCAACAGCGCTAGATGGGTAGATATGATCGACGCTTTCGAACAAAAGCTTTAAAATCCCGGAATACCTCACAGATGTGGTGCGGAGCTACTTTAGTAGTAGAAAAATGCTGACCCAAACTAAAGAGGGATTACGTCAGATAGCGGTTACGACAGGAGCAGCACAGGGATCTATTCTAGGTGCAGACTTGTGGAAATTCTTAAGACACAAAAAGCAATAAGCTACCTGGGCGTAGGACTGGACCCGATACTAACCTTCTGGGACAAATTCAGCAAGCCACAGGAAAGCCAGAGAACGGGAAAAAAGTTGAGTGAGTCAGCAGAACCATGCAAATAGCCAGTTGCCGTCAGCAACTGAGGAGCATATAATATAATTTGACTTTTGTTACAATTTTCCGCTTTGCTTCAGCTGCACGTGCTGCCAAAAGTCTATCATCAACAGCTTGGGGTTTGGATTTTGTATAAAGCTTGCCAGCAGTTTTCACGTATTTGTTGTTGCTTACTGCAAACTATTTGCAACATTGTTGCAAGTTGGCATTTTATGGCTAATTTTCGCTACACAACCATTAACTCGCTGAATCAACCAAAGAGGCACCACAGAGATAAAAGATAGAAAAGCGGTTATTATTTGCCTTTAGAAGCTAAAGTAAGAAAAAAGAAACATAGAACGAGGATTTAGCGCATTTTGCTTACTTAAGTGAGAACTAAAACATCAAAATAGCTGTGTATATAATTTGTGGCGAGTTACATTATTATTAAAGGCAGGCATTGAAACATATCAAAAAAGACAAAAATCAAAAAAAAAAAAAAATGCTGAAAATGCATAATACTTGCATTTTACAGTATTGCTTTAACATAATCTAACTACTCCAAATTTCGCCATACCACTGCCATGCTACACTCATAAGTATTGGGTAGTCGAAAAAGTCTTTTCGTATTTTTAATCAAATTTCAACTTATTTTTTTTTTGTATTTATACAAAATAATGTACGCCAAAAATGATAAAAACGATAATGTACCCTAAATCACTATACTACTTAGGGATATAACGGTACTTTTCACTGTTCAAATAGCACTACAACAACAACAATATAACAAGAAACTATTTCACTCGAACTCGAACGCAGATAGACAGCCATTTAATGGAGACACACACGCGCACTCAACGCAAGCGATCATGCAACAAATACACTAAGAGGCGCAGCAGAATCGATGGACATACGTAATACTGGCAGCCATGAAAATAAACTATAACAAAGCAGCAGCAACAACATCAAGTAGAAAATAGCTTGTCCAACGTAGCAAAAGTCGAGTGGTCGGCACATTTATGCTGTCAAATGCAACTACAACAGGCGGTGTCACTCTGCTGGTCACTCGCTGGCAGGCCGCTGGACGCAGCGAAAAGGCAATTGCGCTAGACGACTACACTCGACTGTCTCTTCGTTGGGTGCATGCAACATATGTATATGTGTGAGAGGTGGCGCGGCAAGATAGCGGTGAGGCAAGGTAGCGGTGTTGGAAGGTAGCGGTGTTGCAAGGTAGCGGCGCCGCTGTATGCTGCACTCAACGGTCACTGAAAATCGCCGCCAGCGAAACGCACAGTTATTTTTCGGTTACGCTGCTGGCATTTACTGTTTTACGTCAAAATGTTGCAACTATGTGCTAGCCGGGCTAATATGCTCATCTCTTTTCCGGTTGTGTTATTTATTTTTATTTTTGCAGATGCCACGCCAGCAACTGCTGATTTGCATTTTAGCTTGCCTTTAACTATAAAACTGTTGCTTTGTTACGAAACTGCCGTTTTATTATTATTATTTTTTTTGTGTGTGTGTGATTATTATTATTATTATTTTTGGCCCGCAATTGTGGCACAAGCTTGCTGCAGCATCTCTCGCCAAACGCATACGCATTTTTGCTGCCACAAAGGCGACTGCGCGCTGCCGCCACTTCAACCACATATGCGATGCGTCGCAGATACGCAAAGTGGCAGTGGCAGTGGCAGCAGCAGTAACTGCCATTTACTGTTGATTTGTGGCGCGGCCAGTCTAAACAGCTGGCTGGAACCCGCGCGCATGCGGCTGATTGGATGTGCCGTCGACCCGAGAGTCACTGCCAAACGCCGCTTTAGCGCACTTTTATTTAATGCGCTATCGAGCAAAATGCCTGCATGTGACTGCCGGCAGTGGCTACGACCGCTTATCGCCGTCAAACCGCATTCGTGCAACATTTTATACGCATTGCGTGCCGATTTGCAAGTTTTTATTTTTTAATTTCGCATTTTTTGTTTATTTTTTCTTGCTCCTTTGCTTTGGTTTTTGTGAAATTTAATGGCCCATACTTAAATTCGCGCCACGAAATGTGTCTTAAATTTATTTGCCCACTTGCATGCGCTGCCCGGCCGCACGGCGCGCAATCAATGTCATTATTATAATCTCAATGTCAATTTTTGCCAATCTGCGCGCATTCACAACAACAAGGCGGCTAATAAAAATAAATCACTGCAACAGCTAAATGCTACTGTGCGGCAAACGTTCAACGCGTTTTGCATGCCTGCCACATACGTATATACCGACGAGGAGTATGTGCCGCTAAATAAGCAAGACTCAGCGCGCGCCTAACAACAACGCTGCTCTCAACCGCGCCCGTGTCTGCCGCACGTACGCTGGATTGCCGCATGCTCTTTGCTGCTCTTTATGATTTGGCAGACATTCAAAATGGCTTTGGCCGGCCATAAAAAGTGCGCTTGACCATTTGCTCCTGTGGTTTTGGTTGCCAGTAGTAAGTAGTTGCAAGTAGAGACCAGCAAGTAGCAACCAATAACCAGCAACTATCAACTAGCAAGTAGCGAGTAGCGTACGTCGTCGCGCTCGCCGTCGTCGTTGCCTTCAGTCACCACTGTGCTGACCCAATTCTCAGCCGCTGCGCCAGACTGTAATTTCTTCTACGAGTTTATTGAATTCTTACGCGCATGTGCACATGCCGGCGTACGTGGCAGCCTACTTGCCACCAGTATTCAGCTGCAACACATGGTGGCACACACACACACACACACACTCGGAAACATAACTTGGAATTAGCGAAAATTACAAAGTGCACATTTGCTTCGCTGCTACCGGCTGCTTTGGCTGCTGTTACTGCTGCTTGCTGATTTAGCTACTGTGCCGCAACAGCAACAACGCATGAAATACAGCGCAGTTAGGCGATACTTTTACAGCACGCATACGCGCAGGCGAACATACTTTACAAGCTACGTTGTTTGCAGCGATAACAAGAAAATATATATAATACCCTTTACAAATACAAAATATTCTTTACAGGAACGGCATTTTGAGCGGTTAGTTTGTATGGCAGCTATATGCTCCAGTGGTTTGATCTGAACCATTTCTTGGGAGATTATGTTGTTGCCTTAGACAATAATACAAGCCAAATTTCGTGAAGATATCTCGTCGAATAAAAAAGTTTTCCATACAAGAACATGTTTTTAATGGATGAGTTTATATGACAGCTATATGCTATAGTAGTCCGATCTGAAAAATTTCTTCGATGCTTACATTATTGTCTTAGGGAATAATGCATGCCAAATTTCGCGAAGATATCTCGTCAAATAAAAGAGTTTTTCATACAAACAGTTCATTCCGATTGATCAGTTTGTATGGCAGCTGTATGCTATAATGGTTAGACCTAAACCATTTCTTCGGATATTGCATTGTTGCCTTAGATAATAATACAAGCAAAGTTTCGTGACGATATCTTCTGAAATACAAAAGTTTGCCGTATAACGATCGATCAGTTCCTTTGACAGCTATATGCTAGCGTGGTCCGATATCGGGAGCAACTTCTGATGGAGAAAATTACGTGCACAATTGCAAGGCAATAACTCAAAACCTGAGTGACTACCTCGCTTATATACAGAAAAACGAACAAGTTTAAATCAACCATGCTCCTCACGGTGATCATGTACTACTGTGGGCAAGAAATAGTAAGACTTTTTAATTTAAATTTGAAAATTATGAACAAAATCTTGCTATTTTTTACCCATAGTAGTCTATGTTTTACTTGAAGCCATGCTGGATCTCACGCCGCATCACCTAATAATCACTCAGGTTGCCAAACACACACTGCTCCAAATGACAGCAACAGGGTTTGGCAGAGGCAAGGTAATCTCTTCCCAGCAAATGAAGGACCTAAGTGCCGAAATACCACTAGCTTTCCTGCAAAGGGACAGCATTACCAAACGTGTAAACATCACCAGGAAGTTCAATGTTACCCTCAACAGTAAAGCTGAAAGGAACGATCCCAATCTCGAAGTACTGCTTAGGGATAGTACAATCGAGTTGTACACCGACGGCCCGAAAACGTCGAAGGGAATTGGCGCTGGAATCGCACACCAAACTTTCCATACCTAGGTAGTTTTTTGAGCATATTCCAAACAGAGGTTTAGAGAAGCACTTATATAACATGAGCCTAGCTTTTCTTGTGCGAATTGCTGATTCTGCGACTTGGAGTCTGAAACTCCAAAATACCTGCTAATTGACTGCACAGAAGGTGTAGGATAAAGGCCCTTGAAACCATGTTTTCAAATAGGGATCACATCGCCTCAAAAGCGCCTAGCAGTATATTGGAATTTATCAATTTGCTGGAGCTAGGTGAGTGGTTGTGACTTAGGAGAGGGCACAATAAACCGTAGGTCGCAGTACAATTCTCTTTACCATATCTATACATTTCATAAGATCTCCGACTTCTCCTTCGCGGTGAAAAACTTAATAAACACTATGCAGGGTATATAAAGCGCGCTAAGAAGCGGCAACACACAAGCATAAGTAAGCATAAGTGTCTATATGTACATATATAGCGGTTTTTGTGTGTTGACTTCATACGCAAATCAAATTACACTTTACTCAAATAATGTTATTCGCTTCCTTCTGCTATTATTCCGTTTTAATTTCAAAACTGTTGTTGCTTGCTACTTTATTGCGATACAATCGTAAATATCACTGTTTATTGTGTGCGTGTGTGTGCATACATATATGTATGTATGTGTGTGTCTCTGCATCTGTTTTGATATATCATTAAGTCGTTGAGTTTTCGCACAGTGGCACTTTTTATGCCACATTCCACACGTTGGTGCTGATTTGCAGTGTGCGGCATTTGAAGAGCAGCCATTAAATAGGAAAGTTAACTCAATTTATAATAGAAATCCGCGCTGTTAACAAACGCATTTTATTAGAAAGCAATAAATAAATGATTTATTAAAATTGCAACAATAAGAAACTAATAAAATTACCGTTAACTATTATTTCTACACTTTATAACTTTTTTATTAGTGATATTTTACGTTCCGGCAATTTGGATATAAACAATTCAGCACGCTTTGGAAGTTTAATTGACAAAAATAAAAAAATAATGATAAAATAATGGAAACCATTGCATACGACCCTCATGTAAGCGCTTTTCGATTTCTCAGGAGCTAAAAATTGCATAAAAAAAAGTTTGGAATTATTTTTTAAATATGATTTAATACAAAAAGAAGCTTGTTGTAGGGTTGTTATACGAGTTAATGCAAAAAACCTCATATACCGAATTTTCTTCTACGAATCGCTGCTGAATTGCGACAAAATCGAGCTGGCGCAAACGTTTATCAAGTCAAGTTTGACGGTCAGGTAAGTTGTGGCAAGTTTGGCAGGTGACCTGCACTGCAACAGCCAAACCATTCATTCGAATCTGTATCTGTCAACAATTAGATAGTCTGAAGAAAGCCCAAAAACGAGCAGTTTTGAGCAGTAGGAGAGGAATTGTGTTCCATCAGGATATTGGTAGGCCGCACACAACATCAACAGTGACTCGCCAGAAACGCAAGTAACGTGGTTGGGAGGTTCTTATGCGTCCATCTTATAGCACGGATCTCGCACCAAGCGATTACTACCTGTATACTGTATAAGAGAAATGATTTGCTGGTGAAATTTTGTCTCAAAAGGAAGTTATGAAAATCGCCTGTCTCAGTTTTTTGCAGCAGTGACGAGGTTTCTATAAGAGTGCCATTATGCAAACACCTTCAAAACGACAACAAGTTATTAAAGAAAAATACCCATATTTTATTAAATCATTTTAGCTATTAATATGATAGCAATTTAATGTAAAAAAAACTTATTTTTAGTACAACACTGTCACAAAACAGTCGCCTTCAAAGTAACTCCCACCAGATGTAATACACTTATGCCAACGATTTTTCCAGTGCTCTGAAACGCTTTTCATAATCACTTTTTGGGATGACCTTCAGCTTTTTCAGCGAATTTTGTTTTATCTCTTC
This sequence comes from Bactrocera neohumeralis, assembly GCF_024586455.1. NCBI lineage: Eukaryota > Metazoa > Arthropoda > Insecta > Diptera > Tephritidae > Bactrocera > Bactrocera neohumeralis. The sequence continues at coordinate 16,012,407 of NC_065920.1, forward strand.
GATGGTTGGGGGAAAAAATCACACTGAGCCAAATCTGGTGAATACGATGGTTATTCGATGGAATTCATTGAGTTTTTGGCTCTAAAGTCGTTCACAAGCGTACCCTTTTTGAAAGAAAAAAATACCTGGACGAGTCAAAATCATTCGAACGGACTAGCGAGAGAAGTCCAGCTCTCTTTCCAACTCTCTTTCACTAGCCTGACGATTTTCATGCACCATATCCATCAACTTTTTAATATTTTCATCAGTTGATGAGCTCGAAGGTCATTCAGAACGAGGCATGTCTTCTACGATCTCTCGACCGTCTTTGAAGGCTTCGCACCACCCGTAGGCTTATGGTTTTGATAGAACTGAATCACTGTAAGCCTTTTCCAACGTTCCGCTCACAAAATTTGGTTAGAAATACAAAATTTGGGACAAATTCTTTGCTTGACATTTTTATCCATTGTAAAAATCGCAAGGCACTACTGAGCTGTTAGTGCTCATATTTGGCATATTAATTAAGGTCTTAGCCTCTTATCAAAATATATTTTCTTAAAAAATCATTTACCCGGGGAATTTAAAATAAAATTTCCGGGTGTTTTTTCATCACAATATATTTTCGAAAACCAAATACTTTTCATGACTATTTTTTGAACTACCTTACTTTAACATTCAGTTCAGGAACAGAGTTTTAACAATAGTGTAACGATGACCCAGCCCCCATATTCGCCAGATATGGCTCCGGGTTACTTTTTCTTATTTCCAAAAGTATTCACTTATTTTTTGAAATAAGAAAAAGTGTAAAGAGTCGTCGTTCTACAAGGCAGGTGAAAATCGCTGAAAGAGCTACCGACTATCCCAAAAGGCGAGTTTGAGCAGTGTTTCAACGATTGGAAGAAGCGTGGGGGACTATTTTGAAGGCGACTACATAAGTATAGGCAAATGAATAAATTTTTCTTCAAAAAATTAAAACCCCGTTATTTTTTGAACATAACACGTATTAAATCACATGCGTTTTTGAAGGGAAAACTTCATAAACTAATATAAATCACAATTTACATTAACACAACAATATTTTCAAACAACTGGTAAGCTCTGATGCAAAAATACGAAAATGAAATCGAACTGGCAGTTTTCAGAATTTGGTTAGCATGTGATAAAAAGGACAATTTTTTTGCTTTTTAAGATTATTTCGAACCCTTTGGCAGACCAATAGTTAATATTATCTTAAAATGTGCCAAAAGAAAAAAATATAAATATATCTGTGGTAGTATCAGCCTTAGTGTAATAGTACATATGGTAAGCCTTTTCACGTGCAAAATTCCTTGACATCCAAATGTCTAAATTTTTTGTAATTTAAAAAATGTTCTGTGACATCTTATCACCCATCAGAAATTAAATAAAAACTTAATTTTTTTCCTCTAACGCTTTCCACTTCTAAAATAACCAACAAACTATTTAAAGCTTCAATAATAAAAGTCAAATGGATATTCATCAATTGATTTAGTAATTTCTATTTCTCACTCTCATCATTAAATACTTATTTTCATATAGAGTTAGTGCCGTCAGCCTGGTTACAGGCAGTGACTTCGTATGCGCCACAAATGCAAAGCACTTCAAAAGACTTAAGCAGCAAACCCAATGAAGGCGGAATATTATGAATGATAATGGATATTATGAATGAAAAATGCGTGAACAAAGGAAAGTTGCCGACCACAATATCCGCAGCTCAAGGCATATTTGTAAACATATATATAAACATATATGATAATGTATGAATATGTGAGCGCTGCATTTGTGGCATGCTTGCAACGGCTGCCGCTTTTTATTTTCTCTTTATTATATTAATAACTTTTTGTGATATATGAAAATTACAAACTTTCCGCATTTGAATTTAAATGAGGCAACTCGAAAGCATGAATGAAGTACAGAAAACAAAAATAACAAAAAAATGTTGCCGATTGACGGCGATTGCCTTTGTTGCGAGTCATCACTGCGGCGGTTTGCATGAATGACCGTTTGACTAGTTGACAAGTTGCCATTCAAAAGCGTGAATTTGCGCTGTACAACAACAACAAAGCGGCGCAGCGCATTCCTGAGTTTAACTAATTGCTCCAACTCACACACACACACAAATGTACACAAAAACACACGCTTGCGTTTGCAGGCAACAGCTTTTAGCGCTTCAAACAGGAATTTGTCAGCTATTGACAGCGACATTGTGCATTCGATGCGCTCGCTAGTGCAATTTACCGCTATATGTATATATACATATATTTTTTCAATATTTTTTGTATTTTGGTTTTTGCTGTTTTTGCGAAGTTCGTCTAGTTTCTTGAGCGGCAAATCGTTTGCGCCTTCATTTGCTCGCCGACGTTAGATCGCCGCATACCGTTACTCAAATATTTAGCGACACTTTTGCCATTTTGCTTTATTTATATCCGAGTTACGCGCGATTAAGTCGAGTTCGCTGTCAATCAAGTGGACAGCTGGAGCGACGCATTGCCGCAGCGTGCCTTTGCGCCTTAAACTCAATAACAGCACCGTTATATTTGTTGCTTTTGGGTTGCCCTGACCACATCATTAAAGTCCATCGTCACTACGCCGCTTGTGTGTGGTGTCAATTAATTATTATCCTGCCATCAATCACGGAAGTCTGGCGGCGGCTAGAGTGGCTGCGGCGACGACTGCGTACTCGCGCATGCGCCACTTGCAAGCCAGTGAGTTTGTCGCAGCGTGAGTTTGTCGCTAAGCGCGAGTTAAGTAAGCAATCAGCTGCACATTATGTGCTGGAAATACGCATGCGCAAGTGTCAAGCTGGTGAAACACACTCTTACATACATATACACATATATATATATTTGTAAAATCTGTATATTTTATTACACAATATATATATATATATATATATACCATAATACATAAGTGCCGATTTGCATAAGTTGTGAAATGCCCGCTGTTTTGCGCTATCAGCTAACAGCACAAATAGCAAAAACAACAGCACCAGTCGGCAAACGCGGCACTTTAACTAACACCCAGACACATGTTGCGGCAATTTTGTAAGTTTTATAAATATCAGCGATTAATTTGGCTTAAATTTGGTTGTTTCTGCCGCCACGGCGGTTGTGCTATGTTGCGTCTTATCTTGTTTGTAAAGGAAATAACTCGGCTAGCCGGTTTGCTTATCAACGGGCAATAGATCACTGTGGCGAGGAAAGCTGTGTTTTCAACACATCCACTTCACACACACACACACACACACACACACACACATACGCATACATAAATTCATGTCTTCATGTCGTCTGTGTGCAATTTTGCGGCAAATAAGGTGCTCTTGGGTGCGATAAGTGTTATTAGCAAATTAGTCTTCGCTGTGGCTGGAAGAAGGTGGCAATTTCATAAGCGTATGCAGATTTTCCTCTCCTCATTGCGGCGCCTTTGTTGGGAAAGTCAATGAGGGTGCGGCGTTAATTTAGCTTTGTAACTTTTGTTAGTTTAGCAGGCAATTGAGGCGACCATGCAGAGCTTAGTAAAATTATACACAAATAATGCCACAACGGTGAAAGTCACTAGGGTGAGTAGGATATATATGTTTTTTTGCAAAATAACAATTTTTGTTGTTAACTTTCAACAAATTAGTTTTAAAAATTTTAGATTGCTGTAGGGTGTTACACAATCTGTGGTAATGAAAGCGCCTTGAAGTAAGAAACTTAAGTTTGAAACCTTTCTCAAAATATTTTTTCGTCCTCTAAGCCAAAGACAGACTTATAGCATATAATACTATATTACTATGAAAACCATATGAATATCAAACGAATTTTGAATTTTTGTTCCAAAGCAAAAAGAGTCCAGTGCTACAAAGCGTGCCAAACTCTTATTTTATTTGCAATCTAGCTGAAGAAAATCAGCAAATTTTAAAAATATAAGAATTGTAATTGGATTGATTGTGCGCCATCGAGATTAATCAAGGCATTCTTTAATAACATAATTTGCTAAAAATATTATTTTAACTACTTAAAATCATTTCGGATATTTTTTTAAGCGTTTAACATTCATACTGTTGTCCAGTGGATTTATTGCCAGTAAGTTTTCATGATCAAAAAGTCTATTTAGGTATCTTCGACAGGCTTTGCGGATTTCGTCTTCAAAAAGAAGTATATTTAAATCTTTCTAGATTTCGAAGTTGCCTACAAACCAAGTAGTACTTACAATGCTTCTTAAAGTCTTATATTAATATCTTTGGATGATTTCAATATTGGATGTGCTCGTCCATAACTTCATTGTATACGTCCATACTGGTTTAAGAATTGACTTGCAGAGTCGAACTTAATTTTCTAGACTAAGTTGTGAACGCGGGTCTAAAAGCAAGTACTTTTTTTGTTTTAAATTTGAGCAGCTTTAATTTCTGTTTTATGTGCGTCTTCTAAGTGAGTGTTCTGTCCAAATAAAGACCCAGATATTTGACAGTTTCACTTTCAGGTATTGTAGAGCCATTTAATGATACGGAGGGATATTTTTCGATTCTTAATGAAAACGTTATTTGAACGGACTTGTGTATTTATTTCTTCCAATTCTTTAAAAAAAATATTGTATATAACACGGGCCCACGACACTTCCTTGCATCAAGCGAATACAACTCAAACAAGTAAGGAAGGGCTAAGTTCGGGTGTCACCGAACATTTTATACTCTCGCATGATAAAGTGATAATCGAGATTTCATTATACGTCATTTACATATTTTTCAAATACCGTATTTTTGTAAAGTTTTATGCCGCTATCATCATTGGTTCCTAAAGTACATATATACTCGTATTATACAGAAAAGGCATCAGATGGAATTCAAAATAGCGTTATATTGGAAGAGGGCGTGGTTGTGAACCGATTTCACCAATATTTCGTACATGTTATCAGGGTGTTAAGAAAATATTATATACCGAATTTCATGGAAATCGGTCTAGTAGTTCCTGAGATATGGGTTTTGGTCCATACGTGGGCGACGCCACGCCCATTTTCAATTAAAAAAAAAAAACCTGGGTGTTTCCTTCTGCCATTTCTTCCGTAAAATTTAGTGTTTCTGACGTTTTTTGTTAGTCGGTTAACGCACTTTTAGTGATTTTCAACATAACCTTTGTATGGGAGGTGGGCGTGGTTACTATCCGATTTCTTCCATTCTTGAACTGTATATGGAAATGCCTGAAGAAAACGACTCTGTAGAGTTTGGTAGACATAGCTGTAGTAGTTTCCGAGATATGTACAAAAAACTTTGTAGGGGGCGGGGCCACGCCCACTTTTCCAAAAAATTGCTTCCAAATATGCCCCTCCCTAATGCGATCCTCTGTGCAAAATACTTTAATATCTTTATTTATGGCTTAGTTATGACACTTTATAGGTTTTCGGTTTCCGCCATTTTGTGGGCGTGGCAGTATTTGATCTTCGAAACCTTGTGGAGCCAAGTACGTGTACCAAGTTTCATCATGATATCTCAATTTTTACTCAAGTTACAGCTTGCACGGACGGAAAAAACGGACATACGGACGGACAGACGGACGGACAGACGGACGGACAGACGGACGGACAGACGGACGGACAGACGGACGGACAGACGGACGGACAGACGGACGGACAGACGGACGGACAGACGGACGGACAGACGGACGGACGGACAGACAGACATCCGGATTTCGACTCTACTCGTCACCCTGATCACTTTGGTATATATAACCCTATATCTGACTCTTTTAGTTTTAGGACTTACAAACAACCGTTATGTGAACAAAACTATAATACTCTCTTTGGCAACTTTGTTGCGAGAGTATAAAAATGAACCTTTTTCATGGATATAGAATGTATGTACTTCATAAGTAAATAGTAAAGCACTGGTAGCCATTTTTTTATTTTATAAAGTAACCCTGGATACCATACTTTATCGAGTGATTGTTTAGCATGTATAATTAGCACATAGTAATAAATTTTTAGTTATATGAAATAATGGGCTCAAATATAATATTCTAGCTCCTAATTTGAAAATATATTCTGCTTGGTTGGGATGTAACAGACGTTGGAAAGTGGCATGCAATTTATGGAAGTTGCCATTAGTAAAAATAAAATCAGGAGGCTCTCAAGCAGAAACGTGCAATACTATCACGTCCAACAAGTTGGAGCAATAATCTATATATTGCTTATGAATTGAACTGACTACTGTGTTATGCAAACATTTCTTTAAGACATTTTTTTTTAATTTACACCCCCACTTTAATAAGTGTTTATTTAAGTAAAGTAAATACCATTATTGAATTTTAACACAAGTGATTAATGCTTTTTACAGCCGCGCTGCAACTTAAAATATTTGCTGCGAAGCGTTTGCGTAACTAACCACAGACGCCAAGCCATTATTCCGGCATTGAGGTAGAGGTGGGTGAGGCAGCTCAGAGTATTCTCAGATCAGCTCAAGCGCGTTTGGGCAAATATACTAAATATGCGCGGCGTGTATAACTTTTATTTTAAAGTCACATACGTGCTGCCACTGCAAATACTTTAATTAGCATACAGGTGACAAATGCTGAAAATGTGTTTTAATTTTATATATTTATTTCAAAAATATATGCTTCTGCTTGTTTTACTCGAGCTACGGCGCTGCTGTGGGGAATATGCTGTGTCAACGCACTTCCTTTGCACCCACACTCGCGGTGGCACAGCAAGTTGCACGTGTTTGGCTTACATATTAGCAGGCAGTGCTGCGGCTATGCGGCAAGCATGAGGAGTATGTACGACAAGACACGCTGTGATGAACTTCAAGCGTCACATTTTTGCTCGTGTCACACATGATTGCAAGTAGCGTGATTTATGCGCGCCACCATCAATTAGACAATGGCAGTTAAAGCAGAAAGAGAACCAAAAGTCGCCAACGCTATTGCCAGCCTGCCAGCGCTATAAAGACAGAGAGCGCTATTGGCGCGTTAATGGTTTTATGGCGTTAATGTAGTTACTTAAAGGTTTCTCATAGCGCCGCATGGGCGTTTCAAGCCAAATGTTTACAAATCAAATGTATATTAATATATGTGTATATAAAACACTTTTAGGCGTCTTGGCGTGGTGGCGTGCGAAAAGCATACAGTTTACGCAAAACTTTACACTAATTAGCAGCGTCGCGAAAATATTATATGACAAGTGACCACAAATGGAGGCATGTAACAAACGCGCGCACACACCAACACATACGTTGGCAAGCGCATAGCACAAAAACTAAGCGCAACAACAAAGCGAACGTCAAATTCCATAAAATATGAAACCGCCTAACTACACATATGTGTCCGCTTAAATACTCGTATGTGTGTGTGTGTGTTTGCGTAGAAAAATAGTCATGGCCATTCAGCGCTTAGCGCTGTTGGGGCGTTGACGCTGCGTCGGTGTCCATGTCGCTACTGCTGTTGCTGCCGTTGTACGTAGTTGCCATGTCCCGCGCTCGCAACTTAGCTACCCGCCTGCTTTGTGCATTGTTAGCCTTTATAAGCGCTTGACGCCACCTAAGACCACATTTTTGCTGCTGCCGCGCAGCGCGCTTGTTGCACAATCGACGAACGACGGCTACATGATGTGATGTGGCAGCCAAGACATGGCGCGTAGGTGTGTGTTCGCGCGGTCATTGCAGCGTGAAATACAGTAGCTGCTCAGCGGGTATTCGCTGATGTGTACGCTGCTGTTGCGGTTGAAATTAACGCAGCTGCCAGTAGCAACAACAACAGCAACAGCAGCACCAACAACAACAAGAACAATAACAAAAATAATAATAACAACAACAGCAGCAACAACAATATATTGGTGTGGCATAAATGAAGACATTTGCACCGCCACTACCACCACCACCACCATCGCCGCCGCACAGTCACCGCATTTGTGGGCTGGCCAATCGCCAACCAAGTAACTAACAAACTAGCGCTGACTCGTTACATGCATGTATGTACATATGTAACGCGTTCGCGCCAAACCTGAGACGTCAACTCCATTGTAAGCTGTTAGCGCGCCAATTCATATGCCAGCGCGGCGAAGGCCTAGCCAGCTGCCTGTTGGCTGCTGTCTGCCCACTTTACACATTTTCAAAGTTAATAAGCTTAGTTATAAGCAGATTATGGGTGCATACAACAAACAGGGCGCGCGCGCGCGAGCTTCCGTATGCACTCCGCACATACAATGGCGGCTCCGCGCAGGCGCTTAGCCACTCAAACACTCAGCGTTCAGCGCATAGCGTTTGGACGCTGACGCGCTTGGCTATTCAAATATTGGTATACCCAGCTAATGTAGTTATCTGAAGAAAGTAGCCGCGGGTGTTCATGAGAAAAATCACAAACAAAATAAAAAATTATATTTTACACACACACACACATCCACGCAGTTATAGTGTTTATACGCTCTCAAGCCTTGTTGCCTTTAATATGCCAGGCGATTGTTTGGTCTTTAATGTTTTCACATTATTTTCTGTTTTTATGCACTTCGCTCACTTTTAATGCTGCTTACATGCATATTTCAAAATCGATGCAGGAAGTCTTTAATGCTACGAACTGTCAACGCTCGCTTCCGTGCGCGGCAATTGTTGCATTCAATCAGCGAAGAAGTGTTAAAAACAGCTGCAACTCAAAACACTCGAGGGGCAAGCTGCTGTTGGAAACTCCACTTGCGCCCGCGCTGAAGTGTGAGAAACGAACTGAGTTCGAAATTGTAGCGAGCGCTTTGCATAATGCATAATTTTGGCTATGCATGCCAACTAAGCTTGCTTGCAGCGAAAATTTGCATATTTTACAATTTGTTTTCTAGTCTACAAACTTTCAAAATCATGTTAAACGATGGAAGGCGTTTTGAAGTTGCCAAAATTTATAGATTATAAAATCTACTAAATCTACTAGAAGTTCGTTTCGGAACCTAGTTCGTTTTTAGATAGGGTAAATAATTTTTGAAAAAACAGAAAAAAAACCAGCAGACTGATCCCATCGGAAACCAAAGATAAAAAAAACAAACCTTTAGGGAAAAATAACTTAAGGGCGATTTTACTTCGGAAAAAGGGAGAGGTAGGGCGTGATTGAATTTTTAAGTCTAAGGAATAGGGTTAGGTCTTATTAAATTCTATATCACCTCTAGAATATAGTCCTAAGTCCTTTTCAAGTTAATCCGAGTAATAGTTTCGGAGATACAGCCTTGAGAACTTGTGCGCTCGAGGCTAGCTAAGCTAAGTGCGCCGTCTTTAAACACGTTTTTCTCGAAACTTTGTTTCTGAAGTCGGTTGGCAAGATTTCTTGGGAAACACTTAATCGATATTCACTAAATTTTATACAGGTCTTTGAGGTACAGATACAGTCCAAAAATTTCAGATTTTTTTTGTTAATAGCGTATGTTTGTAACAATAAATAACTCTAATGAGATATCTCCTTTTTTATATGAAAAAAAAAAATTGGTGAAAAGCTATTTTTTCCCCGAGAAAATCATGTAACCCCTTAATCTCGATTTCTAGCGAAACTTCGGGTCCTATAGAAGAATTATGTATAGCAATGTTATAGGTAATGTAAAGGTCTATAACTTTTGTATATAAACTTTTTTCATATAACCTCAAAATTCAGGCAAATATAACTAAACTTTTGGGGTTTTCATTTTTATCTTCTACAAAAAAAAATTAAGCCCAAGAAATTTGGTGAAAACTAACTTTCTTATGTCCCAAACATACAGAATTTTTTATTTAAAATATTTATTTTTTTCCTAATAATGAACTAATATCAAAACTCATTCAAATTTTCAAATCTGAACTCAAAATATAAAATTTTTTTAAACAGTCAGTAGGCTTTACATTTGTGTTAGTCCATACTTTCAGACGGACATAGAATCTGAGGAGGAAAAGACCAGCTTCACTGCCGATGCACGGTTGTGTAGGAAGATTCGACGACCCAATGACAGCTGGAGTGAGTACTGCCAGTGTAAAATACTACATCAGGCACATAAGGGATGGCAAATCACCCAGTAAAGACAAGAATGTAACACTAAACAGAAATATCCCCTCTATTTCTGGGGATAATTATTCATCTAAAAAAAAAATTGGAAAGGATAATTATTCCCCTGAAAGAACTGAGCGTGGTATCGGTAAGCACGCACAAACAGGTTCGCTCCAACACAAAAATATGCGCCCGCTTAGAAGCGACAAGGAGAGCTAATTACGCCAAATGTACCTGAGCGGAGGAGGTACATCCACAAATGGCTGCACCAAGGCACAGGCCAGCACAAGCGGCGGTTGGTGCACAGGCTGATAGCATAGCCCTTACTCTGATGCCCTATAAAAGCAACAGAATGGCTGTACTGACCAAAAACTACATATGTAGCTGGGGTCATGAAAGACGAGGAGCTGACCACCCTTCAAGCCTGCAGGAGGCCATTATGGATGAGGTATTCAAAGGTTAGAGGCATTCTCTTTCCTTCGCAAGTGTATTCGTGAAATTTTTCTCTCATTTCCTTAGTGGCTATAGCGGTTTAAGCGACGAGTTATTCAAAAATGTGGAGATACCGGCGCTCTACTTCAAAAGTAGTTGGCGAAGACATATTACATTTTAAGGTATTTTTGCATACAATATTTTTTTCTGAGCTCGGCACATTGAACAAATCGAAAGGAGGATAACAATTAAAATATGTTGCTTTAATGTAGTTTCATTCAAGGCAAGCTGAAAGCGCTCCGCCGATTTTGTGAAAACGCACTAACATTATAACAACAATAACAACACAAACGCCATTAAATTAATTTTAAATTGTGCTCATACAATTTTCACACTTACATACTTATCTATATACATATACAAGTATGTATATCTGTAGTACCACAACTTTCTAGCTCGAAAAAGTATATATTTTTGCAAACTGTCACTTGTGCCAGTATCTTCCTATTGCTCAGCGAACACATGTTAATACCTTACTACTGCTTTCAACCTTACCTTAGCCATTACTTGAACTACTTGAAGCAAAAATAAAATAAAATAAAATTTCAGCAAACAAATAACACTCGCCTGCGGTTGCATGTTGCCGCTTTGTTGCTTGTTGGTTGCACAAATTGAAATGAGGCCAAATATTTGCAGTGAAATGGCTGCATATTTCCATAAAGGGTAATACCGTTGATTGTTTTATTGGAAAATGTTGCATGTCATTCGACACTTTGCGCGCTGCTTAGCCTAGCGGCCGCAGCCGCAGTTGATCTCAATTGCCTAGATGTAGAACAAGGGAGCAAGAGCTGGCAAATATGTTATTTCTATAAATAAGTGTATGTGTGTGTGTAGAAAGGCGCAGGCGCGACAAGTGCACATGACTTTGCTCGCACATGATTAGCGGCACAAATGCTTTACACATGCAGCCATGAAACGGCGCAACTGAATTGTGTGCTCTTGTCGCTAGTTGCTTACTCATGGCGAGCGAGAACTTTCTACGACATATTGGGTGTATGCCTGCGAAGTTCGTGTCTTTAGTCTTTCGTTTTTGGTCAAAAGTTTTAAGTTCATGCAGTAAATTTTTTTGTTGTTATTTTTGAAATTGAAATGGGTTTATAAAGGGTGCATTACAAGGTAGAAGTACATTACAAGGCAGAAGGCAGTAAGGGTCAGTGAAAACTATTGGAAATATGCTGGATTGCCTGGATCGTGTATTTTTATATATGCAAACTTGAAATTTTTGAGAAATTGCTCTGAAATTTTGCACACTTCCTTTTCTATCCAAGTGGGTGTTTACTTGTCAGAACCGCCGTTATTTGGCCACAATAGCATATACATAGCTGCCATTCAAACTGAATGATCGGAATAAGGTGCTTGTATAGAAAAATTGTTCATTTGAGCAGATATCTTCACGAAATTTGGTAGAGATTATTTGTTTTTAAGGCAACGCGCTAATATGTTAAGAAGTTTTCACGATCAGATTGCAATAGCATATAGCTGACATACAAACTGAACGATAAAAATTTGGTTCTTGTATGAAAAACTTTTTTAGTTCACAAGATATCTTGACGAAATTTAGCACGAATTATAAGCCAAAGCAATCCTAAAATATCTCAAGAAAGTTTTGAGGTCGGTCCACTATATCATATACCTGTCATACAAACTGAATGATCAAAATACAGTCCTTGTATGAAAAACTTTTTTAATTCACAAGATACATTTCTTGACGAAATTTGACATGAATTATTAACCAAAGCTACGCAAAAATATCTCAAGAAATATTCTAGATCGGACCACTATATCATATAGCTGTCAAACGGTACGAACAAAATAAAAATTTTGTATCAAAATTTCTTTATTTCTATATACTTACTCAAGTAACAAAATGATTTCTATCAGAGAATAATTCACAAATCTTTGGTTAATTTTTATGACTATTTAATGAATATATTACTAATGTTATTTATAGAAATAAACTTCGTGAAGTCCAACAGATCTCTGCGTAGTCGCGCGCGCTTGGCGTGGGTGCTATTCAATATCGCGCTGAATGTTTGTTGCATGCAATCAGCAACATAAAATACGGAAAATATTACTAAAATAAAACAATTTATAGCGCGCTATAACACTAAAACAACAAATCACTTAGCCATTATAACAATAGACGGCTACGCGAGCGCTGGCTCGTTGCGCGCAACCACAATGGCGCGCTAATTGTTTTGCCTGCAAATACAAATCATTTCAACATTTAAATGCTATTTTTTATTTACATTTGCATTTTTCCGCACAATGCATTTCACTGCTTGTTTCTAGGGTTAATAGCAAGCGCGCATGCACACACGCGCACACAGCGCATTTGTGGCGTGTAAATTTGTCTCTCGTACGTTGAAAATGACAGTTACAACTGTCAGCCTATGACTCAAAGCGCTGGCGAAAACCTTATAACAACAGAAACGCATACACATATGCGCTGCGCTTGCTTTTGTTTTTTGCATCGCTTTTTTGCTATTGCTAGTTTTGTTGCAGTGCCACGCATTGCCAGCGCATTCAAATTTGTAAGCGTAGGCGGCGCATAGCTGAGCTGCAGCGCTACGCCGTATGTCACTCGCCGGCGATTATTTGCGCATTTGCGTATTTCACTGGCTAGACAAGCGCGCAAAAACCTAAAATAAAAATATTGAAAACAACAACAACAGCAACGTAAGGCCACGCGGTTTGAGTGAGTGACTTACCGCGCGGTAAGGCACCCGAAACTTTATTGACTACAAGCGCACGGTCGAGTTGTGCGCTTGGCGGCGCGGCGGATGAGTGCGCGAGTGAGTGACTGCCTGCGACTGTGACTGTGGCACAGCTGCGCATGGCATCAGCGTATGAAATCACGCAAAACAGCTTAGTTTAAGTGCATTCGAAATGGAATTGCGAACGATTTTCGCTTTGAGCTGAATGAAATATATGCGGCCAGCGCGTGGTGGCAAAAATAAAACTAGTTAGATAAAAATATAAATGAAATAAATTTGTATGGAGCGAGCGCGCGCACAGTTTTTGCCTATTTTTGTTTAAATTGAGTTTCGTTATGGCGGCGCGCTTAAATGCAAATTAAATGCAATGCTTCCTTTTTGCGCAAACGCATTGCAGACAGCAAAACTAGCAACTAACTGAGGACTGCGCGGCTGTCAGCGCGCCTGTCAGACTGCCAAACAGGCAGCTGGCGTACAAGCGCGCAAACATAGCGACAGCGCGTCTAATGCTTGTGTTTACATATTTATATAATGTTTCGTTGAGTTTGTGTGTTTTGTTGCCTGCGACTGCAGCTAAAACTGATTGATGGCTTTCAGTTCACCACCACTCAGTATGTCACACAACAAAAGCAACAGCAACACAAATGAGAGACAACAGCGAAACAACAAAAAATATGTCACTAGCATATTAAGTATTGTTTAGTGCGGGCACAGTCACATTTACAGTTGCAGTTGCAGTTGCTTTGCAGTTGGATTTTTATTTTATTTTTTTCTATTTTTTTTAGTTTTTTTTTTTGTCAACTGTGCCTGCTTGTCGTTGCTCCAATGTGGGATGCAAAAAATGAAGTCATTCCTCAAAGTGAGTTGTGAGTTGGAGTTGTGCGCATGCTTGCCATTGCAGTTTGAAATTGGCGAGTTAATGCGGGAAAATGCACTGCTCAGCAAAGGTATGCATAAATTTGCGTTGGAAAACCTGGGAAAGTTTCGCGTAGTTAGTGCTTTGTAAGCCTACTTTGTGACTACGTAACACTTGAATTCGTGCATATGTCAACTAAGTCAGTGTAGGCACCACGGGTGGCATGAGCAACCCTGTTCGTTAGCAAAATAAAATTTTATTTCAAAAATTGAGATTGTAAAGTGTTTAGTACGGGATGGCGGGTATTGATGAGCCTGGGATTTTGTTTCAAATGGCATCAGCAAATGATTTGTTATTAAAAAGTATTCTGAAAGTATAATGTTGACATATTCTAGTTAGTGACAGCTCAACAAACTACAAAAGTGTTTCATTTGTAAGAAAAGAAAAAAAAAACGTTAACTTCGCTTGCACCGCAGCTGGAATACTCTACGCAATTCAAGAATATTGATTCTGATAGGTCGGTTCGTATGGCAACTGTATGGTATTGCTGTCCGATCTAAAAAAATTGTTCAGATATTGTAGTACTTAATAAACTGTGCCAAATTTCCTTTGGATATCTCTTAAACTAAAAAAGTTTTCCAAACAAGGTTCAGTTTGTATAACAGCTATATGCTATAGTGATCCGATCTGAACAATTTCTTCGGAGGTTGCACTATAACCTTAAACAATAACTTATGCCAAATTTTGTGGCGATATCTCTTAAACTAAAAAAGTTTTCCATACAATATTTTGTTGCCAGTCGTGCATTTTGTATGGCAGCTATAAGCTATAGTGATCCGATCTGAACAATTTCTTCGGAGATTGCGTCATGGCTTTAGTGAATAGCTCGTGCCACGTTTCGTGTAGATATCTCTTAAATTGAAAAAGTTTCCCCTACAAGAACTTGATTCCGATCGGATATTTTGTATGGCAGCTATATGCTATAGTGATCCGATCTGAATAGGTTTTTCTGAGATTGCACCATGGCCTTATTAAATAACTCATGCCAAATTTCGTGAAGATATCTCTGAAACTAAAAAAGTTTCCATACAACTGAAAAAGTTTCCATCAAGTGCTGATTCTGATCGGGCATTTTGTATGGCAGCTATAAGCTATAGTTATTCAATGTGGACACATTCTTTAGAGATTACATCATGACCTTAGTGTATAGCTCACACCAAATTTCGTGATGATATTTAGTCAAATTCAAAAGTTTTTATATAATATTATTCTATTAGGTACACCACGTCGTATAAGTATCATAATACTACATACATTAAAGCACAATTTGGAAGAAATTTATTAGAATAGAGTTTTAAGCAACCAAAATCCAATACACATCCTAAATAACAACAATTTTGCTATACAATTTGCACGTTTCAGGCTTACCAGGTATTAATACACAACTGTCAGCCTTGGCGTATGAGTGACCTACTTTTATCTATCTCGTGCTTCCTATAATAAACAGTGAGTCGCGCTTCTTAAGTAGTTTGCCACAATATGCTTTTAAACGAAACACACGTTTTACTTAAATATTAATTTACCGTTAATGCGGCACAAAACCGCTACTGAATATTTTCGGTTTTGAATTGCCATATCAAATTTCCATGCCGCATTTTGACAGCGCTATGTGGTTGTGCCAGTGCTAAAGTGCGTCGTAAAAAGAAAAGCGCAAAAAGGAAAAACGCAAAAACAAAATACATTCATTGCGCCGCAATTTGCGTGCTACACCAGCGCTGCTGAAATCTACTTTATATTTGTTTTTAATTTATTCTTTGCTGGCAATAAAATGAAAAGTGTTTGCTCATTCGTTCACTTGTCGACATGGTGGATAGTTCACACATTTGTGTGGCGCGTTGTGTGCATTCGTATATGTTGGATTTGATGCCGTGCGCTGTACACACCTTTACTTATGGCTGGTGCTTATGGCAAGTCGCCTGCTTGGCTTGGCGGCTTGACTTGTCTTGTCTTGTCGTAAGTAAAGGCTTAATTAATTGACATTTAAAATGCACTGTAATCACAAATTGATTAGTGGCGCAGCATGCGAAAAATTGTGTAAAATTCATGTTTACCTTTTTCTAATTGCTTGCTTGTTGTTATCGCGATGCCGATTTATTTTCATTTAGCTGGTTTTTTGTTTATTATTTTTTTTTCAGCAAAAAGCATAAAATTTTGTGCAATTAGTGGTTTACAGCATTGTGTGTTTGTAGTTGTTGGCGAATAAAAATGAAGAGCGAGTAGTTTGTTATTAAAGGGAAGTTCTATGACCTGCCTATAAGACAGCAAGGCATTGGAAGGCGGGTAGTTAGCAGTGCTGCCACCAAGGGCTCAATCAGCGCTTGATACAATATTCAATGCACTATCATATCACCTTATAATCTTGCTATACCGTTTCCCCTTTGCGCTCATTTGGTGCCCTCAATGAAACTATTTACATAAATCCGTTATGCATTTTGTAGACAACCCATCAACCTAATGGAATCCAAGTATTCTCTGTCTAGTTTGTAAAAAAGCTGGGAATTCATAGAGTAAATGGAAAAATGTTTTCTTCTTGCTTACTAGCTAAAGTATATATTGTTATAAGGCAAAGCCATTTTTAGTAAGTCTATAAGTCTGTATTCAAATATTTATTGACCTAACTAGTAGTTCCTTGCTTCTATTCCTGTCATATTTGGACCATATCTGCTTCGTAATCTTTCAGTTTGTTGTAGAGTTCCATCTATGTACGTATAAAACTCTCTTTTGATCGTTCCCAGCATGCCGAGTATTAACCCTACCTCGGATTCGTCTAAGAGGATACTACAGCTATACCAACTTGCTTTACTTCCGCGTGGATGATGCTGGCTGAGTTTGGTAATCGGATAGAGAGAGATATATTAACATCATTGCGGTATACCCGCCCCTACTCCGCATTCCATTTTGGACTCATCAGTATAGGTAGAGGTTGTATCGTCATCCCCTACTAAACGTCATCTCCATTCATCTCTAGCCGGATTCTTCAGCCGAAAGTGACAATTAATATCTTACCTTGGGAGGCTATAGCCCGATTAACTTATATTTAACTGGTTCAGAAAAGCTTCTAAATCCTCTATTCTGTTAGCAGCACTTGTTGCCACTTTCCTCGTATACATGTTTATGGTCACTTGATTCAGCAGCATGACTTAATAACCCCAGTAACCACTTCTCTGCCTGCTCTTTGTATTCCATTTAATTTCCTGATATTATATAGTATCTTTACTGCTCGCCAAGGTTAGATTAAGTTAAGATGAAGTTCAGTCATTAGGTCTATAAGAAGTAGTCATCCTTTAGGATTACTGCCCTTGACGCGAATTTCAACAGACTCTATGGCCTCACTATCGCTCTTCCAGTGTATCATACTGTGCGGACTCCAGTTGCTTACAACGTAGTCTTGCAAATGTGAAACAAATGCATAAGAGATGCTCCATTATTTCTCTCGTGCCTTGCTGTATACATTTCCTGCAGTCTTCTCGAACTGTCAACCCCATTCTGCTGGCGTATGTCGCCACCAGACAGTGATCAGTTAGTATTCCAATCTCTTCCAATTTCAATCCCTTTTTTTCGCTGCCAATAATTCTGCTAGTGTCTTGCTGGCCTCCAAACCAATACTTCAAAAGTTATTATGGGTCTAATGATGACCGTATAGCATACAACCATAAGACTATATTTGCTTTAAAGCCCCAGCTTCTGCTAAGTATTCTTTTGGAGGTGTAAATGGGCATCATATAAGCATTATTTATTCGTTTTTCAGTTTTAATTTTGCAATGCAGTTTCGTTTTGAATCCAAACCTTTGCTATTTTTGGGGCTGGGGGATGAATAAATCTGGGTGAGGGAAAATTAAATTGAGGTATTTTTTTACACATGAAAAACATCAGTTCCAGTCCATTGTATATAGCACATACATAGATATAACCTTCGCAGGACTCTTTCTAACATATCACTAATTACGGAGGAAAGCATCGCTGATACAATAAACACTATATGCAGACGATAGCATATGCTGTTAGAAGGCATTATAATTGCAACAATTATTTTTAGATTTTAAAAGTGATGCTATAAACTCAATCAATATGCTATGGAAACTGTCAGTCTGTAGTAAGTTTTTCAAGCCCATTTTTAATTATAAGATCCTTGGTCATGAGCGCAAAGTTATTTTGCAGCATTTTCAAATATGCTTAGTTATCGCTAAGAAGAAATCACGAGCTGTAAATTGCACATTATTCCACTTCAATAAATATGGCATACTAAAAATATTACTTATTGCCAATTAACTAGCTTCAAATTTACCCGCACAGAGCAAAGAAACTCGCGTAAAAAGTCAAAAATTAACAAGACAGAAATATTATTTCAAAAAATTATTAAAATTCGTTATACTAAGCGTAGATCAAAGGTCAGCTGATAATATTTCGATGCATTTTAATTGCTGCAGCAACAACAGAGCACACTTACGGCTATAATTAAAGCAGCCAACAGGTAAATAAAAAGCAAATAAGCAATTACATGGACGAAAACTCATTTAAGAAACTGAATTATAAATAAAAAAATTAAATCGAAAGTGAAAAATAAATATACAATTAAAAACTAAAAATAAAAAACGAAAAATAAAATCAAAAGGAATAAATAAAAGATAAAAAATAAAATAAAATAAAATAAAATAAAATAAAAAAAAAATAAAATTATATTAAATGCCAAAAATAAAATAAAAAACGAAAAAGGTAACATAAAACTAAGACGAAAAACAAAAAATAGAAGCAAAATCAAAAACAATATAAAACAAATTAAAAACCCCAAAATGTATAAAAACGTGCGCTTGCAAGAAGGAAACAAATATTTACTCTATGTCGACACTAATTTGCTTCAAGGTTTGCTTTTACGCTTGTTGTTGTTTTTGCAGTTTTGTTTCGCTTTGTCAGTTTGTCTGTGGCTGAGCGTAAGCTGTTAGTAATTTTTCACTTTTAGCTGGCAGGAAGCGCTCAAATAACGCTAAAGTAAATAAATATTTTTGTATTTTAGTTTTTTGTTATCTTTGTTGTTGCAGCACGTTTGGCCAATAAAGCAAAAACGTGACGAGACCAACCTTTTTTGTTGTTGCCCTACACACGCTCACATAAACACTAACTTTTGGTATTGCTGGCAAGCGGAATTGACGGAATGCTGGAGATTTTGGCAAAGCGCGATAAGCGCAAACAGACAGTGTAATTTACAAAAAAAAATATATAAAAAAAAATTAAAAAAATATATATTTAAAGAGATGTATAAAAACATTAAAAAATGGTATAAGAAATAAATAAAAAGTATTCAACAAAATAAAAAAAAAAAATATTAAAAAAACTTAAAAAAAATATATTTAAAAAACTTAAAAAAAATTAATTCAAGTAAGTAGAACAAATTTTGCCTCTACTTCACTTGCGAGTTGTTGCCTTTTTTATTGCAATTCGAGTTCATAAATTAGACTTCGCGAATTCGAGACTAGACTTTTTCTTGAGTATGAGCGCGTTTAGTCTTGCAAATAGCTGGCGGCGCGTGCAAACTGTATTATTGTGGGTGATAATGCTAAACAAAGAGCGTGCAACATGCAGTTTAGCGCGCCGCATAAAAAATGTGTATTTAAAAGCGCTACTTTTGTGATATTTTGGTAGTAGTTTTGCGCTTTGGCTTCTAATTTTTCAACACGATTCGTGCGCCTACGCCAGGTGAGCGCTGTGTGCGCAAAGCTGTTGTTACAATTATGTTGCATGTTTGTAAAGTATATATTTGCTCTTGGTTTTTTGAAAATAAATTTGCAGCCTACAGAATTTTTTCGCATAAAAACAATAAAAAAAACAAAAAAATTGCAATTTCTCACAGCTACTGTGCTAAGCCAATTATACTTACAACAGTTGATAGATATGCGTGCAGAAACTTGTCTTTGACTCACCTGTAATGGAAAAGAAGATATTTTATGAGAAAAAATATGCAAATAAATTGGCTGCGAGCGATTTTCTAAAGTATTCCACAGTTAAATAGATATATTATAAAGACTTGTAGCTCTTAGCAGTTAACTAGAAATTAACGATTGAACTACTGTAGTCAATAATAGTTTGTCAAAAAAGTTTTGCGGTATTTTCGCTAGTTGGCGCTGAAAGCGCGTAGTTCTAGTTTTATTCGTCGCATCGGGTCATGCTATACCTTTTTGGAAAGCTCATTTCACGCGCTAACACGTGTTTGATGACGACGACGTGATTGTCGTTTCTTTTAAGTCGTTCGTGAGTTATAGCGTCGCAAACATGGAGCAAAATAAAGAGAAAATACGGCATATTTTACAGTACTACTACGATAAAGGCAAAAATGCATCTCAAGCCGCCAATAAAATTTGTGCAGTTTATGGACCCGATACAGTTTCCATTTCCACCGCACAACGATGGTTTCAACGTTTTCGTTCTGGTGTAGAGGTGGTCGAAGATGCGCCACGCTCCGGAAGGCCTGTCGTCGAAAATTGCGATAAAATCGCTGAATTGGTCGAAAGAGACCGGCATAATAGCAGCCGTAGCATCGGTCAAGAGCTGGGCATGAGTCATCAAAAATTCATTTCAATTTCAATACAAAAAAAAAAAATTCAATAAAAATACCGCAAGACTTTTTTGACAACCCATTATGTTTTTTCTTTAGTCCTTCCATCCGTTACTCTCTCTCTGAATCAAAAAGCAATGCAAATCACGAATAAGCAGCATTTACTCGACAATCTTCGTAGATTAAAGAAACATCATCTCATTCTGCGAGAAGTAGAATTATTCAAACATCTGGCCGCCCACCATTGGCATGGTTTAATTTATACCGATCACGTTTTGTTAATTATAGTACGTTAATAATTTATAAATTATATATCAAAAGCCTGAGTAACAGCCCCGCCTTACACTTTTTTCCCACCGCTTGCACCCAGTCGCTTTCCACTTTGCACTTACTACTGAGTCCAAGTAATTATAAAGCGCACCAAAGACTGCACTTTCCAAAAGTCACTCAAAATATTTTACGGCCAATTAGCGCCATATTTTCTTCAATATTTTCTGCTAATTACTCTACACAGCTCAATCAATTAAATTTTTGCGCCAAACATCCATAACAACAAGAACAACAGCACATTAGCACATTAAGGCAGCGCTAATGAATTCTTTATCGTCCCAACATGCGCCCAAGACACAAGAAGAATGCGACTTTTATGTCACCACATGCACGCCGCGCTTATATAATCTGAGCATATGCATTTGTGTGTGTGTGTGTGCGCTTAGCTACAGAATCATTGTCAACTGATAATTGCATTTTTATAGATAAATAGCAATTTCTTATAAACTTTATAGACCAACAGTTGGCGTCATGTCATGAAAAGGAAAAAAACTAAACAAAAAAAAAACATGCAACAACAATAAAACACACACAAAAATGCCAAGCAATCATAATAAAAGTAAAGGCGGAAGGCAAAAAAGGCAAAGCGCCGCCAGTCACTGTCGCCAGTTGCGAACAAAACGCGACATGCGTGGGCTTTGCAAAAATTTCACAACAATTCAGGCGCGGCGCGGCGTCAGCAACAACAACAGCAACAAAGCACACATTAGAGTTCATATTGAAATTGAAACCGTTGCTGCAACGCGAGTTGAAAACTGAAATGGCAATCGAAAATGAAACTGCAGCTGAGCAGCGTTGCATTGAGTGCTCCATATAAGTATTTGTGTATTAGGGTGGATTAAAAAAAATCCAAAATATGGCGGTCAGTATATGAGTTATATATATATATATAGTATATATAAAACTTCTTGGATTCCGAACTTCTAGTTGATGTTTTACACCTTAGGGCCTTATTAGGGTGGGTTGAAAAAAAATTTAAAGTTCTGTTTTTTGCTTCGTGCTATTAAGCATGGGTGGATAGAGACCTCTAAGAAAGTTATGTTTTCGAGAAGTTGGAAGCGAGATATGAATTTTTCGCTATGACAACATGAAGAAAATCGAAAACCATTAGCCGCAGTACCTTCCCGTTACAATTAAGAGCTCATACATGGAGAGCCTTTCTTAGAGATCTCTATCAACCAATTAACCAATTTTTCATCGTACGAAGCGAAAATAAATTTTTTTTGTTACCCACCCTAATGTGTATATGTGTAAAGCTGTGTGGTGTTAACTGCATTTGCACTACTTCCTTTTGTGTGTGTACGTGTGTTTGTTTGCGATTTGTATTAAATGTGTGCTTTTGTTTTTGTGCATTGAACACGTTTTGCTTGTTAATAAATTTCAAAGCAATTAATTTTCTGGAATTTATGTGATTGAGGAACTTTGAAGCAACGCTAAACAAATTGCGCTTATTTCTAGTTTCAAATTAATTATAACCGCATTCAATGTGTTGCAAGTGATTATGCAGCTAATATGCGCTGGCAATGGCGACATTTGCATATGCTCTGTGATGGATGTGGGAATACGAGTATGAGCTATTTTTCAAATTCTTTTTA
The DNA here is from genome assembly GCF_024586455.1 of Bactrocera neohumeralis. Classification (NCBI taxonomy): domain Eukaryota; kingdom Metazoa; phylum Arthropoda; class Insecta; order Diptera; family Tephritidae; genus Bactrocera; species Bactrocera neohumeralis. The sequence continues at coordinate 16,034,960 of NC_065920.1, forward strand.
TTTTATTTTTCATTTTTTTTTTAAATAGTTTAGCATTTGTGTTGAAGGAGTTATTAAATCCGCTACTAAGTTCTTGCGGTTCTTTAATCAAAATGTAATTTTATTTTAAAGCAATGGTCGCCAATGAATTATTCGAAATATTGGTTGTCGCTAGTCGCAACTTTTTCTCCATCTTCCTCTCAAACCTCGAGTACCATTACTTGGCGTAAAACTGTTCATCTTGTGTACCTATCGAAGAATCAAACCATTTTTCGGTCATTTTGGAATGGATCAATTACTTTTTCTTTAAGCGTTGTTTTTGCAGCAATCGCTTTTTCGTGCATTGAGGTCATAAGGAACTTAAGTTCTTTGTTTTTGCATCACTCCCGGCACATATCTTCTTCTTCTTTACTGGCGTAGACACCGCTCCACATATAGTCGCTCGGATATGGCTTGGCACCATCAATTCACCATCTTCGAAGGCTTTTGACCTTTTTTCACGCTGACGGTCGTTAATATCAAAATCACTGTCTTTGAAGCGACGAAACCAATCACGCAACAAATCTGACATATACAAACAACCAAAAGTATACACGTAAGCCAAGTAACTAATGTGGAAACGCAGCTTCTTTTCCGAATGTCTAGATTAAGTTTATCATGTTTTAGATGTAGCTAAATTGAACACCACTGACTGCTGGAGCCAACTGTTTACAAGCAGCGGGAAGTTTGTTGTGCACATAATATTACTACTTAGTTTCCGCACGAGAGGGCTGTATAATCTTCTTAAACCTTTTGTATGAACATAACCATACCTGGGCACTGAAACCATTCAATCTTTCGTTTCCCCGTGCCTTGATGGCATTAAACCAGCGTGATAGCAGCAAATGGTCGAGGTATCATGCAGCAGGCTGACCGCCATTTACACGATCTGTGTTATATTAGGTCATGTTCTGAAGACCTGGACACTAGTTATGGTTGCGTCTATACTGAAGGCCGGAAAAAGCTCGTACGTGGGTGTAAAGAATTGCTGCCCAGTTTGCGTTAAACTGAACAATTATGCTTATGCTGCTTATTGTAGGCTTTGTCTCTCTTTTATTTTGCTAATTGCTCATGGACTATATTCGTCGGAGTTATATTTTGACCAAAATTAAGGGCCCGGAATGTTTATATCAAAGACAGATAGGTCGGCACGGCTTTGAACGATGTAAGTTCATGACTCTTATGCACAAATAATTTGCTGCGGGCAGCTTTCTCGACATTGACATTGCTTTCAACAATGTGAAGCTGGAGGCGGTGGTTAAAGCTGTTTCAGGTGGAAGCAAGCCTTAAACACCTCATACGTAGCCTTTTTGCGACAGAAGTTGTAGTCGTTAGTGCAAAGCATCGCGGAAGGTTAATGAAGGGTCTTTCCACATGTTACACTGATTTAAATAGTTAACGAAAAATATCAAAATACCGTCTGCGAGCTAAGTGAAGGGTAACTCAACGTGGTATGCGAAGAGGTGAATTGAAGCGGCTTAGCTGTCAACAGAAGTAACACTGATATGGTTTTCTTTACTAGGTGGTATAATCAAGGCATCACCGGAATACTGTGGACTACACAAACATTTTAAACATTGCACCTTTGGACATTGCCGGCTGGTGCATTGCCGCAAAGTGCGCTCTTAGACTTAGGATAGCTGGGTAAATGAAGGGGTGGAAAAAGAACACGCCGAGATCCTCTCCTCCTTCAAGTTATTACTGAAAATTTGCCAAAGCTAACCGTGGTGGCGTTTTATCTGCTCACATACAGAAGAGATTTATATAGATGGAGAGGAATTGCGGGAGAAAAGTGGCAGTGAATTTTTTGCGGATGGTTTGAAGTTAGGGAAATTGGAGGGGGAGCTTTCTATAAGAAATTCTCCGTCAATCTTTGCTTTAGGCTATCAGACCACCGTAGTGTTTTTCAGACAGAATTTTTTTGCAGATTTTTTAATATGTTTTAAAAATTTTTTGTAAGTTTATACTTACTTTTCTTTCTGGCGAGACTGCATAGTAAGTATTCGAAACAAAAAACAATAATTCAAACCGCTAAAGCAGTAAATATTTATTTTTAATCGATAAACCAACTTGTAACGCTGACACTTTTATATAACACCGCAAACAGCAGGCGTGCTGTTTAACACTACGCAAAAAAAAAACCTTAAAAAACTAACTTTTTTATTTTATCTAACAAATTAAAATATGCTGCGTAACACGACACAGTTTCCTTCAGCGCGCCGGTTTGAAGGCAAATCTCAAATTTAATCGCATGCCGCAGCAAATTGTGTGTCACGCGATAACGCGAACACGGCGCGCCGAAAATAATAAAACACCTTGATGTTTACTGTATAAAAACAACACTCATATTGAGTAACAGCAAATCTGCAGCAAGCGGAAAATTATCAGAAATCCTGCGAAAAAAGCAGCGACGGCTAGTAACCGCAAGTAACTTGCAACACGTGATGCATAGATAACAAAAACGCGCGCGCATGCGCACTCAACATTTGACGCGGCGCGTCATTTAAGCTAGCTTGTGTTGTTATTGTTGTTGTTGTGGAGCTGGTATCAATACAGCGGCGTTTAATCGTGACTTTTACTTTCGAAACGCAAGCGAAGCGGGAAGCGCAACTGACGGTAATTAATAAAAATATATATATATATAAAAAACCGCTAAACCAAAAGTAATGCAAAAAAATTAGAAATCACTTTGAAACTATTATGAAATTGGTATTTGAAATTGCGCTTGGTCAGCATGCGCGCAAAAATTTGCAAGCCAAGCAATGCGCGCGCGTACTACACACACTCAAACGCAAGCGCGCGCGCGCGAATTCCAAAACACACATTCAACTAAATATTCGCATGATTCATGAAAAACGCGCCGAGCGCTCAAAGCGTGTTGCAGCAATTTCCCCCGTCTAGCTATTGACACAGCGAGTGGCGGAAAGCGCAAAAACTGCCAACCGCCTGAAATGCCAACTGGGCGGTCCGGCGCAACGCGCATTAGGTTTCAGAAATATTTGTCTTTGTCAGCGCGTTGCTGTGCAAATTTGCGCAAACAAAAATCGCACTAAACAAGCAGCGCGCGCGGCTTTGCGCTAAGCAGTTTTGTACTTGTTTTTGTTTTTTCTAACTCCACGCGGTTTTCTTGCGGCTTAGTGCTGACCGACCACGCTCCCTTGTTGCCGCTTCGCTAACTACACATAGCGCCAGCGCAGCATAGATTTGAGCAATTTTTCAGCATGTTCGCAATTTGATTTCCCTCGCGCTTTTCTTTTTTGCTCACAAACACACACACACAAATATTTTATTATTTGTTTTCTTTTCAGCGCGCGCTTGTGTGTACGTTTTTGCCGCTTTTTTTCAACTCATTTCGCTTGTCTGCTAATACGATAAAACCGTAGCCGTACAAGCCCGCAAAAATGCATTGATTTTCGTTCCGCCGAATATGAGCTAACGCTTGTTGGCATTCATATTTTGTTTGATTGCCTGATTGGTTGACTGCCCAGTTGCGACTTTTATCGATAGCTTTTCTGACGCTTTTCATATAAATGCTGCTTTGCCTTCTCTTTTTCAGTGTTTCTTTTTTCATACACGCTTGCCACCGGCTGGTACTTCATCACTGCAATTGTTTATTTTTATTGCTATAATCCGGCGCGCGGCAATCAAAGCTACACGAAATTGTGTCAAATATTTGTACGCGCTCATATCGATAGTTTCCCAACTATGTTATCAGTGGCTATAAATTTTTAATATCGCTATATTTTCATGCATTTAAGATTATCGAAAGTGATTTCTTCTTGCCTTTCAAATAATGCTGAATTTCGAAATCATGTCTGCAATTGTAGGAAGTCGACGGAAGCTTAGTGATAGCGTGTATTCAAAATAGTAAGCAGAACACTAAGCTATGATAATGGATTTTTACATTTTTGTACTTTGTTTTTATAAAACTTTACTGTTTTGGTCCATTGATAATTACACATTCTCAGGCCTCAGGACTTTTGTCAGCTGAAATCTCTAAGCGCGCGGTCACTGAGTATATATATAACATTCATGAAGAATTTTAGAGAAGTTTATGTTTTGAAGAACTTTCATGTCAGAAATTATAATACAGCCTATATTCAGGCGCACTGTAAAAAGTTATTACCAAATTTACTCATTTTAGCAAAGCCGCAAACCTAACCAGTTTTAGCCAAGCCATAAACCTAACCAAATATTATATTTAATAGATTACCGGTGAATTGCGATCAATTCGCACTTCCACAAACTTTCCATATTTTCAACTCACTTATCTGATTATTTCTGTACATTATTCCGAGGTTTTATTTTTACTTATCTCTAAAAATATGCGACTAAATCTATAATATTCAAGCTGAGTTTTAGAGAATTTTATGTTTTCAGTAACTTCCATATCCTCATATATAAAAGCTTAAGTCCAGAATTTACAATACAGTCTATTTTTAGACCCAACATACTTTAAAAAAATTTATCACATTTCTTTATTTTAGCAAAGCCGCAAGCCCAACCAATTTTAGCCGAGCCACAAACCTGACTGAATATTACATTTAACAGATTACCGGTGGACTGCGATCAATTCGCCGCACCAAGTCAAAGTTCCTGCTTTTTGTAATCAGATCTTCCATAGAACTGTTCACAATATTTTTCATGATATAAATACACTATTACAAATCATAACATCATATTCACTATAGAAAATCTATACAGATGACATTTACATAAAAAATCGAATATATCGCTAACCAACGATACTTTAAAATTATATCTGATTATTTTTCAAGTGAAATTCAAATAAACAAATGAAAACTGCTCCTAATATGCGATAAACATAGATCAAATATAGCTTAAGTTATGAGGTCGATCCTAAAAAGGATCTCACTTGGACAGTTTAGAACGCCGGCCTTATCAGAGACCTCACTTGCACAGCTTAGAACGCCGGTTCGTTGTGTTACCTAAAACTCCTATAAAATTGATCATAAGACCCTCATAAACTGACAAGGCACTTTGAGCATAGCTTAAATTTATTGAACAAGATAATCTCAGTTTCGGCTAGAACTGCCGGTTCGCCGAAGGTAGGAAGATCTTTCAACCTCTGTCTTGCAAAGGCTGCAGAATGGGGGAAAAGTGCTTGGATGTATTCATCTCATCCTTTTTCATGTAACTTCGACAGCTTGCCTCAGTAAAGATTTTTGCTTTACCGTTTATTGGATATGCACTCTAACCACGATTTAGGCAATATGAACTTTCTTTTCTAATTTTAGTTTCTTTTTTTTTTCAACCTTTTAATTGATTCAGGCATCAAACTTCACTTCGCCGATGTTAAAAAAGTTATAAATGAAATTAGTTCAGTAGATTTCCTGTATTCTACCTAAGGTAAAAAAAATCTTGCAGTCGAACAGGAGCGAGTTATTGAACGCACGCGAGGTACATTGGTACAGTTCTAGAATGCAATATGCCCATTGAGATCCAATTCAGCATGTAGCTGAACTTTTATTTCATTTTCATAAAAAAAAATAAGAAAATACAATTGAAGCAGTTATTCATTTGAGATATTCCGTTAATTGCTGGTTCTGCGCAAAATTATGCTTAATTGCGCGCTCACCGAAAAAATCACTAAACGCTGCCATAAATAATCATCAAGCGACTCGGCAAATAAATTGAATGAGAATATATTTAATGCGAAAGGGCATAATTTTTTAATTTAAAAAAACTCCACCCTCTGCAACAACAACAACAACAATATGCACAAGCGACAAAGATGCAAGGCAAAATCCATGAGAAGAACTTTTACAGTTGAAGAAGGGAGAACAAAAAAAGACGCAGCAGAAGAATCAATCGTCTTGCAACACACGGCGAAACGCCGATTCGCCGAATATTCAATAATCAGCAAATAAACTGACGACGAACAAAGCTAAGCTGAAATGTAAAACGTGAATGGAAGGTTAAGTGTTTACAAGCGCGCCACAATGCTTGCATGCTGTGTGTGTGTGTGTGAGTGCATGTAAGAACGTTGTAGCGGCGGCGTTACGGCAGTAAATTATTTACTGCTGCAGCTTGGCCCAATTTTCAATTAAAATTCAACTCTCAATTTCTCATTTCCGATTTTGCGGCGCGTTGGCGTTGCCTGTGTGGAAGATGCGGCAGCGCAAATTTGGTAATGGCATTGGCAACATGAACACAAAACAACAACAATAACAACAAAACGCAAACATTACACAAGCATAACGCGAAAATGTAAGGGACGAACTGAAGAAAGTCATTCGGAATTCGCAGCGCCGAGGCAGTCTAACTGAATTGCTGCCGCACCATCACCATGCCACAGCCGTCACTGTGGCAATATTTCTTTGTGCAAATAATGAAACTTTAGACCTCCATCAGTTAATCGCTTCAAGCGTGTGGCGCGGCGTGGCCAGCATGAAAATAAACACAACATCAAAATCAGTTTGCCAAAAGAGCCTGCGCAGCAAATCGCCCGAAAATACATAGTAACAACAACAAAACAACAACTGCAGTAACGTAATCACTGTACAATGCTGTCAAGAAACAGTTGCCACAACAACAACAACAACTGGCAACAATTTGCATTGCATTGCAGACGCAATTTTTGGCACCTCTCCTGCCGCCGCGCGTCGCGCTGCTCTCTGCTTAAGCATATCGGGCGTTTACAAGAAGTACCGTAATTTGGTTAGCCTTACAATAGCAATAAATTATATTCCACAGCGACAGGCTGCACACAGACACACACACACAAACACACGGACGCACCGACCGACCGTAAGCAGCCGTATCGAAAAGCCGGCAACAAAGTAAGCTCTGATTGCGACACAAAGCTTAAGGCCGCACAAGTCCACACCGCACAACAACGACGACGACACAGACGCCGAAAGCCACGTCAAACGGCAGACGACACAGGACAGACAGTCGTTTTGGCAAATCCTTTCCGCCGCTGTCCTTTCCATCTGCCGGCGCATTTGTCGAACGTTTCAACGTTCCGCTTTATAATGCCGGTTGACTCGTCGCGCTCATTTGCGCTCGTCTGCGCCTGCGTTGTGGCTCATCTGCCCGACTTTTCAACAGTCGTTGGCAGTTGACTCGACCGTTTGCAGTTATGTGGCATGGTGGTTGCCGCATATCTGTTACCAACGTAGCTGCTGCACACACACTTACTCATACATGCTTACAGCCGCTCGTTTGTCTTCGAGTTTTCGAATTTGGTGCAACATTTCCTTTCGCATCGGAATTTTGTGGGGCGTTTGGCATTTATGTCCATCCAGATTTTTGCTGTGCTTTGCTTGGATATACGTAAGTGTTTGTTGGTATCTGTGCGGCTCATTCGAAAACTATTAACTTTGTAATTTTTTGCTTGCAAATGATTTCGGAACGAATTGGATTTGTATGCTGATGTTGCATGCGTGTTTATAACAATGACAGCGTGCACTGAGAGAAATTGGAGTATAATCGTATGTTTAATAAATTAAATTTTTGATTCAAAGAGACAAAATACCCGGACAAGCCATCGTCTCAACTCAGCTATATGTTAATTTTTTAGATTATATTGCGAAGTTATTTTTGTGTACATAAAAGTTTCAACAAAATAAGAATTGAGTTCTTTATTGCTTATGACTCACTACATCTTATTAGATATATAAAGCATAAACATTTCGGTTTCCGCTAACAGATATAACCAATATATAACCTATGCATAACCACTTTATAACCAAAACTAAAAAAATTGTTTTAATATAAGTGGTTTCTATTATATCGTTTTCCTTCGCCTGTAAACATCGGCTGACAGATATAACCAAAATATAACCAATGTATAACCACTTTATAACCAAAACTCAAAATTTTTCTCAATAAGAGTGGGTTCTGTTATATCGTTTTCGTTCGCCTGTAAACTCCTGCTGACAAATATAACCAATATATAACCTATGCATAACCACTTTAAAACCAAAACTAAAAAAATTGTTTTAATATGAGTGGCTTCTATTATATCGTTTTGCCTTCGTCTGTAAACTTATGAAAAGTGATGTTACGTTATTTTGCATTTTATATGACGATATGTAGTAACAATGAAGAGTTTTAAAGAATTTTGTGCTTTCGAAAACTGCCATATATATGACTTAGGGCCACCAATTGCAATATATTGAAAATGAAGCCTATTATTAGGCGCAAGTTTCTTTAGTGCTAGTTAGGGGATATTAAGGTCAAGAAATTTTGAAAAAATCTAAAATTTTTGTCCCGTTACTTTAGATAGCTCCCTAAAGCCTTTTTGTATTGAAATTAAAAACGAGTATTTCTCAAAACTACTTTTTTGAGATGGTTGACAATATATCTCAAGTTCTAGTCAGCCGATTTGCTTGAAACCAAAATAACCCAAAATTTCAGTCTTAGCCCTTATTGAAATTCACACTATCGCTATATTGTTCGTTTGGTAAAACGCACTACCCTAACCCGCCATAATCACTGACTGCCAAATGCCAACAATACCAACATTTGTTGTTGTATGGAAATTCTCATGCCACGCTTGGCCACATCTGCCAGTATTGCAACGAATTGCCAACTGTCGTGCGTGCGATTAACTGCACATACGTATATGTGGTGTTCGTATGGGTGTGTGTGGTAGTTGTACATTGAAATATTGTGACATTTCTATACAATCACGCGCGCATGCGCAAAATGATATGTGATATGCGTTCGCGTATAAATTACAATCTGCTGACATAATTACACAAAAGCCGATTGTAATAAGATTACACAAACAGCCAATAACATACTGTTGAAATCAGCAACAACAACAACTACTACCATAATAACAGCAACAATAACAAGGGTAAGGTAAGGAACTAACTACGCGCAAATGCATGTGATGAGCGGAAGGCGTGAGCAGATCAAGCTGTGAGCTGCGTGAAGGGCGCGCAGGTATGCGTATTAATGCCGAGATGAATTAAAAACTCTTATTTTTTTTACATTTCGCCATTTCATTTTGTGTGTGTGTATGTATGCAATGGATTTCGAAGTGCAATTAACGGCACTTTTGACATAAATATTTGAACACATCCGGCGTTGTTTCTGGCTGGTTTAGTTGTGACTGAGGGTGCTGAATTCTTAATATTTTTGTATTGCTTTTACTGATAGATTCTAACCTAACACAATCGAAAACTTGTAAACTGACGTTTTTCTAAAAAGAAAGAAATCTGTGGTGACGTTAGCTTAACGTTTTCTTAGAGTTTGCTGTACTTGTGCATTGCTAAGCTTGATATATTACTTCAAAGAATACCAAATGTTGCCCGATAGGTGTCGCTGTAGTTAAGAAAGTTCCAAAATTGCATTTACATAACGATTTGGTTCGAATATGGAACAGCGTCATGAACGAGACACTGCTAAACAGCTTTTTTCAGTAGCAGCGAGTTATAAATAACGGTAAAGAGAGGAAGGGATACAAGTATTGCCATTTATTTAGCGGAATTTGGTAACCCTGGTGCTGCAATCTGGCCACTGGTTTTACATACTTAGAATATTTTGACCTACGACCGCTATTTATGTTCCTCACAGTAACTTAAAATATTCATCTCAGCCAAAGATCGATTTGGTTCAAATTTGGAACAGCGGTATGGTCAAAATACTGCTGAGCACGTTTTTTCAATAGTAGAGGGTTATAAATAACGGAAAAGAAAGGAAGGGATATGAGGATTGCCTTTTAACTGGCGTGATTTGGCAACTCTAGTGATACACTCTGGCAACTCAGAACTTTATCGTAAAGTTTTGTGTTTATGTTGTTATATATTCTCAAAATATTTTAACATACGAGCTATTTATGTTCTTTACAGTAACTTAAAATAATCACCTCGGCCAAAAATTGAATATTTTCAGACTGCAGTGGTAGCAAATAGCGAAAATTTCATGTAGGTTACCATCTGTTGTAATCTGGCAACTCACAAATTTTTCGCAAAGTTTGATATTTTTGTTTACAGTTACTTAAAAGACTCATCTGGTCCAAAAAGTATGTAATTAAATCGCGCAGATTTTTCTGCGATTATTTTTACAACATTCAACGTGGATTGACTCAACAACAATGCATCGGTGAACTTAATTAAATTTTTGGCGAAGAAGCTCCATCAAGAACTAGTGTTCATCGGTGGTATAGTGAATTCAGTCGAGGTCGTAGATCAAGACAAGACGAATTTCGTGAAGGTCGTCAGTTTTTGTTCCGGAAACTATTGATGCAGTGCGTAAAGATCGTCATGTGACGTAAAGTGAGATTGATACGACTATAGGCATTAGTAGGATCAGCATGCATTCAATATTGCATGAATATGTGATTGCAAAAAAAAAATGGTTCACGTTAGATCCTATACAATTTGTCAATCGCTAAAGACAAGGCTCGTGTCGATTGATCAAGAGAAATGTTAAAAATATGGCAACGGTGCTTCGAAACACGTCCACGACATCCTGACAGGTGAACAAGTGGATCGATTTATGCCCGTACGTAAAAATTAAACTAAAAGGTCAACGTTTTCCTACACCTGAAGAGTCAGTTGATGAGCTTAGAATGCATTCTGTGGAGATACCTCATTCAGAGTGGCAAAAGTGCTTCGAGAATTCACATTCAAAAGTGTACATATTTTAGTGAAGAATATTTTGAAAAACAATGAAGCGATTTTTATAATCCTAATATTCTTGTTTCTATTCTCTAATATCCAACTATAAAGGACAAACTTCATATTAACTGACTCTTCATGAACTCACCTCACTTATACGCTTATACTCCATTCATTTTATGTGCTTCTAATTTCTCTACTCATACTAAGAAGTGAAATAAACAAGCACGGTCTTAAATTTGGAAATTAGTAAAACCCCATTCCATTAGTATGTACTATAAAATAGTATTTTTACAATTCATAGCAGCATTAGTTATTAACAACCTCAACTCATGCCTCTTTCAACACCCCACACCGCTGCGCTAGTCTAATCGTACACGCTCGTATGTGGTAGCGAACAGCAGCAAATTGTTCTCAAATCTGTATTTAATGCAGTCGATACTGAAAAGCAATATCGAATTTCCGCGCTGCCTTCTAATTCACATTCATGCCTTCCGTTTGTTGTTGCTATTGCATATAAGATGCCTGACAGCTTCATTTACAGCAGCGATGCAAGCGCTCAAGTTTGACTTAATGGCAGCAACAGGGCTTCCATGCGATTTCCACAATTTATATATTATTTTTAGATTAGCTAGGCTAGCTAGCTTGTTATGCTCGACAATTCATTTGGCCTTTTGTGTTTTATTTGCCACATTTGCTTGTTGCTTTCCATGGGCTTTGTCATCGTGACACAATTTCAGAGCGCATTTGTCAGGCTTCAACTGCAGCGGTTAGCTGATTATCTCCGCTACCAGTAACTGTTCTCTAGCCAATAACAACAACAATAATGTACTTCGATCAGCATGCTGGCGATATTGACGAATGAATGTGTATTTGGTTGTGTATGTGTGAGTGTTTGGCATATAATTGTTTGCATTATTGTATTGACATTTATATTTATGCTCGCATATTGAGCTTTAATAAAGCGTTGTTGTTGTTGCTTGTTAAGGCAAATGATATACAATATGTATATGAGTATGTGTGTGGTAAGTTGCGCTTCTATATGCTCGTGTTTAAAATGCAATATGCATATAAATTCAATAATTCCTAAATTATGAAGATGAAAGATAAACGCGACACGATTTTGGTTTTGGTTCTACTACTCCATAGCGTTGCAGGTATTTGTATTATATATTTTTTGTTTCATATTTTTTTATATCTTGCCTGCATTTTTGTGGACACTCCCAAGTAGTTAGGAAATATTTATAGTCAATTTTATCGCATATTTCCGATAAAAATATTTAACATGCTCAAGCAGTATTTGACCTTTAGTAGTGGCAATTTCGGTAGGGTCTTATAGGTCGCAAGTGGCAGGCTAGCAGCTGAACTGTAAGTATTGATTTATTATACCCTGTACACGGTTATTGAGTTTATTACGAAGTTTGTAAACCACAGAAGGAAACTTTAGAGACCCTACAAAATGTATATATAAATTATCAGCATTATGAGCGGAGTCGATTTAGCCGGATGCGTCTGTCTAATTGTCTATGCGTCTGTTTGTATATCCGCGAACTAGTCCTCAGTTTTTGAGATATCGATCTGAAATTTAGTACCCGTCATTTTAAGCCCAATTAGTTGCTAAATTTGTCGAAATCAGCGATAAGGAACCAATATAGCAAATTGCTGCCTTAAAAGCTGAACTATCAAAATTAGGTTCTTGTAGAGAAAACTTATTTATTTGATGAGATATCTTCATGTAGGTTTGCATAGATTATTTTCTTAGGCAAGCGTATAATCTCCGTAAAAATTTTGTAAATCGAGGTACTATAGCGTATAGCTGCCATACAAACTGAACACTAAAAGTCGAGCTCTTGTATGGAAAACTTTTTTATTTGACAAGGTATCTTTACGAAATTTAACAGGGATTATTATTTAAAGCAACGCTATATTATTTGAAGAAAATGTCTAGATCGGGCCACTATAGCATATAGCTGGCATACAAACTGAACGCTTGAAGTCAAATTTTTGTATGGAAAACATTTTTATTTGGAAAGATATTTTCACGAAGTATAGTATAAATCATTGCCTGAAGAGATGGTATGAGTTTCAAAGACATTTTTCAAATCGGCCCACTTTTACATATAGCTGTCATACAAACGGAGCGATCGAAATCAAGTTTTTGTATAGAAATTTTTTTATTTAACAAGATATATTTACGAAATTTCTTATGGCGTATTCTCCACCGCAGTTGTATAATTTCCGAAGAAATTATTCAGATCGGAGCACCATAGCATATAGCTGTCATACAAACCGACCGATTAAATCAAGTTTTTGTAACAAAACTTGTACTTGTAGGGTATTAAAGCTTGTTAACGTTTATTCTTGTTTTTGTTGCAAATTTAGCATAATAAAATTACTTAATTTTTGTGGATTTGCTTATATTTGGAGCATATCTCGCACAAGCTCTGAGTGCTCTGAGCGAGTTTGTGTCTTAAGTCTTTTATGATTTCAACTTGCCGGCGCCACAGTAACTTGGTGTTGTTATATGCAGTTTCGCATTTATTGGTTTGACTGAAAACAGCCAGAATAGTTTTTAGCCATCACATAAAATTTTAAATTTACTGTTATTCAGGTAGTTTTTGGTTAAATTTAGTTTAGTTTTCATAGATTTTGAGTGTTTTCAAAGGCTTTGCTAGGCGGCACAACTAACTTTTGTAAACTTAACTACAGCTTTATGATTTTTTTTTTGTAGAAAATGCTTATAAATTTGTCTCACAAAACAGTTTGTGTATTTTTTTCAAATTAATTAAAAATAAAAAAGTAAGAAATATGTTTTATAAAAGCTGTCAATAAACTTCAATTAAACAATTGTCCTAATATTCTAAAAAACATTGACTTTAAAGCATGATCAAGTAATCAATTATGTTTATATTACACACCAAGCTTATATCTTAAAGTTTTAGCATAAGCGCATGTGCAAAATTCAATTATTAGTCGGCGTAAATAAATGTTCATAATTCATAGTGATTGCGTCTTAGCCTCATATTTCACTTTTATTACACTTAAGTAGTGATAAATACAAAAGTCGTGCAATAAATAAATTGAAAATAAATATATGTTTAAAAGTGCATGATATCCTTAGATGAATTTTTTTAATTTCCACTTTTATTTTGAAAAACCAAAAAATTTTTTTTTGATGCACCAAAAAATTTCTGAAACTAAGAAAGCAAACAATTTCTCGCTTATAATGACTTTGATATTTGCTTTCTGCTACATCAGCTAAGCAAATGGAAAACAAATACAGCTAAAGTGTGCGTACACATTTGCTTAATTACGTTAGAATTTCTAAAGAAAACAGGTATGTCAATACATAAAGCAAACTGACATGCTAGGGTTGATACTTTTTTCAATATTTTTTAGAGTAATAATGTACGAATTTCGTTTCTAAAATATTTTTTGGAGCAAAAATTTACGAAATTCATTTTTAAACCTAATTTTAAAGAAATATTAAGAGTGTGTATTTTTTAAATATTTTTTGAGTAAATTCACGAAAATTTTAAAATATTTTTTGAAGTTATTTTTTTTTAAAAATTTTAAACAAATATTAAGAGTATTTTTTTTTTATTTTTTTTTTTTAGAATAAAAATTAATCAGCTTTATTTTTAAACATAATCTTAAAGAAATATCAAGACTGAATATTAGGCTGGGTAAAAAACACAAATATTTTTTCGCTTTGTTTCGTGGAGAAATATGTTCCTAGACACTTTTAGGCAAATCTCCCCAAGTATGAGCACTTAGTTGTAATATAAAGGTCCCATGCCTAACAGTTTTCCAGTTTTTTTTAGTGTTAGCTATAAAAAATCGAATCTCACTGCCAACTATTGGTAGACGAAAAAGTTTTTTCGTATTTTATCAATATATTGCGTTTGAATTATAGTTGAAAAAGTCTTTTCGTATTTTGTCAATAGGCAATCTATTAGAATTTTATTAGAAATACGAAAATACTTTTTCAACTTGCCAATATTTGAAAAATCATTTCATTTAATAGATTTTGCATGAAATTCAATGCGCTACAAAACCGACTCGGAAGAGTTTTTCGTGAAACTAGCTGTTTAAAAGCTATTAACAGTTGAAGTTTGCTTATTTTATGGCAAATTTTCCTCTTATGACTTTTCTAACTCAATCAAAAAAAGCATTATAAATCGCAAAACTCGCAGTTTTGTAGGAAAACTTACTGCTCTACAACACTATTCACATACTAATCCAACCGGAATCTCTTGACTCACCCTAAACTGCATACACATGCCCGAAAATCCAGCAATTCCGTGCCGAGTTCTTTCGTTAAATTGAGTGGCCACGCATTTGTGTACGCCTGCCTGCCTACCTGCGCTGCCATAATGCGATCATTGACTTTTATCTAACACTTTCTTTGTCCATTTCGTTATTAATGACGCTAGACAATCAATAGAATAGCGTACGCACACCGAAAGCATGTATGGAAGCAACCGTCTTTCCATAGATATATGAGGCATATGAGGCTGGCGCACACAACTTAGCTATGCCTCATATATTTAGGGTTATATGTATGTATAAATGTATGTATGTATACATAGCAGTACACTACATGCAACTCGGCTTCGGATGAACGTGAGCGAAGGGTACTTAAAGCCAGAAAAATATCTTTGAATCAACAAAAAGACACATATGAACATATATGAGTTGCTTTCTAACATGTGTGTTGTGGTTGCGCGTGTGTGCGTGCAGTACCTGCTTATGCGTGAATGACGCACTACAAAGTAATATATACAAACATACAAGTACATGCATGTGCTTGACTATTTTGCTTACACTTTTGGCATTTTTTGGTGTTTTTTCAATGATTTGCTTGAAAAACAGTTGAAATGCTTTTGTGTCATGCAATGGCTCCGGCTCTGCGTTAGCTGGGGTAAGTAGTTGTTGTTGCTATTTTCTAACAATCACTTGACTTTTTTTCTATTTTTTGTTCGTACGCTCACGCATACTAACATATGTACTACATACATACGTGGCTTTGTTGTGCCTTTACTTTTCAATAATTCGATATTTTTTCCTAATCTCTTTCTATTTCGTTTCGTTGGCTTACTTTGCTGTAAATGTGTATGTATGTGCCTACATGTGTTTGCTCGCCGCAAGTTACTGTCATAAGTGCTGACAAAAGCCAAGCGATATATAAATAATATGCACAAATACATAACTGCGCAGGCATTCTTAAACAAAAGACTTCTTTCCCGCTTGTCATTCTTCAACTTGACTTTTGTCTGTCTGCTAGCCCGTGAAATGCGTGCGTGTGTTTGTGTTGCTGTTGTTGTTTCGATTTTTTATCTTTATGTAGACATCTGGGAGTGTTAGTGTTGTTGTTGTTGTATGGTCTCAGCCTACCACACAATGAACTCGCAGTGACATTTTTATCCAAAGCGCTGAAGGAGGCACACAAACACTCGCAATCAACCGGACACGTACACACACACACACACACACATGATGTGGTCAAGCGCGCGTTGAATTATCGATTTTGTGTGTTTCTGTAATTTTGTCATATTGTAATGGTAATTTGGTGTAGGGAAAAAAAGCTGCTGGCATTGTATAATTAATTCTAAGTTATTGAAATATTCGCCGGAATTTATGAGCGGCAATTCCAGCCAACAACAGGTACGTTACCGCCTTTGCGCCTAACACTTCAGCTGTCATTTATTTTATTTTCGAAATAACACGTATTTGTGTGCGTGTGGGTGTTTTTCTGCCATTTATACACATTAGTTTCGTATAAGTACAAGCAGACGGCCAATAAACTAAGATTTTTTTTCTTGCCACCAGCCAAGCTAGTCGCAAACAATGGTTATATTAATATGCCATTTTTCATAAATACACGCAGTTTCTAATAAATAATGGGCGGTCAGTTGGCTGAGGAGGCAAACACTTATTCATAGTTGCGTTGAAATATGAAAAAAACTCGGCTTGATGAGTTCATAACGCTGCGCGCATTCTTAAGCACTACTCTCAAGAAAATTTTAAAAATAATTTTTTATTTTGTGCTTCTAGTTTAGCACTGTGCTTTTATGAAAGTGTTAAGGCTGTAAATTTGGCATTCAGCATTTGTTAAGAGGACCACCTGCAAGTTAATCTGCTGTATAGTTGTATTTATTTGTATTTTCATAACATGTGTTCGCATCCTAAACCATATTCAGCTAAATTGACTGCGTCTTATTTGGCGTTAGCTTAGTTTTATGCGCGCATTTTCTAAAGCATCGTAAAGCAGTTCGCGAGTGAGTGCCATTTTTACATGGAAATTAAACGTTTGGGATAAAAAGGATTTTGCATTTCGCCTTAAAAAAATTTTTAGATAAAAAGCTGGCAAATTATGGCATAATAAGATGGTAGAAAGGCAGACATACTATATATGGGTTATAATGCAAATAATTTATTTAAAAGGAAATATGAGAAGATATATTTTTTATTTAAAATAATTTTAATTAAAAAAATCTTTTTTAGGAACATTTTTAAGATAAAAAAATAGAAAAAAAATATTTTTTAATGAAAATATTTTTTTATAAACAAATAACGAAAAAAATATTTTTTTATAAAAAAATAACGAAAAAAATTGTTATGAAAAAAATTCCGAAAAATATAACGAAAAAAATATTTGTTTTTATAAAAAAAATTATGAAAATAAATATTTATTTTAAGGAAAAAAAACCAAAAGTATTTTCCTCTTCAACTGATCATAATTTTTTGTCAAACATTTATTATATGAAAAAATAATCATTAAAAAAAAAACAATATATTTTAAGAAAAAATATAACGAAAAAAACTGTTTTTTATGAAAAAAAATAATGAAAAAAAATATTTGTTGTTATGACAAAATCAATGACATGAAATATTTGTTGTTATAAAATAAAAGTATTTTTTTTAAAGAAAAATAAATTTTAATAAAAGAATATTTTTTAATATTTGCTCTTCAACTGATCATAATTTTTGTCTAATTTTTAGCGAACATTTATTATACGAAAAAATATATTTTTTAATGAAAATAATAACTTTAAGAAAAAAAATATTTTTCATAAAAAAAATAAAAAAAACAATAAAAATTTAAAAACAAAAATATATTTTTTTTATGAATAAAATAACGAAAAAAATATTTTTTATGAAAAAAATAAAGAAAAAAGTATTTTTTACAACTTTTTTTTTTTTTTTTTTTGAAAAAAAAACGGAAATCGATATTTTTTTACTCCAAATTACGACACAAAAATGTAATTTAGTACAAGGAATTGCTGTGGCTAAAAATTGTTCAAAAATAGGCGTGGTTCCGTCGACCTCTTCAACTGATAAAAATATTAAAAAGTGAAAGATATGGGGCTTGAAAATCGTCATGCAAGAGAGAACTCGCCATCTCTCCCGAGTCCGTTCGAAAGATTTTGGTGAAAATTTTGAGTATGAAACACATTCTTGCTTAACTCGTCCCGATAAAGCTGATTTTTTTTTCAAAAGACTACATGGCTTATGAGGTTGACATGCAGACAAGTCAACTATCATCGGAATGGCGCATGGAAAGCCGCTCAAAAATCAAGGTGATGCCTTTTGTTTTTTTCGATAGTCTTAGTTTGGAGCATCATGAATTTGTTACGAAAGGACAGACGATCAATAAGGAGTTCAAACGTTTGCATGAGAACATATGTCGAAAATGGTCGGAATTGTAGAAGAACAAACCATGAATTTTAGACGATTATAATGCAGTAGCGCATCGAGCCACGATTGTGACCGAATTTAAAGCCAAAAATGCAATAAATACCATCGACCAACCACTGTATTTACTAGATTTGGCTGCGTGTGATTTTTTCTTGTTCCCCAAACTGAAATTACCGCTCCATGGATCCCGTTTTCAATCGGTGGCAGAGATAAAACAAAATTGGCTGAAGGAGCTGAAAGCCATCCCAAAAAGTGCTTATGAAAAGTGTTGAGTCGAGGACTGGACAAATCGTTGACATAAGTGTATTACATCTGGTGGAGATAACTTAGAAGGCGACAAAATATATATCGATGAATAATTAAATATTTTACATTTTATTTACAATTTTCGGGTACCTTTTTGTCACTATGTATGTTTTCTCATTTTTTCATCGCCAAATTTTTAATTTCAGAATTTTTTATTTTCAAAATTATTTTTTTTTTATATTTGAATAACAGTTTTTGCTGTTTTTTTTTTATTTTTTCTTTTATGTTTCCATCAATAATTTTCACATTTTATTATAAGTTCAAAACAGAAATTAATCGCTGCTCTTTACGTTTTTTCCAAATTCAATAAATAATAATACTTACTTCATTTAGCTTTAACTTTATTTAGTAGCTGAGCTGCGTTTATGCAACAATTTTTGCAAGCAAAACCAGGATAGCGACCAAAACTTGCAGAATTAGTTATTATATTTCATTTTTTTGTTGTTATTTTTGCATTGCACATTTATTAGCCCAAAGCAGAAATTTATGCAAAATACATAGGTGGCAAGAAAACGGCGCGGGTCAATGGCAGCGCTTCTGCCACGCCGCCTGCTGCACTGATACACCGGCGCGATACGTAAATCCTGCAACAAGGCTGCTGCTTGCCAGCGACTAACGCTGGCTACTGCGCGGTCAAAGCACCCCTTCATCGCAGCACCGATGGGCGTGGCAGAAGTTATAAATTATAATTTTTCCGCTAAGATGCCGTGCTGCCGCAACCTTCTTCGCGCAACATTGAAGCTGTTTAAGGAATATATTAATATGCGCAATTATATATGTATTATGTATGCATGGTTGTGTGTGTGGGTATGCGCGTTGGTACTTTGCGTGGCATGCAACGCGCAGCAACAGCAGCCAGCCGCAACTACCGTAGGAAGGGCGAATATTGCCTGCGAATTGAGCGCGAGTTGAGCGCGCAACTTATGCAGATAAGCATCGGCGACGGCGCAAACGAACGCTCTGAGCGCCCATTTTATTTTGGAGCAGTTATTATATTTAATATCAATTTTTTCGCTTATATCTAATTTATAGTAATTTCACAGAATCAAACTAAGTGCGGTGCTTGGTGGCGCAACTTAAGAACGCTTGCGCTTTGCTACTTTTTTACTTTTGCAACAATAAATTTGCATGTGAATGCTGTACGCTCGCAGCGCCAACACAACTACATACATACAAGTATATATACACGCTTAGCTCTGTAGTGTTGTGGCGCGCTGCGGTGCGGTGTGGCCGGCTTTTCATAATTGGATTAAATTAAGCTGCACTCAGCCCGCTTTGAACCGATTATGTTCGAGCTGTTGTGTCTGGTTCGCTTTAATAATATGTACATACTCAAATAGGTTTATGTGTGTGTGTTTAAAACGGTTATTGAATGAATTTAAGCGCGCAGTACATAAATATCGGTGGACATATTCGTGCTCGATTTTTCTTTCCAGCTTTTTTCGTTACGCTTCGTTATAAAACTGTCAAAATGACAATTACCGTATGACATTTTGACATTGACAGTTTTCGTGGAAGCTCGCCGCATTGCTAGCTGGCTTGTCTTATGAGAACAGAGCATATGGCTGGGCCACAATGTAGCTGAGCGGCGCTACATGTAAAATGTTAGGCGCATCAAGGCACAGCGTGGAACATTTTTTTTTTTTTTCAAAATTTAGAATTTGTTTGTTATTAAAAAATTAAAAAAATTAACAGCAACCAATTAAGGATTTTTTGGGGCTCAAAATAACAAAAAATAACAAGTAAGTAAGTTAGTAAGGTAAGTGCTAAGTTCGGGTGTAACCGACCATTTTATACCCTCGCAACTTGCAAGACTCAAAACTGGAGAGCATCAGGTGGTGGTAAAACTTTATAATAAAGCAGGGCTTATGATTTCAATGGTAAAAAATTACTTTTCTTTGCGAAAATATTTCTTAAATATGGATTAAGTAATTTTATTAGGACCTTTTGTACATTACTGAGCACACTTTTGAACACATAGGGTAGATAGAGTGCATTTAGAAGTTATATTAAGTACAAAAACAACACAAAATTGTAGTTTTTTCAGAAAAACCCATTTTTTTACTAATTTACGCTTGCTTAATTATTTTTTTTTTAACTTTGAAATATATTTAGAGACTGGATTCATCTTAGCAAATAATTAAAAACTAAAATTTTTGATTTTTTATTTCATTTGACAACCCTATATTTCAGTTACAGTAACTTAAAATTTATCGTAAAAAAGTTTGAAATTTCGTTGTTATACGCTTGTGATACGGGTGATATTTTTATTATTTCACAGTAACTCAAGATATTCATCTTAGCCAAAAATTTAATTAAATCGCGAAAATTTTCGGGTGATTGTTTTATTTCAGCATTTGACGTGTATAAATTCAGTTACAGTAACTTAAAATATTCATCTCGGACAAAAAGTGAAATTAAATCACGAACATTTTTCCGCGATTATTTTTTTCAACTTTCATCGTGTAGTAATCCAACAATAGTGCTAAGTCTGATACAAGTGATATCTTTATTGTTTACAGTAACTTAAAATATTCATCTCAGCCGAAAAATTTAATCAAAGCGCTAACATTTTCGTGCGATTACTTTTTTTTCAACTTTTCTACTCAGCAACAGTGCATCAATGATCTTAATTAAATTTTTGGCGAAGAAGCTACGTCAAGGACCAGTGTTTAAATTTATTTTTGTTCTGTAATTCCGAAATATAAAAGGCAATCTCGTAACTATCGTCCGACATATTTTCGTTTATTTGTCGCATGCGGTATTACAGCCTTGTGGTTGCTGTTACTTCTACTCAATACGTCTGTCTTCTCTGCCTACTTTATATATTACAGCCTCAACAGCAACTGAATAATTTTTATTAATTAATAATTAATTAAATTTTAAACAAAACTTAGCTTAAATTAAACTGTAAAGCAATATTTTATTACATGTTAATTCAAATTCTGTGCATATTTCATAAAAACAATAATATTTCTAAGCTTTTTCCCTAACCCTACACAACCAATCGAACCGTCAATGTGTCTCGTAGCGCAACGCGCATGTTTCACCCTCCGCAATCTGTTTATGTGACCATAATTTATTGTTGAGCATAAGTTTAAGATCAACTGTGATCGCTGTTATTGCTGCTGTTTACTGCTCATACACATACTTTTCACATTTATCTGTTTACTTGTTGTTGTTTTCTACATTACTTTTCAGCTAGCAAACATTTGGAGCGAGTTAAAGTCGCTGCAGCGCCAATCATTTTCAATTAATCTTAATTAAAAATTGTGATTGGATTTCATTGTGTTGTTGGCATTGTAGTTTTGTAGTTTTGTTACTAAAAAAAAACTTTGGCTGCGTTTCAACCTGAGTGGCAGAGAGAAGCGCGCGGCGACTGGACAACAGCAGCAAATAGTAAAATAGACACGAATGAGTACGTACAAACGGCTAGAAGCAGAGGCACAGGCGCATTCATATACATATGTACATATACCAGTTGTTGCCAGTTAACAGTTGGCGACATCAAATGTCAGTTGTTTTGCTTTTTGTCTGTTGTTGAAAACTTCGTTGATTAATTTATTTCAATTAGCTTCTTTATTTTTGCTGCGCTGTGATAAGAATTTGATTTCATAATTAATCAGCGCTGATTAAGTAACTCCGTCTCCGGCTCTGGCTCTGACTCTCAGCTTGAAACTTGTGGCTTACGAATAAGCTTGTTTTGCTTTGAGCGCAAATATTGTTAGCAAATTGTTTGAACTTGTTGCTATTGCTTACGTGGTTTCAAAGCAGAAGTCTAAATGTTAGACTCTATTGAGCAAAAAGCAGAAAATTGTATTTCATATGAGGCTTAATCTTGTATTTAAGAAATAATTAATGTGCGGAATACTGAATATAGCTTTTGATTAAAACTTTGCTTTTAAAATTAGTAGAATGATAGCCATTAATAGCTCTATAAGATAACTGAACATGAGTTGAAATTGGATATAGCGGAAGATATATAATATTGTGTAGAATATTGAAGAAGGGCTTTTAATTTGTAAATTGGCGAAGGAATTAGAGCAGGATAGACAAATTTTGAAACCAAGGACCAGAAAAATCTACAATCAACCAGATTTTCACCATGCGCCAAATCTTGGAAAATACTCGTGAAAGGAAGGTCGACACACACCACTTCTTCGTCAATTTTAAAGCCGCCTTCGCCAGCGCGAAAATGATCTGCCTCTATATCTGTGCTTGATATCCCTCCCTGCAAAGCTAATACGGCTGTGTAAGCTGACGTTGAGCAGCAGCAAAAGTTCCGTCAGGATCGGGAAAAACCCCACCGAGCCGTTCGAAAGCAGCCGAATTTTCAAACAAGAAGACTCTCTGTCGTGTGACTTCTTCAATCTACTCATGGAGAAAGTGAACTCTTCTAAAAGAGTGTACAACTGCTGGCGTACGCCGGTGGCACCGATATCATATCTAGGTCTAGCTTTGAAAGCCGCTCTTTTGGGAGTAGCAACTGTAGCCTTTTCGAACGCCCCCAACCAGATAAATACACCATAGAACAATATAGACTTGTTAACAATTTCGTAGAGCCAAAACACCACCTTTGGCAAGAGGTTCCACCCTTTCGATACAGCTGCTCAATACAAAGCAACCATTGCTTTCCTCGCTCTCTCCTCAATATTTGGCCTCCATGAAAGCTTTCTATCAATGTTAGGTGGAAAGACTTGCTAGTTGCGAAAAATAACGAAAATTTATACGGTGCTAAATATAACTAGGCGACGTTTTTTAATTAAACGCCGACAAAATATTTTGTCAAATCACTTCCGGTGCACACAAATCAAGGCAGCTTCTACTAACAACCGTGCTGTATCAGCAAATCCAGCTGCCGCCTGCTGCCTTCGACAACAGCAGTGTCAGCGCGCACCGATTAACCACAGCACCCGCCACCCTCTGCACTCCATGGCCTTTGCCATATTATTAACAAGCATTAAATGAGCGCAAAACATAAGCAATAAATTTTCATGCTGCCGCGCGGCCACTTGTTGCATTTAAATACATGATTTTGCACTATAAAACAGCTCCATGCACACATTTGGTCTGTGTGAAATGGAACGAAATGGAGCGAAATGCTGCAACTAAACTGAAAAACTAAATGCTGAATTAATTTCATTTGCTCGTTGGCATTTCTCACTTGCCAGCGCTGTTGTTGTTGCCACTCTTTATTTGCATTTAGCTGGCTTTGAAAGGCTTTAATTTACAACTGCTAAATGTTGCAAATGCGCATGCGTGCGCGGCGCTTTATTTATTTGCATATGCAAGCAGTTACGAACAACAACAACACATACGTGCTTGCAGCAGCAATAGGTGTCAGCCAGGCAGCGGTGTGCATGGCAGAAAAGAATTATATACAATTGCGGCATTGTCAACGACAGCTGACAACAGGAAGATTTAAAATGTGTCACTGAGTCTGTACGTATCACACACACGACACACACACATGCATTCGCAAGTGTCTCCTGCTTGCGCCTGCCTATTTTTGCTCATGCGCATGCGCACAACGTTCTCATTTACACCGCTTCGGTGTCGGTGTCGGTGTCTGTGCTGGCATACGATTTCAATTTATTTGCGCTGACGCGCTTACATAAATATTTCTCCAACTATTGACACGCACTTTGCATGTTCGCCGCAACCGTTGCTGTTTCTATTGTCACGCCGCTGCTGTTGTGGCAACATAACGTATAATTTAACACGGCCGCTCGCCAGTTCTAAGGAATGCTTGTTGCCTGCTGCCTGCCCAACTTGCCACATCCACGAATCGCGCAAACGTTACAAATTTTATTGCCTTGACCAGCCGAAAATGACTTAATTAAGCAACAGCCGTGACATCTGAAAGCACTTGCTCGGCGCGAGTTGCGGTGTGGCGCGGCGTAAGCCGGCGACTTGCAAGCTTTCAAGCATTCCTTTCTGCGCGACGTTTTGTCACAAGTAAAATTTATAAACTCTGTTGTTTGCGGTGTGGTAGAGTTGTTTGTGAATGCATTTTTGAAATTTAAATTATAAAAGTTTACCAACGAAACCCTAGAGAGATTGGCAGACCACTTCCAAGGGACGAACGCAGTGGGTAAGCTTTGCAAAGAAGTTCAGGGTTATTACCGGCAGTAAGGCGGAGTGGACTGATTCCACGATTCACCAATTACTGATGGGCAGCACTATAAAGTGGCACATTGACGGCTCGAAAACATCGGAAGGACTTGGAGCAAGCAATGCGGGACCAATGGAATGTTTTACAAGCATCTTTCAAGCAGAAGTCTTTGCTCTAAGTCAGTGTGCAGCAATCAATCTTCATCGCAACTATCGCAAGCAGCGCATCGCTTTACTCAGCAATAGTCAAGCAGCACTAAAGGCGATCAAATCAGCAGGCAGTTATGAAGTCAAATCGCTTTTAGTGGAGCAGTGTATAGGAAGGCGGAACCGACTATCAGTTTGTAACCGTGTACACCTGATCTGGATGCCGGAGCATAAAAGGGTAGACGGCAATGAGCTGGCCAACGTACTAGCTCGCTCTGAGGCAACGTTCGCGTTGGGGTCCCACACTATAAAGGAGATGCTCAGCACGTGGCGAGAGAGCGAGGAGAGAACGGCACTGGCAGCGAGAATGCGTCACGCTAGGACTGGGAGGATACAACCTAGCATGGCCTAAAGATATGATCAACCTCCCTCGAAACAAATTCCGCCTCCTTGCAGGCTCAGGAAGCTCTTATCCAACATGGGCATAGACTCTTGCGCAAACTGCCGGTTGAACATGAAACAGGAAACTACAGAACACCTGATTCTAGATTGCCAAGCAATTTGTAGAAGCAAGCTCAAAGATCTTTGGTTGCAGCTACGTGGACAGGTCGCAGTGGAAAGCCTCAATTTTCTATCTATCTTCGAAACCCTGACAAAAGTCATTTCTCAGCCACCTCAAGTCGCTGGCTGGCAGCTCCTGGGGAAAGCAGAACACAAAAGATAATCAGCCGGCCCGTCATAAGCTACGATGCGCCAATGTGGCCGCCTGGATGTAGTGAGTCATACAAAGTCATTAAAGTAGCTTTAGACGTGTTAAAATACTGCACTCCGAACGATTATGGCTAGGATGCCTATTGATGTCTCCTCTCGAACACTTACATAGTGAGACCCGCATAGTTCCGAACAAGTAATATAATGCAGTATTCGCCAAGCAGTTTCTGCAGTGTTGACTGAAACGTAGCGGCCTCCTGGGAACGTCAACAGGTCTTGCCTTGATTACGTCGACGACTTCGAACAATACACCGACCAGACTTCGGGCGCAACAAACTTCAGGCACGCATTGAATCCCATTCACAGTGGAGCCATCAACAAGAAATAGTTTTAAAAATTAAAAAGTTTTCTTCAAATAGCACCTTTTAATTTTTAAAATGTCTATGCTTATGTTAGAGTAACTAGCCACGCCCATTTTCATCAAATTAGTTCATTATATTGAAATTTGAGAAAGATAAAAATCGATTGTGTTAATTTTGTAGTATAAACATGTCCGGTGAATGACATGGAAACGCGATTGGTTGTCATCAAATCAGTAGCAAAACCAGAATTTCTTTTTGGGCTTGGTTCTACAGAAAAAAAATGCTTCCAACATATTATTAATAGTGACGTTACTTCGTAAACTTGTCGGCTCGTAAAATTTGTGACCACCAAAACCCTCCCGTGGATGCGACACTGCAACAAACCGCTTGACAACGAAGACTCTTACATGAAATTAAAAAAGAATTCCAATAAGGAAGTGCATTTGATTGGACTTAGCTTTCCCCCATTAAAGGGCCATATAATATACGAAATAGGAGCTTATATGTTTATATTATTTTTATTGTTTCGTATTTTCGTGCACATCGATACACCAGCGCGGCAATTAAACGCGCAGCTTCGGAAAGTGTATGGGAGGGAGCACACGAGCAGCAGACCAACAGCGCCACTCGAAATGTCACATAAAATGTCTTAACATCGGAATCTCAACTAATTAGTTTTATGACTTTTTAATAACCCAACGTTATTGCTGTTACCACGACATAAACTAATATCAGGTGACATTGTTCATTGCTGGCTGTGGCTGCCAGATTTGTCTTTAAAATTGTCTCTAAAATTGTATTGCCAATCAAGCAAATCAAATGCCGGCTAAAGCCGAAATGAAGAACTTAAAATTGAGTTAAATACAAATGAAGTATAATTTTGGTAATATACCATCCAAGCCCCCACCATATACCTAGCGACCGCAACAACAGTTAATTTTTATGATTCTTTTAGTTTGTTTCGGAAAGTTCGGCGCAACAAAACGCCGCCAGCGCCAACAAATATGCGTCGCTTTAAATTAAACTAAAATCCGTTTCGGGCAGCCGGCGCGTTTTACGACCTCTGTCGCGGACGATTTTCGTGCGAGAAAACAGCATAATTATGTTTTATGACTCGCTTGGTTAACGAACGATTAAATGCGCTTGCCTAACAGCGCCTAACATTCGGCCATTGTCTATGCTTTGGATGCGCTGTTTGTATTTGTGCGTGCGTGTGTGCTCATTAATAATTTTAACAAATATTATTTAAATGTTAAGCTATAAATTTAAAATGAAAACGGCGAATTTTTGAATTTTTCATCTCTTATATCTCATCTAAAGTGTCAACTTCTCACCGACCATTTTGTCGGCACAGAGGCGTAGCCAGTTATTAGCTGGCGGTTGGCTACGTGTGTGTCGCGCTGTGCGTACGCTTTGAATTGAAACATTAAAATTTGGTTTTGGTTACTAATTGGTCGGCACACTAATCAGCTTCTAGGCGGGTCTTTAATGCTGGCATCTGATATATCGTTTAGTCAAGCATTTGTTGCTAAAGTGGCGCTCATAAAATTATGAATTTCGAATGCGAATGCCGAATGCGTAACAAGCATTATTACATAGGTAGGTATGTATATGCGATATTCTGAAAAAATAAATTAACAAAAAAATAAATAAATAAACGGCTCTGTTTTTTTGGCAATCGAAGAGTGTTGAGGTGACTGGTGGAATATTCTGCTTCATTAACAACTTGCTTGGTATATCTATTTCGATAGAGTGTAGTACTTAGCTGAATACACAGCTCTTTTACAATCGAGTTGGATGTTCTACAATTAAGATATTCACCTAATGTGGCACCATGCGACTTCCTCCTTTTCGGAAAAATGCATTTGCTCATGAAAGGAAAGCGTTATGCAGACGTAAAGGCCATACAAAGGCTTACACCGGCATACTGGCGGCCATACCGGCCAACGAACTAAACCACTCGTTCAACATGCTTTTGGACCATGCAAAAAACTGTATTGAAGCAGAACGAAACTATTTTGAATAAAATAAATTAATTTTGCCGAAAAAAATATTTGTTCTTTTTGTTTTAAGTCCTGTTTACTTTGGAACGCTCCTTGTAGTTGACTTTTTAACGAAAATATCGGTCAATGTGTGAGATATATAATTGAAATTTAGGGCGAATCCTTTCCTGATAGTAGTATGCCTGCGTGTTACAAATGGGTAAAATTGGTTCAATAATTCCCTTAGCCTCCATATGCCTAATGTAAAGATTTACGAACTTCCATCTGACTTTATACTGCACATACCAGGTTGTTCAATAAGTTTTATCGTTCGATAAGAGAGGACGTTGCTACTAACCCAAAATTTTCGTTTTGTTGGTATCATATGAAATTTAATCTGCCAACTCATTCTTTGTTTACAAGCCACTTAGTGCCGCCGTGTCACAGCATTTTTTTACAATGGAAAAAATTGAATATCGTGCACTGAAAAAATTCTTAATTTAGGAAGGTGTAGCACCAAAAGAAATTCGCAAACGAATGAAAAAAGTGTATAATGATTATTCACCTACAACTAGAACAGTAGAAAGAAGGATTGCCGAATTTAAACGTGGTCGTACAAGACTTGAAGACGATCTACGTGAAGGACGTCCAAAAAGCGCATCAACACCACAAATCATAGCCAAAATACAGGATATGGTTTTGAAAGACCGTCAATTCAATGACAGAGATTTAGTAGAGGCTCTACACAACTCATTAGGCAGTGTGAGTCATATTTTAAGTAAAATTTTGGGTTTTAGAAAGCTGTGTGCACAATGGGTGCCGCATTCGCTAACAATGGAACAAAAACACATTCGAATGCAAGTTTATCGGCAATATTTGGAGCGTTTTAAAAAGGATAAAGTGGATTTTGTGCGTCGATTCATCACTATGGATGAGACTTGGGTCTATCACCATGATCCTGAATCAAAACAAGAGGCTAAAGAGTGATGTGAATCTGATTGTTCGGCTTCGAAACGAGTTCGTGTCTGCGAATCGGCTAAGAAGATTATGGCACCAGTTTTTTGGGATGCGAGAGGAATTTTGTTTGTGGATTACTTGCAAACTGGTAAAACAATTAGTTCTGGATATTATTGCAACCTTTTGGACCAGTTGAAGGAAAAATTCGTTAAAAAAGACCCGGTTTCCAGAAGAAAAGACACCTTTTTCATCAGGACAATGCACCGTGTCACAATAGCATTTTGACAATGGCAAAAATCCATGAATTAAAGTTCGAATTGTTGGAACATCCACCGTATTCACCAGATTTGAAGGTACCCGCAAACTTTCTAGTACGAATGAAACCACATAACTTTGTTGTTACTTTTAGATATAATTATTTGACAAGAGAGCAGAAGCAGAGAAATGGCGAATCGAAGACAGCTAGCATTGAGTTGTAAAAATCATATACCTTCGTGCGACGTAAGTGGCTTAGTTATTTAATGCATGTTCTTAAAGAAGTTATAAGGGCTGCGTAGTTTTCTAAACTTGCAGAGAATTCACCATTAATCATCGACTTTATATATATATATGTATGTATATAAGTATATATTTTGCTATTTTACATATTCATTTCATGCCACAGCCTTAACATAAAACTCACTTAAGCTGTTTCTGCACGAAGATGAATGACTTTCCATTTTAAATGACATTTTACTAAAATAAAACACACATACACACACACACACGCGTAATGTGTTGCCGTGGCTGCTTAAGTTAACTGCGTTGCTATGTTCCTCGCTTTAGCTTAAGAATATATTTAATAGCTTTGCACGCAACTGTGCACACACGCATGCCATCCCAGCACAGGATATACAGCCGCGCACACACACATGCGCACAAATTGCGACGGTCGTCTACGCGGTTGAGTGAAGAGCGCTGCGGCATAAATTAAAATAAACACCGCCGAGCAAATGAACCAAAATACAGTTGAGTGGCGGAAAAAAAGTAGAAATAATAAATGAAACGAAGCAGCAATGCGGCTGATAAGTGTTCGGAGTTGGCTTGTTTGTCGAGCGTCGAGCGATGCGCCGTCCGCACTTTGTGCGCTGTGAAAATGGCCGCTGTTAAGGCGAAAAGGTAAAAGCTTTTATGCTGTGCACTTATCAGTAGTAAAATTTATTGCGTTTTTATAAAAAACTGTCAAATCGACAGCACACAGCACAGAAGGTTGGCCAAATGACCATGAATTGCTTTATTAATGCGCTTGCGCTGGTGTCTGTGTGAATGCTTCTGTTCGCGCGCTTGTCTGTGTGTGTGTTTGAGTGCAAATGGCTTGTTTTCCTTTTTATGGTGTACAATTTTGCATTCCTAGCAAGTCGGTGCGTCGGTCTTCAAAAATTTGCATTTAATACTTGAAAGCAAGTTTCGGAAACTAGAAGGGTTTCGAGGATGTGCAAAAAGCATAGCGGATATAGACATTAAAACCCCATTAATTGCACGAAATTTTCCTGACAGAGGTGCTGAATGTAGATTGTAGATAAAGGATGTTGTTGTTGTTGTGTTGTAGTGGCAGAATTCTGCCGAGTTGACAGTCCTTTGGCTGGAAAAAAATACGGGTCCTATGCTTCAATGTAGTGGGACTAAGATATATCAACTCACCGAACTTGTCTTCGATGTTAGAAGTTTACCATATCTTGTTGCCTTTCAAGGACATCTTTATTTATAGAAATCAGCACATGCATATTATACGTCATTTGCGTTACCAACTCCTAAAGGTCGATCATCAGATCCTCATTGATCAACGAAGTGTTTTGAGCTTTGAAGTAATATCAATGTGTCTACCGAGATATTTCCATCTCAGACAGATAAAAGCCGGGCAATAGAGAAGGAAATGACAATATGATTCCAGCTTGCCTTCCTTCATACAACATTAGCGAAGACAACCTCTTGGACTGTGTCTAGGCTAAACTCCTATAATTGTGGCGAGATGCTTCGCTAAGCGTAAATACTTCGAAAGATCTTACGGTTCACTCTAGTCCAGAAGGATCTCGCTTTCACACAAGTTCTGGTTTTTGATCAACATTTGCTAAGCACACTGGGGGTCATTGTTGTTGTTGTTCTAACAATTATCTAATCCCCGTTAGGATGATAAGGTTTATATAAGTTGTCGTCGACGTCATCTAGCGGGAGGCCAAGGAAATGTGCTGTTTCGACGTGGTCGGACCTAAGGGAAAAGGGTGTTAGATGAGTGGGGTTGGCGGGGCATGCAAAGAGGTGGCCAGTGTCATGCGGAGACTTTTCGCACGCACTGCATATGTTGGATACGTCGGGGTCTATTCTGGACAAGTAGGAGTTTAACCTGCTACAATATCCAGAACGAAGCTGCGCAAGGGTCACTCGCGTTTCTCGCGGCAACTTGAGCGCTTCGTCTGCAATGGGTGGTGATTTGACTCCAAGAACGCCATTCACTGGAAGGGAGTCGGTGAAGGTGTTGATGGCTCTACTGTGAATGGCGGTCAGCACCTGTCGGAAGTTAGTTGCGTCCAAAGTCCGATCGGCCTACGGTTCGATGTCATCACACTGGGGGTCCAAAGGTCCAAACGCCAGAACGTAACAAGACATCGGAAAACCGACTCGCTTCCAATCGAATAAAATTGGCGAAAGTGTTCTCTCTCTAGCCAGCTCATTGGTTTTGCCGC
Organism: Bactrocera neohumeralis; assembly: GCF_024586455.1. Classification (NCBI taxonomy): domain Eukaryota; kingdom Metazoa; phylum Arthropoda; class Insecta; order Diptera; family Tephritidae; genus Bactrocera; species Bactrocera neohumeralis. Next base: position 16,066,576 of record NC_065920.1, read on the forward strand.
TTTCGGTGATTCCGCTGTGATTCTGCTCGCATACAAGTCTAATATGGAAGAAGCTTGAAGCTATTGCTAATTAGGTCAGGTATTTTTTGAATAGTTTTGAGCTCACAGTCAGCGATCTCAAAGGCAGCATAGCCACCCAACTATCGGAGTGAATGCACACACCACTCTCGGAGCAATACATTTACTGCTGCTTTGATGGGAGCCATCTCTGCTTGAAAGTTGCTTCAGTGGTCTAGTAATCTGAAACTAGAGTTGATGATAGAAGACTCCATTACCTATTTTTTCTTTAAAATAGTAATAACAGTAAATAATCAATAGATGAGTATATGTAATGATCGTAGAACGCACAGGTTATCACTGTCATACAAACTGAGTGTTCGGAATAAAGTCTTTGTATGGAAAATTTTTGTATTTGAGAAGAGATATTTACGAAATTTTTCGTGGATTACTTATCTACTATAATATCTGAAAAAAATTTTATCATTTATCATATGACTATCATACAAACTGGATAATCAAAAGCACATTCTCGCATGGAAATTTCATTATTTGTATAGTGTTCTTCAGCTTCAGTGCAACTAAAATTAAAAAGTTTATCTTCTTTTGAGTATCACAAGTGGATGTAATCCTTTACTATAATATGAATTCCCTTCAAAAATTTATAAAAATGGGTCCATTGGGTATCTTTAACCTAAAATTACCAGTTATGTACCCGTTAAGTAACGAAAACCTCTCACTCTCTTTATTTCGATTTATTTTGATATTAACAAAATATTGCTCATTTATTGCCGCCTTTTCACCAACTTTTACCTGCCTCATTACTCAAGCGCTTTTTGTATCAAAACTTAAAGCTCTTTCCTATATGCCATGAAGTTTAATCTATTGCTCTATAACACACACATACATATGTGCTCATTAGTATTGCAATAAGCGATTTACACAACTTCGACAATAAGCCTTAACCGCTTTATGGCTTTTAAAAAGCAAATGTCCTGCGATAATGCTCAAAGTGCCTTTTCCTAATTCTCATTAAAAGCCATTTAGTTTTTCGTGTAATTTTATACTTTTCGCTAATGGCGCTACGCTTTTAGCAAGCAGCAAGAAAATAAGAAATAAAAAGAAAAACAAAAAACGGAAACAAAAACAAAAACAAAACGAAATAGATAGCAAAAGAAGAGGAAAAAGTTGAATATGAGCCCGAAATGGAAAACCCAACTACTGGGTTACTACGGCCAGTTTAATGTGTCAATAATATGCAGGCGATAGCAGCCAAATATATATATATGTGCAAATATAAAGGAAACTAGACACCATATTCTTGCACAGCGTTGCCAGCTTTCGCTCCCTGCCTCATCCTAGCATTTTCCTACACAACACCACACACTTACACACTTGCGACTGCCAGGCTTGTCTAACACAAATACACGAGTATATAAATACCACCTTGCTGCTGTCATTTGTTTGTTCTACACATTTATACCGTTGTTTATTTCATGCAGTGGTTTTTTTTTTCAACTCGTTTGTTTGCCTTTGAGGAAAAGTGGCCGAACGCTTTGCGACTGCAGCCAATCCGTCCGTATGCATTTTCGATAGTCGTGACCAATCGTTAATAATTACAACTTTACTTCGCACTCAGCGCAAGTGTATGCCGCATGCACAGGAGAGTTGTGGTGTTTTTGTGAAAATCTTCAAAAGGGAAACCCATAAAAGCATAAAATTCGTAAAAATAATGAAAAGCCAAAACAAAGAATGTTGACGAATGGCTTTGCCTCAGTGCGGGAAACTGAGTCATTAAGTGATTGCTATTGGGGTCAGCGTGTAAATGCATCAATGAATCACCTTTTTCTCCGGTAAGTACTTCATATTTATTTGCTTTGCTATTTTTTTTTCTGACCTACTCAAATGGCAGTTATTGTTGTTTTTCTTGCGAAAATATGCAGCGCTGCATAATATTCTATTCAGGTCATGTGATATGTAGAGTGTAATTTTCTGTGTGATGTGATGCACATTTTAAATGTGGGTCGATATGAGGAATGTGTGCTGCAGCAGAGTGATGTGTGACTAATGCCGCAGTGCCAGCAAGCACGATTATAATAATGCTGCATATTATTTGTGGTGAAAAATGCAATATTTATCAATTTTGTTTAATACCAAAAGCAAATATATTCAATATTTGTACGTTAGAAAGCATTCTACTCCACAGACATGAGCTCAAATGCAGATATATGAAACGATAACTTTTTCAAGGTATCATATAGCATAATTACATTAATTGATTTCGCGTGATTCGCCGCGTATCGCCACTACCATGGCCATTGGCACATATAACAGAAAATTTTTTGACCTTATCTTCATTTATTCTGTTGGGATTAACCCATATTATTTGAATTTAATTGATAAAAACTCGTATTTAAACCGATTTCTTGCGCATGACAAGAAGTCATATGATATGGTGAGGTTATTAAAAGTCACGTGATGCGTAAAGGAACGTTGAAAACAAATTAAAATGACAAAAAAATTTCAAACCGGCTTTTTACTTGTGACATAAAGTCATATGATATGTTAAGGTGATTAAATGTCACATGATGTATAATGCCACCATGATAATTGCACCATTGAATAATTTCAACGTTGAAAATCAATTAAAATGACAAAAAAATTTCAAACCGGCTTTTTACTTATGACATAAAGTCATATGATATGTTAAGGTGATTAAATGTCACATGATGCATAATGCCACCATGATAATTTCACCATTTAAATTGATAACCAAAAATCTTATTTAATCCGTGACATAAAGTCATATGATATGTGATTAAAGGTAACATGATGTAAAAACAGACGTTGAAAAGTGCTTTCACCAAATAAAATAATAACTAAAAATATTTAAAATTAATTACTTGACGTGACATATAGTCATATGATATGGTATAGTTACTAAATTTCACATAATGTGTAAGGGAACCTTAAAAATTGCTCTCGCTAACTAAAATGATAACCAAAATTATTTTTGAATTTTTTTTATATATCATATGATATGGTAAGTTGACTAAATGTCACATGATGTAGAAATAGACGTTGAAAAGTACTTTGACAAATTAAAATAATAACCAAAAATATTTTTAAACCAATTTCTTGAGTGTGACATAAAGTCATATTATATGGCAAGGTGCCACATGATGTGTAAAGGGACTTTACTTATACAAATTAAAATTATACCCAGAAACATTTTCTGAATACTAAATACTACAAAATATAAGAAAATTTTAATTTTTTCTTAAAATTACTTTAGATTTAATCATAATATGAATGAGTGATGATATGACTGTAGTCGATTTGACGTCAAACAAACGACTTTTCACGAACGATTTTAAATCTTATGACATAAATTTGTAATATACTACTCGTATTTGCCATCATACTTGAGGGAAGAGCACATCATATAAACATTGAGATGTGAACATCGTGCCATCAATATTATATATCGCACACGATCGCTTCGCAGGGAGCCAACTGGGCCGTGGAGAACTTTATTCTGGACAATAACTCCCCTGCCGTAGACCAATGACTTCAACAACGCATATTATGTTGCGGTCTAGCCAAGCGGAACGTCGCTCACCACGCGATTTTTTTCGAATACTTAAATTTTTGAATTCGAGAAAGCTTTTTTTAAAGATCTGTCACTTTTTTGTTAATATAATATAGTCTATATTCATCGGAGAGAAAACATCATATGATGTTTGGTGCAATTCTAAGAGGAAATGATACTTAAAAAAAAGAAATTCCAAAAATGTAAGTGAGAGTTCAGCAGAAGAAAGCTATGTAACAAACAGACACATAGCATAACTTCATACTTAACGAAGTGCGGATTCTTTCGAGTATTTTAAAGTTATGAAGCAATAAGGGCTGATTACCACATGATATCACATCTTAACATGTGCTGATAAACTCGATTTTGGCAAAAGAGTTATCAAGCAAGACTCTCTATAACAAATTTCGAGAAGATATCTTGATAAATAAAAAAGTTTTCTATACAAAGACATCAGTTTAATTGATCAGTTTGCATGATTCTACCGATACCTTCGCTAATAAAAAAGTTTTCCACTCAAGGTCTTAATTCCGATCATTCAGTTTGTATGGCAGCCAAAAGCAATAGAGGTAAGATCTGAGCAATTTCTTCGGAGGTTATAGCCATGCTTCAGATGATAACCTATACCGAATTTCGTGAAGATATCTTTTCAAGAAAAAGTATTTTTCATATAAAGACTTGAAGTGGATCGATAAGTTTGTATGACAACTGCACTCTTTAGTTGTCCGATATCGGCGGTTCAACCAATGAACAACTTCTTGATGAAAAAATAACAGATACAAAATTTGAGATCGAAATCTCAAAAACTGAGGCACTAGTACGCATGACGTTGCATAAATCTAAAATATTTCGCCGCAGTTCAAAACTGTCGAATAAAAATAGATACACTTAAAAATTATGCGCTACACAGTAATTCTGTCCCGAGGAGCACAAACTGAAACATTTTTTAAATATTTATCTTTACACTCCATAAAAACGAATTGTGCTATGCACATGGGCCCAGGGCGGCTAAACTACGCTCCAAACACACAAAATTGCTACAGAAAATCATTTGAATTGCATATTTTCCGACTACAATAAAACAAAGCAAAATTATAGAATTTTTTTAAAACAACAACTACTGCTAAACTTTGGTGCAGCAGAACGAGTAATATGGGCGGCGCATAATGAAAATCATAATTTCGCTGTGAAAACGGAAACTGGCGTTGAAAAATTGCCGAATGCATATCGAGTAAAATCAAAAATCACGTTTATGCAAAACAGTGCAAGTAAAGCAGTAAAATTTTATTTTGCCAAAGTGGCGAAAAAACACAAAAAGACAAGAGCAACTAGCAGAAAACTTAGCCGCTGGTCATTTAGTAAAATAAATGCAGCAACAACAAGCAGATTCAGCAATGCTACGAGTTCAAGCGCTTGGTCAGCTACAACCAACTGCGGCGACTCTTGGCGAAAGCTACACAAAAAAAAGTTTCAATGAAATTGTGCGCGAAAGCGTTGTGGCATGCCGCGTCATGGACGAGTAGCTGCGGCAAGTGGCAGTTCAGGTGAGCAACCAAGTGAGCGCGCTTTCACGCGTCAAGTGGCAGCGGTGGTGCTTCGTATTAAGACGCTGCGCCCACTGCGATTTTCGTTTTCCAAAGCTATGTTCTAGCAAATCGCCGCGCTTCATTTATTTCATATTACTTTTTTATTCTCATTTCGTTGTTGTGCTTGCAACGTCGGCGAATTTGGCCGCGCAGCCGCGCTAACCTTAACATTTGTGCCATTTAACACTTGCAGGCAAAGGCGTTAAACTGATATTTTTCTAACTCAAGCATATAATTTTTCTGTAAGCTTCACCCCTTCTAACTGCTGGTTTGTAGCGCGCGCGCTTGTTGTTGTTTTGCTTTCAGAGGCAATGGCTGTGCCGCTTAGGCGATGCATTTGTACGAAAGAGGCTTTCGATTGCGCTGCGCTTAGACCGACTGCAGCAATTCATTGCCAACGAATGCCGTAACAACAACAAAAACAACAACAGCATTCTTGATAATAATAATAATAATCGCAATAACACCAACAAAAACTCCTGCTGCTAGCGGAAGGAGGCGGCATTTGAGCAGCACTTGCATATGTTTCTAGCGCTCGCTGCCACAATGCACACCCCCCGCTGCTGCTGCCACCACCGTTGCCGCAGCAGCGCACGATTCTATCTGCGCATTATGATTTTCGCTTGTGGCTGTGCAAACAAGTAATGCAGCAAAACCGCACAACAGCGACGCAGCAACAGTAACAGCAACAAATTGTGCCACGGTCCACACCAAACTTAAATTTAGGCAAAAAAATACAAAAAACTGTTAGGAAAAACAAATAACAACAACATTTGCTTGGCGCTTTGGCGCGTCAAACGCAAATACATTGGAGGTAAGCTTTCAATAGTCAGGTTCACGCGGCGTTGCAGCTTTCATTTTTCCAACAAATGCAGCATAAACAAATATGCAGGAAAATTACGACAAACCAAATAGCACAGCATAAAAGTTTGTCTGCTTTTTTGCTGTTCCGTTTAGTTGGTTCTTAACCGTTCGATTTGTGGGGTGAATTTCGCAAGTAAAAGCATATATTTGCCATGAAGCGGCTGCAACGCTCTGGGGGATGCTAATGAATGGGCTTTGCCAAAGCCACGAAATTGGTGAAAGATATTGCCGGCGAACTGGACTGCCAAATAATAATAAATAGCGAATAATGTGTTGTCTTGTGTGGAATTTTGGCGTAAGTCGTAGAGAGGCGCTTGTGCAAAAACATTTGCGGAATAAAACGGCTGAGTAGAAGTGAGTAGTAGTGTAAAGCCAAGCTTCAAAACAATAAGGAAAAGCGTTAACTTCGGCTGTAACGCAGCTAGCACACCTTTCACAAGTACAAAATATTCCTTTAAGGATCTGGATTTGCTCGGTTGGTTTGTATGGCAGCTATATGATATGGTGATCGCATCTGGAAAAATTCTTCAGATATTCTAGCGTTGACTTGAGCAATAAGACATGCCAAATTTCGTGAAGAAAGGTTGCCAAATAAAAAAGTCGCCTATAAAAATTCGTGCTTCAGATTGTTAAGTTTATATGGCAGTTATACGTTTTAGTAAGCCGATCGTAGAACTTTCTTTGCAGATTACACCACTGCCTTAGGCAATAACATTTGCCACATTTCTTGAATATACTTCGTCAAATAAAAAAGATTTCCATACAACAACTTATTTTTGATCGTTCAGTTTGTATGGCAACTATATGATATAGTGGTCCGATCTGAACAATTTCTTCGAAGATTGTACTGTTGCTTTGAAGAATAATACGTGCCAAATTAAGTGAACATATCTTGGCAAATAAAAAAGTTGTCCATACAAGGACTTGACTCCGAACGTTCAGTTTGTATGGCAGCTATAAGCTATAGTGATCCGATTTAGACAATTTCTTCGGAAGTTCCCCATTATCTTTGAACAATAATCCACGCCAAATGTCATGACGATATCTCGTCAAATAAAAAAAATTTTCATACAACAACTTATTTTTGATCGTTCAGTTTGTATGGCAGCTATATGCTATAGTGGTCCAATATCGGCAATTCCGACAAATAAGGAGCTTATTAGGGAGAAAAGGATGTGTGCAAAATTTCATAGTGATAGCTCAAAAACTTGGACTAGAAATTTGAATAATACAAATGAATTTCAAAAGACTTAAGACACAAACTCGTTTTGCAGGAGCGGATATAAGGCAGCTGTTTTGGTGGTCATGCATGGAGATTGGAATTATTTTATAACTTATTGATTTACATATGTTAAACACAACACGATTCTTTGCTGAAACGAAATGAAATCGAACCATTTCTGAACCTCCTGGTAACAGGAGACGAAAAACGGATCAAATACGACAATAATGTGCGAAAAAGATCATGGTTCAAGCGTAGTGAAGCTCAGCAAATGATCGCAAAGTCAGGTTTGACGCCTCGAAAGGTTAAGCAGAGTGTTTGGTGGGATTGGAAAGGAATCATCCACTATGAGCACCTCCAGCCTGGTCGAAAGATTAATTCTACATTTTACTATGAACAGCTGATGAGATTGAAGCAAGCAATCGACAAAAATGGCCAGAACTTATGAACGGAAAGGACTTCGTTTTCCATCAGGACAACGCTAGACCACACACATCTTTGATGACTTGGCAAAAAGTGGGAGAGCTTGGCTGCTAAGTTCTGATGCATCCACCATATAGCCCTGACCTTGCACCATCGGACTACCATTTGTTTCGTTCAATGCAGAACACCCCTAATGGAGTAAAGTAGGCTTCAAGAGAAGCCTGTGAAAATTACTTATGTCAATTTTTCGCCGAGAAACCAGAAAAGTGGAATAGGATAAGAGTCTCTTGATAAACCCTAAGTATAATTCGACGCCTTCTAAATCTTTAAAATTATATAAGTCAACTCGAGCTACAACTGTAGAACAAAATAATGCCTAAATTCCCACAAACCAACTAGATTTATGGTAATTTCTTTTGTTGCATATTTCGCGCTTTTATTGGTAAATGCATTTTCTATTGTTATTATTATTTTTGCTTTCATGTAACTCGCTTCAACAACTTTGAACCCTTTAGCTGCGTTTATACTGTGCTCAGCAGACATTTACGAGCGTGCCATAAATTATGTTGCTGCCGAACAAGCGACCTCAGACAGCATTGCACCCACATACAAATGACAAAAGCGCAAATATAAAACAAAAACAAAAAGAAAAACTATAACAAATGATGTCTATGAAGGAAGCAGTAAACTGCTGCCATGATTTTCCCACTGTCGTTGGCGCTGATGCATAGCAGATCGATGCGTTGATGTGTTATATGTAACAGAACGCATCAGCAAGGGACACACACACACGTGAGTATAGGGGCGCAGTGCATGCTAGATAGAATAATAGAATAGAACATGCATAAGCCGTTTGCGCGCCAGAATAGTGGCAATGTTTGAGTAGGAAATGGAAATGGCACAAATCTCCCACTGGCAGGCGCGCGCAAATCTCCCGAAAAAACAATCCACCAAGTGGGCAGCAATTGTTGTTGTTGCCGCAACGCGGTTGCGTTGCGTTTACCATTGCTTTGGCTATGGCTGTGCTGTTGTTTCCTGCTGCCGCCATCGCCTTCACCATCGCCACCGCGGCTGCGGCCGCATAAAGCCATCGCTTGTCTGCACAATGCGATTATTTATGTTGTGCAATAAAAATTCCAGCCGTCTAAGCGCTACTGCTATGCACTTTTCGCCTGCACACATGCACGCACGCATAGCTCGTTGATGCTCAGCCAATCGCTGAATGGTTTTTGCCTTTAATTATTTTTCCTCTCCTTTTTTTTTGTTTATTTTCTCCCACTTTTTGTGGATTGCGCATTTTATTGCCACTGCTGCGCTGCTGTTGTTGCGTTCACAGTGCTCGATTCCATCGATTTTATGTGTTATTCAATATATTTTTATTTGTGTGGACTTAGAACTTTGCTGGCTTAGGCGCTCAGCTGCTGGCCTATGAACTAGCATTTGAACTGTTTTATGAGCGAGTTTTTTCGATATTTTGTTGTTATTGTAATGTTTGTATTTTAATCTTTTATATACAATCAATTCGCGTCGATAAGCTGTAAAAAAAGGTTTGGAGCGGGTGAAGGCGGTTGTTAAGCGGTTTTCTCATAAGCTCAAGCACGTCCAGGCATTTTCTCAATGATTCTCTATGGGTTATCGCGCAGCTTGGTTATAATAGAATAAAGACGCTAGGTCTAGAAATGCATCTTTAATTTGTGGTATGCTGTTAAGCCGGCACTTAAATTTGAGAAGCTGCGAAGTTTGTGTCTTAAGTCTTCAGTTAGGCTTTGATGTTGAAATCAAAAATTTATATTGCTTGTTGTAATAATTGTAACTGGTTTACTTATGGTGTATTTTACACACTTGCACCTGTGTTTTAATCAACTTCGAGCCATATATTTATTCTATATAAAATTGATTATCTGTAGTACTAGATTCCAGCATAAGAAAATACATCTAGCTACCTGGCTTTCTCCGGATCGAAAAGTCACCAAACAAGTTCAATCATGTTGTGGTAGACGGAAGACACGTCTCCAGTATTTTTGACGTGCGTACGCTCTCAGGTCCTAACATCGACTCAGACCACTCTCTTGTTGCAGCCAAGATACGCACTCGCCTGTGTGCACGTCAACAAACACAAGGAAGGTTCGACGTCGGGAAGCTGCAATCACAACAGAGAGCCGAACGATTTTCTACTCGCAAAAACGACGCAGAGTAGAAGTCGCAAAAGAGGTGATCATCAACGTGGCTGAGGACCATATATTCCTCAATGGCATAACTACTGAAGACGAGACTCGAGTTTATAAAAATTTTGTCAAAATTATCCAAAAATATAGCGAATGGTGTTCTAAAAATTGGCCGAAACCGAAAAACCTAAAATTTTCAGAAGGCTCTTCCAGCCGAGGCTTAAAACAAGTGTATGGAAAATTTAATGAAGCGTTAACATGCTTGTATTAGCTAAAAAGAGCTTTGTCCGAGTCAAATTTGATCATATGGTATGCTGCTCTCAGAGAGCACTCATCAGCAACTTACAGCTCAACCGAAACCATTGGTTTTCGGAAAATGCAAAAGAATAGCTGGTACGACGAGAAGTACCGTGTCGCAGTGGAGCGAAAACGGTCTGCCTATCTAGCAACGTAACAATCGACCACAATTGAGGATAAAAACGAGACGCATTTGCAGACAGAAAAAGAGAGAGGCCGAAATGCGTGAGTAGCTTCACAAGCTGTCCGACAGATGTAATGCTCGAAAGTTCTGCGAAACAGAAGGTTTCAAGACTTGATCATACTCTTAAAGAACCCCCAGAGGTGATCTAGTGACTGCCGCCCATAGCATAATGAAATTATGGAGGGAACACTTCACCAGCCTGCCGAATGGCAGTGAAAACAAAACCCCTGCAGAAGGTGAACCCGATTCCCCAATCGATGACGGTGGAGCAGACGTTCCATTGTCCGACCATAAAGAAGTTTGAAAAGCAATGACCCGACTGAAGAACAACAAAGTGTCAGGGGCCAATAGATTGCCGGCCGAGCTATTCCAATACGTCAGCGAAGAACTGATAAGGAGCATGCATCCTCTTCTTTGTAGAATATGGTCGGACAAAAGCATCCGCGACGATTGGAATTTAAGTGAGCTCCGGTCAGTCCACAAAATGGGTGACTCCACGATCTGCGCCAACTACCATGAGATAAGCCTCTTCAACATCGCATATAAGGTTCTATCGAGCGTATTGTGTGAAAGATTAGGGTCCACCGCCAACGAACTGATTGTACCTTATCACTGTGGCTTTAGGCCTGCGAAATCAACAACTGACCAGTTATTCACCATGCGCCAAATTTTGGAAAGCACCCGTTAAAAGACGATCGACACACATCAAAGCTGATTTTGAAGCACGAAAAATAGCTGCCTTTATGCTGCGATATCTGAATTTAGTATCCCCGCAAAACTAAAACGGCTGCGTAAACTGACGTTGAGCAACACTAAAAGCTCCTTCAGGATCAGGATCTCTCCAAGCCGCTCGATACCAAATCGTTCAACTTTATTATGAAAATTCACGTTCTGTATAAAATGTGGTTAGCGCGCTTCCCTCAACTTATGGTCAATATAATCAATATAATAGTTGGCTCCGCGTCGTTTGCAGCAACTCTGCCTGACTTGGCGAATTTTACGTTGAGATCTTAAAATGAAAGCGTATGAAATCCAGCTTGTGCAAGAACTGAAGCCACTCGACCTTCCCAAGCGACATCGCCTCGCTCTATGGGCTCTTGAAAAGTTCTAAGAAGATCAAACGCTCGAGCCAAATTTTGTTCAGCGATGAGGCTCATTTCTAGCTCAATTGGTATTTAAACAAGCAAAATTGCCGCATTTGAAACGAAGGGCAAACTGAAGAGCTTCAAGAGCTGGCATTTCATCCAGAAAAAACAGCGGTTGGCGTCGTTTTAAGGCCGGTCCATATTCCTTCAAAAATGGTGCCGGTGAGAACAGAACCGCGACCGTTATTGCGCTGTGATAACCGACTATTTGATGCCTGAAAATGAAACTCGGGATCTCGCCGACATTTGGTCGGCGCCACTTCCTAAATATCGCTTCAATCATTGGATTTATTAAGAGAACACTTCGCTGAATAGATAATTTCACGTTTTGTGCCGGTCAATTGGCCGCCAAGTTCGTGGGATATCATAACCTTAGATTTTTTCCTGTGGGGATACGTAAAATCTAAATTCTATGCGGATAATACCGCTTCGATTCAGGCCTTGGAACAAAACTTCATGTGTATCATTCGCCAGTTACCAGTCAAAATGCTCGAATGTGTCATCGAAAATGGAAGTCATGATGCATCCATCTGAGAGGTAGCCGCGGCCAATATTTAAAAGAGTTAATCTTTACAAAATAAATGCCAAAGAATGTTCCTTCGAATGGTAACAAAAATTCTTCAATAAATTTGAAGTTGCTATGTTTTTTCCTTAACCAAGTAAGGTACATCGAAATGGATCACCTTTTAGTAAGCATTATGAGAACTGACAACTCGCTAGTTTAACCGAACATAATTTTAAAAATGCGCTTTTACCTAAACTATGCGAAAAACTTTCTCTGCAAATTGCGCATATCATTTCCCTGCATGCCTTATCCATAAACACAAGGCGGCCTAACATTCCTAATAAATTGTGAGGCTCGAGAAATCATACACTCATCCCGATTAAATTGTACTTCGACTGACCAACGGCAACTAAGTAAATACCTGGTAGTCGATCAGCGACTTCCGCAATTTTCAGCTGCTCCTGCACACACACATACATGCAAACATATGCATGCCTCTATTATACACCCACCACACACTACATAAACGCCGGGCGACTCAAGCGTTTGCAGGCGAAACTTTTATTTTCATCACGAAATTGACATTTTACAGTTACAAAACCATTTCACATGCAGCACATGAGCAGAAACACACACACATAACAGCATATAGGCAGGCATATTAATATTTATATATATTGGTATATGTGTATATGTGTGTGTTTGTGTAGAAATATGCGGGAATATGCAATTGCATAAAGTATGCGGCAGCACAATAAAATAGTGAAAATTGATTTAATGAACCATTGAACATAAAAGTGCTAACAGAGCGGCGCATAACTGCAATGCAGCGCGGCAAGCGGCAAGTGGCAGGCGGCAGGAGGCGAGAGGCTGGAGGGCCGCCAACATATAAGCTAACAACATAACACCATCGCGTCTGCAATCTGGCGAACTAAGTAAATGTGCAGCGATTGCAACTGCCGGCAATATAACGACAGCAACAGTAACAACAACAACAACTAAAACAAGCAACACCAGCCAACAAGCAGCAACAGCGGCAGCAATTACATTAGCAATCGGTAATAGCCCTTGCACGATATGCCATCAATGTTCAAATATGAGTTGCGATGTGCAGCAATAACAACAACAACAACAATATTGCTAACAACAATCATACTGCGCGGGCAGTGCGCCGTGCGCCATGAAATGTTGCAATGCCAGCAGCAAAAAGCAAGAAAAACAAAAATTATAGAAATATTATATGATTGCCAGCGTGTAGTTGTTGTTGTGCTGCGGCATGGTGTTGCTTGGGAATAGCAAAGAAATTGAAATTGATGAAAATTGTTAACCACAATGAACCCAATTAAAATTATTGTTTTCGCTTGGCTTTGCTTTGCTTTGTTTTTTTGACGATTTATAATTCACAAGAAATCAGCGCAGCATTACTTGGCTGTTGGCTGTTGGCGAGTGAAAAGCGGCACACACACATGCAGATGCATACAACAAACGAACTAAATGTGCGCTGCAAGTGCGGCTGCCGGCTGCCGGCTGCTGGCTGCGCTTTTCTTAGTTTTCCAAGCGCACATCAATATGTGCACATTTGCGCTTTTGTGAAAGCATTTACACCTCACGCCCCTCCTCCGCAGCCGCAAACTCATCAGCAGCCTCAGCCGCGGCCTGCAAGCTCGTATGGTATGTGTGTCTGTGGCTTTGTTTATGTTTCACTTTCAATTTCAGTTTCACTTTTACGGACAATTCGTGGCGACGCGCTTACTTATATGAGCACAACCACATCCGTCCAACAAGCTGCCAATACACACACTCAAAAAAAAATGTATGTGTCTATCGAAAACTTATGGCCTATTCGCCACATTTTTTACCTCCGCTGCTGCCCCGCGCTGCATTGCCGTGCTTTTGCAATTTATTTTAATTGTTTTCCCCGCTTAGGCGCGGATTTATTTATATTAATTTGCGTTGCAGCAAATCTACATTTTTATCGCTCATAACGGTCGGCGATCGTAAAGCGTCGATAGCAACAGCGGGCGGTCACTTCGTATCGGACTTCGTAGTGGCAGCGAAGTTGTGAAAATGAAGTGCTAGAAATGGAGTGTACAAGTAAATTTGCCGTTACCATCAGTTGAGTCGAGAGAAGTTGCCGTTTTGACTTTTGCTGTTGACGACGAGTTTGTGGTATGAAATATTTGTGGTATTGCAAGGTAATTATTTCAGAAATGTGGTGGCGTTAAAGGGAGGGGAAATTAATTATAAGAAAATAAGTCAAGAAAGAAAAAAAGTCAACGAAACTATAATACGCTTCAGAAATAAAAAAAAACAGTTTCTTTTAAAGAACTTGATTTTTTTCGATCGGTTTGTATTGCAGCTATATGCTATAGTGGTCCGATCTAAATAATTTCTTTGGAGATTGCACAGCTGCTTTTGGTAATACTGCATGCTAAATTTCTTCAAGATATCTCGTCAACTAAAAAAGTTTTCCTTACAAGCACTTAATTTGGATCGTTCAGTTTGTATGACAACTATATGCTATAGTGGTTGGATTTGAATAATTTCTACGGAGATTGCAATGCAGGTTTTGGCAATATTCCATATTTAATTTCATGAAGATATCTCGTCAACTAACAAAGTTTTCGATGTAAGCACTTGATTTCGAATAATTCAGTTTGTATGGCAGTTATATTTTATAAAGATCCAATCCAAACGATTTCTTCGGAGACAGCCCCATTGCCTAAGCCAATAACCAACGCGAAATTTGTTGAAGATATCAAATAAAACAGTTCCTGCAGTTTCAGATCAATATCTCAAAGCAATTCGTTGTGGGATTGTAATTCACTGAGTGCGTCAGAATTTACTTTATTCTATAAAGGGCTACGGTTTTCCATTGGCTTTTGTATACATATTATTGGCAGTGGTGATGTCTAGAAATAAGTATCAAAGCCAAAAACTATCAGTTTCCGGTTCAGATTCTGAAAATTCATTATTTTTTCCCTAGAAAAAAATATTAGGAATTTTTTTCAAATTTGGACCTTAAGTTCAAGTTCCTTGCATTCGCCATAACCGTTTCGATTTTATACTCTAATAATAGTTATTTTGATTGAGTGGTTTATCATAATAAATTTTTATTCTTCAACTACTTTAGCCGCATATTTTCGTAAGTTATAAAAAATGTATGAAACAATTCGCAAGTGTCGAACGAATTAAAAATGACAACGAGTCACAAAAGCTACACCACTTACTACATAAATTCATAATTATTCATGCCAACTCTTAATGGCTTAATTACCGAATGCATTGCGCTCCGATTTTTTCATAAAATACAACTTTTTATAGCCCACTTTGTAATAATTTGACGTCTCACTTGTGTGCGATTGGCGACACAGCTGTGGCGCATATTTCAAGGCACTTTCAAGCGTTTGAAGGCAATCAACACTTTTACGCCAAATTACAAAAACACACACTTGCCACACGGCCAACAGCAGCATTTGGCAAGTTCACTCAATCAAACGGGCGCTGTTGCCGATGATGTGTTTAGTGGCGCGCTGATGTTTGCCTCAGCATACATACATACAGATAGAGAGATGTGGCGTAGTGTTTGTGGGCTTTTGAGTGCTGCCACTAGTAAGCAAATAAAATGAAAGTTTATGGCGTTTTAATTAAATTGCTGCAATGATGCCAGTTCGCTGATAAAAGCAAGCATGAGCGTGGAGTTCGCCAAGCAACCGCCAGCGGCAACGGCAACAGTCACACGATTTTTATTTACCCATTTCTTGCATAGCGTCGAAGATATCGCTCAACTGCTGTTAGGCGTGTGTGTGTATGTTTGTGTGGCATTAGTGGGTTTCAAATTTATGATTTCGATCAAGCTCACGGCTTTTTGCACTTTTCACTTTCCGTCTTAATTGCCTAAAGAAAAGTAATAAAATACTGCAAATCATATGGAGAAATTTCAACGGTTATGAGTGTGGAAACCTACATTTGAGGTTGAAGGTGGAGGTGCTGCGATTTATAGGTATAGAAATATGTAGGGCAATTATGTATATTATAACTGCGAAGATTTCAATGCACTTTTACTTATTGAGTGAATTCCTCGCTGTCTACGAACTTGACGTGGACTCAAGCTTTTTTTGGTTCTGTGTTGTCAGACTGGTTGGTATGTGATATTTGGAAAGTGCTGAAAACATAAAGGAATATACATACAAAGATTTTATGAAGACGACTTTTCAAGTCAAAATTACAACAAAGCAAGAAAAAACTTAAAAAAAACGCTAACTTTGGTTGCAAATATAAAAGATTCCTTATAAGAACTTCATTTTGATCGATCAGTTCGTACGACAGCTATATGCTAAAGTGAGCCGATCTGTAGAATTTCTTCGGAGATTGCATTGTTGTCTTCGAAAGTAACCCATGCCAAATTTTGAGTAGATATCTTGACAAATAAAAAAGTTTTCCTTACAAAGACTTGACTTCGATCCTTCAGTTTGTATGGCAGCTATATGCTATAGTGGTCCGAACTGAACGATTTCTTTCAAGATTTTCCTATTGGCTAAATCAGTGACCCATGTTAAATTTTGTGAAAATATCTTATCAAATAAAAAGTTTTCTATACAAGGACTTGATTTTGATTATTCAGTGTGTATGACAGCTACAAGCTATAGTGATCCGATCTGGACAATTTCTTCGGAGATTCCGC
Source organism: Bactrocera neohumeralis (assembly GCF_024586455.1). Classification (NCBI taxonomy): domain Eukaryota; kingdom Metazoa; phylum Arthropoda; class Insecta; order Diptera; family Tephritidae; genus Bactrocera; species Bactrocera neohumeralis. The sequence continues at coordinate 16,083,240 of NC_065920.1, forward strand.
TATACCTTAAAGCAATAAGCCGTGCCTAAATTTGTGATGATATCTCGTCATATATAAAAGTTTTCTATACAAGGACTTGATTTTGATTATTCAGCTTGTATGACAGCTATAAGCTATAGTAGTTCGATATCAGCGGTTCCGGCAAATAAGAAGCTTCTTGATGAGAAAATGGTGTGTGCAAAAATTCAGGACGATATCTCAAAAACTGAGGCGCTAGAGACTGAAAATAATCAATTAACACTTGGAAACATTCTTTCCATAATTGGAGATCTTACATGAAAATGTATATTTCGTCACCTAAAATGCAAAACAACGTATCATCAGAAAATCGAAATTGAGCTTTTTAATTGCTTACAGTTCATTACCTCATGTTATAGATATACTTTGAGCTTCCGTTGTCAGATGTAACCAATATACATATAGCCACTATATAACCACTTAATAACAACTTTAAAACTGCTTTATAACCACTTTCTAACCAAAACTCAAATTTTCTTTGAATATGAGTGGTTTCTATTTATATCGCTTTCCTCGCCTGTAAACTTATGAAAAGTGATGTTACGTTATTTTGAATTTTAGAAATTTTAAGACATCAGATAAAAGGAACTTCGTTCCAAAAAGCTTCACTTTAGATATAAGAAACACAATGTAGTTGACAAAGATTTGTACCCAAGCTTTAAACAGCTTGGAAGTCCACAAAATTGTATCCTTAATTTTCGGAAGAGATTTCTACTTTCTTCATTTCTTTTTCTGAAATTTTCCGCCTTCGAAAAATTACTAGCGCATCTTTTTAATCGCTGTAACGTTAGCTACACTCTTTGATTAGAAGTTAATGTAAATTTGTAGAAAAAATATATAAAATACACACACACAAACCACAATGTGGTAGCAACACCCAGTAAGAAATTAATGGCCAAAACAATTCCTAACACTTCTCATCACCAAATTTACTGTTCTAAGCATGGCTTACAAGCCTACCAGAGTAGACTAACCTAAATTTTCATGACCCAGAAAGTTAAAAAAACTAATTAACGGTACTTACACTAATAAGAACTACTATAATATAGCGGAACACTCTATGAAGCGAACATCTCCATTAACCGTACACATTGGCCGGTCCCAACATTTTTTTATGCTTATTATGCTCTCTCTATTAACCGGTCAGAAAACATTTTTTGATGTCTATTAAAGACAATCTATGAACGTACAACTCTATTAACCGGACAGAATTTGTTTGAGGTTTACTAAGGACAATCTATGAACGTACAACTCTGTTAACCGGACAGAATTTTTTTTGAGGTTTATTAGGAATATATATGAAGCGTACAGCTCTATTAATCGGACAGAAAGCCTGACATCTCCCAGTGTCCGTTTATGAGAGATTTGCATATATTTATGACAATTTTTTTTTTTTAATTTTTGACAATTTTGAAGTTTTGACAAAAAAAAATATTTTTATTTTTAACATTTTTCTTTCACCTTTCACTACGTGCTATTTTCGATTTCCTAGTTGGCTTGCGCCATACTAAAACGTTGTAGGCATGCGCTCGCGCCTGCACAACTTTCATATGCGAGTAGTATGCTTAGCCTCATTTTTATGGAAATTCTTAGCCAACGATCAAGTGGGTCTCGCCGCATTCGCCACGGCTTGCCTCAAGTGCCGCTACAAAGATGGGCATGCATGTCCACTAAGGACACTCCTTGCCACCGGCTGACATGCCATGGCAATGCGGCAATGTGGCAATGTGGCAATGTGCTGGCGCGCCAGACAAACTAGCAATTGCCAATGATACTAAAACATTTGGCGGAAATGGGGACAGTGCGGTCAGTGCCAAGCCTTGCTGGTCATAAATATAAAATACAAACAAAACTAACAAAAACAACAAAAACAAATAAGCGAGTATAAAAACCACAAACAAAGTAAATATGCAAGTCCATGGCAGCATAAATACATAGCAGGCACAGTTAAGGTACATTTAAAACAACACACACGCACACACACTCAAGCAAGCGCTTGCACTTAGATATATGATTAGTGGCCATAGAAAGCTACACATGGTAATCGATATGAAAATAGGGAAACTTTGCGCCACACTTCACTTTGCACTGGCAAAATTCCTGGGCGGCGCGACGCGGCACGGACGGCGAGTGGGCAGATGCACAAAGTAGGCAGTTAGGTTGGCAAAGACAACAAGGAGACACGAATGAAATGTTGCAGCAACCATAAGTGAAATGTCAAAGTTTAAATGCACCGCCAGTGAGTGAGCGCTTGCGAAGGAACAAAACAACAAAGTAAACAACAAAAATAGAAAATGCATAAAAATGAATAAGTTAGCTAAAGAAATCGCGGCAGTTAAAAGCGCGGACATGCGGCAGATGCGTAGACGCACGCGCGTACGAACGTACGCTCTACAACGCTGCGAACGGCAACGTAGACATTGCTGCTGCCGCCGCCGCCGCTATCAGTGCCACCTGCTGTGCTTTGTGCGGCGAAGCGCTACATAATTTCTTTTTTTCAAAGTGCAAAAGCGAACGTCTGTGTGCGTGCGACTTTTGCGCAGATAAATGAAAACTTTTGCTATTGTGGCAAGTTCGTGTGGCAGCGCGCGGCACGTTGCACATTTTTATCTAAAGTGCTTGCTTGGCTGCAATGGCAATGCAATCACTTGCCGACTGACCAGCCAAATGCGCGATAGACTAGCAGCAACTGGTATTGCGACGAGCGCCTGCATTTTAATTGATGTTGCAGCGTGCTACGCATGCGCGGCATACAAACAAATGAACGCGCGCAACACAAATGCGCGCTGTGCGCGGCACCTAAACGTTTGTGGCGCGCATTCGTTTTCTATGGCGGCGCAAAAACTGAAGACCAAATGGCAACAGCGCTACCGCGCACAATTGAGTTGCAGCAAGGCAGCAGTTACGGCACAGAAACAGTAATAATAATAAACAAAAATCATTACGAGTAGTAAGAAAAATGAGAAAGCATAACATAGAAGCTCACGTCGCTGAGTGGCAAAGAAATCTGTGCGCGAAAATCAATAATATGCATTTGCCGCAGCCGCGTATGAGTACTTGGCACATTACGGCGTACCGCTAAAGGCCAGCCGAAACTCGACTTTAAGCGGAACAATCAGTTAGGTGATCTGGCGCGCAGATGTGAGGCGCGCACGTATGTGCAGGCAGCCATTTGGCGCTGACGAATGCGACTGTTTTCGCTGAATTTCAATTTCTTTGCTACTTTATTGGCTGCGACGATGATTAAGTTGCAACGCACAGCGGGCGACTCAAACTTTGGCTGAGCTTTGCCTATATGGCTGTGCTGATTTTGTTTTTATATAAAAATATTTAATAAAAATACTATATACGGATGTCAATTAGTTAAAAAAAATGTATTAAATAAAAAAAATGTTTTGCTTTAATACTTTGACTAACGCGCCGCGGCGCTAGCAATAAATGAGAGCGTGCAACTCCCTACATATAGCAACTATGTTCGTGTGCGCCTCGTAAGGCAGCGAGCGCTTGAATAAACGCAGCATTTTGTATGTGTTTGCTGCGCTTTAGTAACTGCTCAACTGCCAGTGAGTGCTCCTATTTTTATCACCGCACTTGTTGTTGCCATTGTTGTTGTTGCCATTGAGTGTAGTTGTTGTCATTGCTTATACATGTTCTGTTGTTATTATAATGTTGCTGTGTTATGCTTTAGGTGACACCACGAACAATCGCACGCACACACATACAAGTCTTGTTGCTGCATGACCGAACATGCGCCACCAACACCAAAGGCGTTTATTTGCCACAACCACATACATGTACACACACACACAATTACTTATGTACATGGATGGCATGCATGGCAATTTATTTCTACTGGCCGGCATATGTTTAAACCTGTTGTTGCAGCAAGCGTCAGCAGCGTCTGCCCAACTTAATGCCTGCACAACTTGTCCTGCCGGTGCATGCACATTTGCATGCCTGTTTGTTTATTCTATTTATATGAAAAATAACCAAAAAATACCGCATCTGTGTTTGCCTTTGTAGCCACACAAGCCAGCGCGCACTTGCTCTTCGCTTGCTGCCACATCCTTTCGCATACGCGGTTTGGCATTCTTGCCGCTGCTGCGCCTGCAAAGGTGTGGAAATTATTGCGTCTCGTTTGCATATGAAAATAAAGTGAATGAAATACGATTTTTATGCGACAAAAATTGCTGCGAAAGTTCTGGCTGCCTTGTAGCACGAGTAAGCGCTGGTTGTTGCTGCGGCATTAGAATCAGAATGCCATTAAGTTGGAAGCCATTAGGTTTGGCGTGTCATAAAGCTGTATGCTATATCTTTATATAATCTTAGCGACCATTTACAGCTTTATGCTGGATATTTTTGCGTAATGTACTTAGATGATGCTTCAATAAAGAATTAAATAACATTTTTAGAAAGTACGAAAAGTTGCGAGTAATGCTGCTCATTACAGTTTTATGAAAGAAACAAGAAATAATTTTCACTTTAGCTGCACTGAAGCTATAATACCACTCACAGATGCAATTTGTATAAATTAGAAGGATATAAAAATACTTCACGTATGCATCTGCTATACCTTAGAAGGGTATAAAAGTACCTTTCTCTTCCCTTTAATCGGTCGGTTTGTAGGGCAGCTATATGCTATAGTGATCAGATCGGTACAATTTCCGCGGTGAATGTAGAGCTGCCTTGGACAATGACATATGCCAAATTTCGCGTAGATAACTTGTTAAATAAAAAAGTTTTCGAAACAAGGACTAAATTTTGATCGTTCAGTTTGTATGACAGCTAAATGCTACAGTGGCCTGATCGGAACAATTTCTTCGGAGATTCGACAACTGCTTTAGGCAATAATCCATGTCAAATTTCTTGACAATAGCTCGATAAATAAAAAAGTTTCCCATACAAGGCCTTCAGTTGGATCGATCAGTTTGTATGGCAGCTATGTGTTATAATTGTCCAATCTGAAAATTATTTTAGGACATTATATATTTGTTTTCAAAAATAATCTGTGCCAAATTTCGTGAAAAAATCTCGTAAAATAAAAAAAGTTGTCCATACAAGCACTAGATTTTGACCGATCAGTTTGTATGGCAGCTATATGAGATTATGATCCGATATAAGCGATTCCGACTAATGAGCAGCTTCGTACGGACAAACGAACGTGTGCACTATTTCAGAACTATAACTCAAAAACTGAGAGACATATAAGTCGTTTCATAGCTGCTCTTATGCCACCGGATACAGTGGCCAACGTACCCAAAAAGGATAGACAGACGAAAAGGGAGGCGTAGCAAACGGCAAGGGACAAAAAAAGGAAAATGGGCATATAGGTTCATTATGTAAGCATCTTGCGTCCCCACGCTATGTTACCCTGTATAGTAAGACCGCAGAATCCGTTAAAATTTGTGTCACGCCTAGGCATCCTAAACTACTTCTCAGTTTAACCTAACCTAGCCCTTAAGCTCGTTATGAACGGATCAGCCTGGATTGAGAGACAACGCGGAGAAACAAATTTCTATTTAATGCAGTTCTTATCGGACCATGCTGTATCAGGGAGTACCTCTACAGATGCAATAACGCTGACGTTTATCGTTGAAAAAGTCGATGAAATTATGGAAAATATTGACCAGGACCTTCACATAAGAAGCCATGACATCGGTAAGCAACTTAACATTCATCATCAAACGGTTTTAAACCATTTAAAAAAGGCTGGCTAGAAAAAAAAATCTCGATGTTATGGGTACCATATGAATTGTCTGTAAAAAATTCAATGGATCGAATTAACATCTGCGACTGAAGACGAAAAGTGGATCATATACGACTATAATGTGCGAAAAAGATCATGGTCCAAGCGTGGTGAAGCTCAACAAATGGTCGCAAAGTCAGGATTGACACTTCGAAAGGTTATGCTGAGTGTTTGGTGGGATTCGAAAGGAATCAACTACTAAGAGCCGCTCCAGCCTGGTCGAACGATTGATTCGACATTTTACTGTCAACAACTGATGAGATTGAAGCAAGCAATCGACAAAAATGGCCAGAACTGATCAACCGAAACGGCATCGTCTCCCATCAGGACAACGATAGACCACACACATCTTTGATGACTCGACAAAAACTGAGAGAGCTTGGCTTGGAAGTTTTGATGCATCCACCATATAGCCCTGACCTTGCACCATAGGACTATCACTTGTTTCGGTCAATGCAGAACTCCCTTAACAGACTAAAGTTGGCTTCAAGAGAAGCCTGTAAAACTTACTTGTCGTAATTTTTCGCCGAAAAACCAGAAAAGTTTTGCACTGATGGATTTTTTTTCTCTAGCGGAAAAATGGCAAAAAGTGGTCGACTAAAATGGTACATGCTTGGTTCATTAAAGTTCATTATAAATATAAAAAAAAAATAAGTTAAAGTTTGTTTAGAAACATGAAAAGACTTTTTCGACTACACAATATTTCGTAGTAGGTACCAACGTCTACAGTCTAGCAGAATCGAACTCGTTATTTCTATACTATACTTTAATTCGTTCACACTTCTGAATGGCGGTATTTCCTCCACTAGCAAGTTGCGCCTTTCAAGCTGGCATTTGCGCCATTTCAATGTTTGTGAGACCCTTTTTATTGCATTATTCTTTTAATTTCTTTTTTTTGCGTCCGCTTACCAAACCTACAAAGCGATTTGCTTGATTTTATTGAATTATTGCATAGAGTTTTGAAATTTTATTACACTGTCAGTGCGATGCCGAAACATTCATTTAAATTTGATATGCCTGTCTACCTGGACGAAGCGACAGCGCGCAAGTGCTGTTTGTTTATTGGTTTACCAAGTGTGTGATGCGCGTGTGCAAAAGTGTTGCAAAGACACACACATGCATGAGCAGCGTACACAAAAGCTGGGTAGCGCGCTCCCATACAAACTAGCAGACACTTAAAATTGAAGACAGGATATTCAGCAGAAGGCTGCATCAAGCTTCATTGTACCGGCGCGAAACCAATGTCGGGTGCAATGCTGCTCGCATTCCACTAACTTTATACGTTTTACGCGTAGTTTTTTTGTTCTTTTTTTTTAAATTTTTTTTTTGTATTTGTTTCTTCTTCATGATGTTGGTTTTTGAATTTGCATTATTTTTATGCTTGCACGCGCCTCAAGTTTCACACTAACCTGTCCTAAGTGGCGAACGCGCTGGCCGACGCAGTGCCTGGCAGGCTGACTGGTTGGCGTGGAAGGCGAGTGTGTGCTTAAGCGCGGCGGTTGGTGGCGGCAGACGCGCGCGGTTTCACACAATCCTGCGCAGCAACGCCGCTCACATTCGCCTTGAAATGCAGTCAGAATCCGGAGGAGTTGCGACTGAACACAGCCAGTAAGAGTCTTTGTGATTTTTTATGCTAGACTGCTGTCTGCCGGCCGTGTTCAGGTGTGTGGTGGTTGTCTTTATTTGATTCAAGGTGTTAGCGTAAATTTAAAATGCGTAGATTTTATGTCACTCGACGGGATTAGAGGAATTTACTAAATAAATTCTACATGTCGGGTTGCAGGCGACACATGTAAATGCGCCCGCCAAGCCGCCAAACCGCCCAAGCGCACACAAGGCGCGCTGCCATCTTACACCCGCTCGCGCGCCGCTGTCAAGCAAGCGCTTCTAACAAGGCGTTCTACATCTAATTGTAAGTACAAACCCTGTCACACAGCGCGCATGCATGGAGCGTACATATATATAAATATGTGTGTGTGTGAGCATGGAACTTGCTTTGCCTGCTGCTGGCCGTGCAATGAAAACTTAAATTTGTTACTTTTGATTTGAGTAGATGCACTGACATTAGTGTGGGGCGTAACGCCAAGCATGCTTGCCACATATCAAGAATAATAGCAGCAACAAGCACAACAACAACAACAACTGTTGTGCAGCTAGTCGGTGTAACATTCCCGTTCCCATGTTAGAATGTGACAAACTTGCGCGCCTGCCTAACTGCCAGCCCGGACTCTAGCGCGTCCATAGCGGCTGCTGCTGCTTCGCCTTCACTTCGGTGCACTGCCGAGTTTTCACTCACTAACTTCTGTAGTGTGAGTATTAAATGCCCACGCACTGCTTGCAAATGCATGCCTTTCGCCCATTGCCATGCTGGGGCATACCACAAAACGTTGAAAAATGGAGTGAATAAAAGTGGGGAGAGATAAAAATCCCAAACAGATTTCTAAATTTGTGCTGGGGATTTATGGTTTCGAATTTTGTAGCGAACAGCGGGATATTTGCATGAAAAGTTATAAAATCAAAGTGCATTTATCTTTTCATCTGCTGTAGCTGCGCTTGGCATAAGAATGTGTGTGTGAGTTTTGAGAATGTTCATATATGTATATGTGTGCATTTTTCTAACTGAGTATTCTACCGAGTAGTGATAGTACTAAAAACAGTGCTCTAAGCTGCTTAGATTGTACGTATATGAGCTAAGTAAAGATATGGCTTGAATATTTCAACAATTTTTTAAATTTAGTGGATTTAGTCCAGGGTACCGATGGAGTTGAAAAAAATTCGGAAATCTGAGAGAAAAAATGAGAAAAAATTCAGATGTATGCGTGATCGCCAGCATTTTCCTACATGAAGTTGTGGCAGCTGAGGTAAAATTAGATTAGATTAGGTGATGAAGTAAGTTCGCGAGTGGTGAATTTCGTTAAGTCATTACTGTAAGAACCTAGCGGAAGGTCGGTTTTAATGAAGGATGTAGGAACATGAAAAGTAATATAATATAAAGCAATATGCAGGCAATATTTCAGGAATGGTGAAAGCAGGTATGGTGAGTTCATGTGTGGTGATGAGTTCAGATGTGGTGAGTGCAGATATGGTGAGCTAATTTATGTCGTCATATGGTTTTGTAAACTAAAGTTATGTAGATGTGGTATGATCATGAAAATTAATACTTGTAACATTGCAATCTAATGGAAGGTCAGTATTTTTGATGTATGGTTTGCGGTGATTAAAAATGTGCTAAAGTTTAATGGAAATTAATATGAGCAGTGTAAAGTGTGAGTTAAAAAAGTGGTGAGTTCAGGAATGATGAAATCAGGTATGGTGAGTTTAGATATGGTGAGTTAATGTATGTCGTCATATGGTTGGGTGAACTGATATTAAAGTGGTATCATGATGAAGAATATGAGCAGTATAACGTTACAATCTAGCAATATTTGTAAAGATGTAAGGATTGAGGTGATTAAAAATGAACTGAAGTTTGACGTGGGTGAAGATGATAATTAACATAAGCGGTATAACTGAACTTATGTGGAAATTAAGATGAGTTGTACAATGTGTGGTGAGTTACTTTATGTCGTCATATGGTTTTGTGAACTGATATTAGATAATGGTATGATGATATATGTACAAGTATAAACAGTGCAATCTAGCGGTATATACAAGTAAGATATGAGTGCTGAGGTGACTAAAAGTGATCTGAAGGTAGATGTGGGTGAAGATGAAGAGTTCAGGTAAAGTGAAATCAAATATGGTGAGTTCAGATATGGTGAATTATGTTGTCGTATGAGTTTGAGAACTGTATTTTGATGTGGTATGACGGTGAAAAGTGATATGATAACGTGTGGTGAGTTTAGGTATGATGAGTTCAGAAGTTAATTTACGTTTTATATAACAGCTGCATTGGGATGAATAAAAGTTCGCTAAAAGAAGGTGTGGTATTTTGATGAAAAGAAAACTGATTTCGAAAATTTTGTAGTAAACAAGTGCGGTGAGCTCGTTTAAGTTTTTAAAAAGGTCTGAACCGGTGTAAGCCAATTTTACTGTTTTCAAAAAGTACTTACATACATATGTATGTATATAACTTACATAATAAAATTAAAGCTTTCAAAGCGTTGCTTGACACAAATTCAAATATCTGAGCGGCTTAAGGCCTTTCAACAGCAGCGTTCAAATAAAATCACAATTTTAATGTATGTTTGCTTTTACTTACAGTTACTTCAAATGATATAGATTTACGAGACATGTACATACCTGCAAGTAGAGAGAAGAGAAGCAAACAATTGATTACAAAATGTCATAAATTTATCAAACAAGTACAATTATTGTATTAATAACTACAAACATACAAACGTGTAATTTAAAAATATTATCCTAACCAAAATGATATGTCCAAGAGTGTGGCATTCGCTTGCTCCACCACATTTGCGATTGGTCAAAAGGCAGCGGCCTTACGCGCCACTTAACAAGTGTTCAGCCCATGTATAAACGCTGGGGTGTCTTTACACATTTAACGGTGTAGCAGCATTAAAATTGCACTTGCAACACAATATTTAAATACCAACCACAGCCACCAAACCAACCCAAGCAATCTACAATAGACATAAACATGCAATTTTACGGCCATAAAAGAAAACCAAAAAACAAGCAAGCGAAATGTCATAGCAACAACAAAGACACGAAGCACAAACGCACAGACGGACAGAAAATTTCACCAACAGCTGCCTTTATAAGCGAAGCACTGCAGTTGGAGATGCGCAAGAACACAAACGACATATGTATGTATGAGTGTGTGGAGAGGTGTCATCGTTGCGCGCTGTGGCATGTAATAACAGCCAAAGTGCCACCCACGCCAATTATGCGACGCGACGCAACTAGATATTACACGACGATTGTGTGTGTGTGTGTGTGTGAGTTGTTTGTGTGCCTGCAGGCCTCAACAGTTATGCTGAGTTAAGCCAAGGATGCCACACATGTTAGACGCTGAGATTACGCGCTGTTGCCCCATGCATACATGTATTAGAGCCTTTGGCATGCGGCACAAACAGCGCCGAATCAATAATAATAACAATAATATGGCAAATGGCAGGCAGGCGCATGTGTGGGAAATGGCCAGCGCGCATAACTGTTGGCGTTTGGCTGTTCCAACATACAAATACAAGTTACATACACACACATGAGTGTGTGAAAAGTCTGGTCAGATGTTTTTTTTTTTTTTTGCTGCGTGAGTATGCTTTTTAGCATTGCATGTCTATATGCAGCATTACACACACGCTTACACAGGCATGTATTCACACTTTCTGTCAAAGCAAAGAGATTTACACGCCAAGTAGGTGTTTGTTAATGCTAAATTACTCATTACTCATTACATTTGTGCTGTTCCGCTGTTAAGCTGCTTGGCGTGTTCTTGCATTATTTTGTTGCTGTTGTTGCGTACACCTAAGCAAACACTTCAGTGTTTCGCTTAACATGCCACATAGATTTGTGTTGCTAGCAAAATAATCGCCAAGCGCAAAAGCGCATGTCAGTGAGTTCGCGAAAATGTTGTTAGACTCGTCATGACACTTCCTAATGCCAACTTTGCGCATACGCGGCGTGCGTGTGTGAGTGCGCGCTCTTCTGCTTGTATGTACAAATCGACAGCCACAATTTATCGGCATAATAAAATTCCTGGAGTACTCAATGCTAATCGCGGCCAAATCTATCGATCGCCAAACAAAGTTGCTGGCTTGTAAGAGCGGCTTTTAGCTCTGTGCCGTCTTTACAGAAACAAAATGCAATGCAATGCAGTTGTTATTGTGTATGCATTTGAAGAGTGAAGTGTCTGCGTATCACATGTTCAGCATTTGCATGTTCTCGTCACAATAAGCCTACGCGCAGCGGAAGTTGTAGTGACGGCACATAACGGTATGACTGTAATTTTGGCTTTAGAAATATGTTAGTTTAAAAAAATAAAGGAAAACGAAGTATTCGAATATGTCTTTTAAGAACACAGTTGAATCCTTCGAAGCGCAGCTAACCGCATCGATCTATGGAGAAGCTAATGTGAGCCAATAAAATAAAAACAAAATCTATGAAACTCATGATTGACTTTTGCCCAAAACTGCGCGACGAAAACAGGAAGGGACTGAGCAAAACCAAAATCCAAACTGTCGCAAGGAAACTTCAAAAACTGTGACTTACATTGAAGAATGGACAAAACTCCCAAATTATTTAAAATTTCTGACGAGAAGGTGGGTAAACAAGTGCGCTTTGTCAAAGAATACTGGGATCGATGTCGATATGTAAAGCCATATAAATAGTGGTGAGTCCAGACGTGGCGTTGAGGTGAATAAAAGTCGACTGAAGTGAGACCCATCACCTTTCAATTTTTAAATTAAATGGATTAAATCCCCGTCAACCGATAGAGCTGCAAACAGCCCGAAAAATCATATATTAGATGAAAAAAATAGTGGTTCCCTGATCTTCAGAATCCCAAATCTAAAAATTCTATCGAGTAAGTGGCTGGAGGTAGGTTTTCATGACAGTTAGAGTGAGGTGAAAAAAGTACTATGTTGGATCTTTAAGAAATATTTTCAATTTATAAATTTAATAGGGTGTATGTATGTATGTCAACCAATGGTTAAAAAAAGTTCGAAAAGACATAAATATAGAGAATAAATCAGATGTCTCTGTGATCTTCAGAATCTTCCCTATATGAAAACGGTGCAGATGACGTAAAGTGAGACAAGATGGGATAAGCTCACATGTGGTGAATCATCATCATACCGTTGAACCTAGCATAAGGTAAAGGTGCAAAGACTGCGGTGATTAAAAATGAACTAAAGTATGGTACGATGTGATAATGGAATGTAGTATGAGCAGTATAACTTAGTATGGTGTGGTCAGATTTGATGAATGAGTTCAGAAGTGGTGATTTCAGATTTGGTGAATTCAGATGTGGTAAATTCAGATGTAGTGTGTTCAGATGTGGTGATTTTAGATATAGTGAGTTCAGATATGGTGAAACCAGATATGGACAGTACAGGTATGGCGCGTTCAGATATGGTGAGTTAGTTTATGTCGACATATGGTTTTGTGAACTGAAGTTAAATGTGGTACGATGATGGAAAGTAATGTGAGCAGTATATGTAAACTGGTAAAATGTGATCACAATTAAGGAGTGAGTTACGATATGCTAATTTCAGAATTGGTGCGTACAAATGAGGTGATTTTAGATTTGGTGAGTTCAGTTGTGGTGATTTCAGATTTAGTGAATTCAGAAGTGGTGAATTTAGATATGGTGAGTTTAGATTTGGTGAGTTCTGATGTGGTGATTCAGATGAGAGTATGGTCAAAATAGATATGGTGCGTTCAAATATGGTGAGTTAGTTTATTTCGTCATATGGTTTTGTGAACCGAAGTTAGATGTGGTACGATGATGAAAACTAAACCGATAATTTGGCACAAGCAAACATTTTTCTTTCACAGTACTTTTCGAATGCCTTGTACCCAGTATTCTACTACCTCGAGCAAGACATATTTTCAAATAAAAAAAAACCCGGTTTCAGTGCTGGCGTATAAATAACTAATTAATCGATATTAAAAAAGCGAAAACCACAAAGCCATGTAAAATATACGCATATGCTATTTACCAGAGGCAATAAAAAATGCCGCAAAGCTGACAAACGCCAGTCAAATCAAGCTAAATGACGGAAAGTGGCAAGCAACACATTAAGAAACGGCGAGCTGCCGACGCTGCCAGCTGGATGTCGGCTTACAGAAAGTGCATGTAAATGGCTGACATAATAATAAGCAAAAAAGTCGATGGAAAATGCAAAAACAGTAGGTGAAAACAAACTTATTTACAAATTAAAGATTTTTAATGTAGTAAAAAACCAGAAAAAAAGTTTTTGAAGATAAAAGTGAAAACAGAAAATAATTTATTAATAACAATTATTTATTTTATGTATTTAAAATTAAATTTATTTATAATTTTTAAAATTAAAATAAATTTTTGATATTAAAAATTAGATTTGTACCTTTTCAGCATGCTTAAACGTTACGCATTGCTTTTACAAGCAGCAAGTGTGCGCATAGACGATCACACACTAAAGACTTAAGCAACGAACTTCGTCAAACAAACCAGACAGCTAAATAAATACTTATGTATATGATGAGCAAAGTTGCAGACGACACACACTGTCTTCACTGACTAATCGACTGTCATATGTGACGTGTGTTTGTGCAACGCTGTAGCAACAAAGCGCCGAGTTACGGTGTCGTTGTTTGTTTCCATAAGCAAGCCGACTTGCAACTAACTGCCAATCAATTTGTTTAAGCCGCAGCTCGCTAACTGATGCAAAGCAATAAGTATTTTTATACACTTTATACTTTGCAACGCTTTCAAGTTCAGAGAAAAACGTAAAAGAAACGAAGTATGTGGCGGCTGAGCGGTGAATTTTGCACGCTCGTAAACATGTGCGAGGCGCTGCGCATGTGTGCGATCATGCCGGGTTCGGCTGCATGCATTTTTTATTTAATTTAATATTTTTTCACGGCCTCAACGGCAGTGTGCGCGCTGTGTCGCCTATGCGCGGTTGGTGCTTGGTGCTTGGCTGCCGCTTTGCCAAACTAAATCATTACACATTTGCTTGCCGATTATTATTTATGAGCGGTCATTATTTATTGAGATATTGTTTTGAAGCATGCAGCAGCAAACAAACGGCAAAAACAGTGCGCAAGAAAAATAGCAATAAACGTGCAACATGCAGACAAGGCCAGATGTCGAAGTATAGAAAAAGGCAGAAAAGTGAAAGAGCAATGCACAAAGATGCAAAAAAATGTAAATGTAAAAAATAAAAAAAGGAACAAAAACGCAAAAAATCACAAACAAATAGGCGCAGTGATGTTGCATGCACTACCGGCAGGTTGTGTGGGGGGTGATGCAACGCAGTGAGAGTGACAAAGGAGAACGCCAATTTTTATTGGTGGCGCAGTTACAGCAATAGCACAAAATCTACAAAAGCGCAAAGAGAATAAAGCGTACTAAGGCGCGCTCTTCAAGCCATTCTATGCCACGCTGGATATGTGATCGTAGCTGCCTCCACCAGCCACTTCCCTGTGCGTCTTCCTTGTACCTTTCCCATGTGCCTCGTTTTTGTGTTTGCCTATTCATGCGGTCATTCATGCAAGCAGTGAAGCCATCCATCGCAGAAATCAAGCCACAAGCCAAACAGGCACTCACTCATCCATCGTGTCGATCGATCAGTTGCAGATCATCAGCGCAGCCAACAGCGCCTACCACACCGCACCGGCCGCGCCACACACCACACCGCACCAGCCACAACCCAACACAGTGCGGCGTAGACGGCGAATAAATAAGTAAACACGGCAAGCAATGTGGCTGGTAGCGTATAACAACCGACCAATTTCTAGCGCCCTCGGCAAGAATTCGCAAAAAAATGCGCCGTTGCGTAGCTGCCAACAGCCGCATACACGCACACGCGCAGGCCGCGCAATGCCGTCGTTGGAGCCCGCTTATTTAACAGCAGCCAAAGCAGCAGTCAGCCACGGCAATCAGTGTGGCAAGTCAATCTCGCAGCTCGTCCGATCGATCGATTGTTGCCTGCCTGCCTGCCCGGTTGCCGCGCCTCGTTCGGTGGGCAAGACTTGCGCTCGGTCGCTGTGTGTTTATTCACAGCATGCATCATCGCACAAAATCTGCATAAATTTTTGCAAAACTCACGCCAACAACAGGAACAACACGTAGTAACACATGCTATATTGTCAGAGCCACGTTACAGAGTCGACGGCACAGGGAAACAAGCAGTATTGTTGGCAATATGTTGCAAGTGCAACATGCTGTGCAAACATATGTACACGTACGCGTGTTTTTTGTGAAATTGTTGCTTTTTCGCCTCTGCGTATATGACTATTTCTGTTTGAAAGTGTAGGTATGATCGGAAGCATTTTGTTCACTGACACATCGGCGGCTTAGAAAGGAAATCAATGGCATATGCTTCGAGCTTCTGGATGTCAAAAAGTATGAAATCTAAAGTGTTTTTGCCTTGATCCAGCATAAGCAGGACATTCGTGGAGGAGTGTTGAGATTATTGTATCTCATCTTCTTCCAAACAGCTGAGGCAGCAGGCATCTGGTAAGGTATTTAATACTGCTGCATAAGTCCAGTTCGAGCATAGTCCAGTTAGAACTCTTACACCTATTTAAGGGTGGATCTTACTGAGACAAAGAGTTATCTGCACCTTTTACGAAGAACCTTGCGACTGCGCAGCTGCTGGTAGTTGACTAACACTTGCTGAGCTGGTCCGAAATCCAACAGTCCAGTCGTGAACCACACAAATGGAGCTCTTACTCATTCCCATTTCATAGTTACTCCCAAACTCCTCTATCAACCCTCCCCGCAAGCTTTGATCCATACGTAAAAAAGCTCACCACCCTTCTCATCCAACGGGTGCTTCTCTCCTCTCCCTTCCTCGTTAGGATGTGAGCAGAAAGGCGACAGTTGGAGTTTGGTTCGGCGACCTGGTAATACCAGTATTTTTGAACGAAATTAAAATCTGCAGGGATTCAATAATAGTGTCCCGGCACCCAGCTTCTTTGAGCCTGAGGGAGCTCTCGCAGTCATTTACCTTGCGGCTATATCTGCCGGTGCAGCCAGACTTTCAGTGCCATAGTTAGTGTGGTTCGTAGTGCAGCATAAATACTGATGAGAGCAACCTGTTGAACACTCACCACTTTTTCGCAAATATATTATATTCCAGCGTCGTCCATCAAGCAATAATTCCGTAGAACGTATAGGCTTTATTATGGTCCTTTTAGTTTTGCCAATGGCTTTCCAGCAGCCCTTAACCCTTAATAATTAACTCAGAGGAAGTTCTCTGAGCGCCATTCACTTGGGAATGGCCAGAAACGATTATTTTACATATGGCACAAGCAGCTCACGACTTTCGGTCTGGGTAGTCAAATAACATCCGTTTGAAGGCCAGCTAAAGTGAGAAGGCGAACCATCCCTCCACAGGGTTGTACGGGTTTGGGTCCCGCCACGTAAGAGAGCCACCATTTGATGGCGACCATGGCAAATGCATTAAGGATTACGATTTAAGGGCATGCACCGGGAATGTCCGGTCCCTTAATTGGGAAGGTATCCTCGTAAAAGTAAAGACTAACATCACGCCGTCCAAGATGTGAGATGGGCGGGACAAGGACTGAGACGAGTAGGACCATATAAAGGAGCGCAAATCGGGTGCGGAATTTTGTGGTGGGAGAAAGACTCCGTCGCCGAGTCCTGGCATTCACCCCTATGGATGAACGTCTAGCCACAATCCGCATCAAAGCGCAGGAAGAGAAGGACAATGAGACCAAAGATGGTTTCTATGAGCGCTTGGCGGCATTAATTATGGTTGGTAAATTCAGCCTCTATGAGTTGAGGCTGAAATATGGCTTAGCCGGGGTCCGAAATATGTAATACTAGATTCCAGCATAGAAAAATTCATCAAGCTATCTGGCTGCGTACGCTTTGAGGTCTCACGTCGACTCGGACCACTATATTGTTTCAGCCAAGATACGCACTCGCCGCTTTGCAGCAATAGTGCATGTCAACAAACAAAGGTTCGACGTCGAGAAGCTGGAATCACAACAGACAGCCGAACGATTTTCTACTCGACTTGCACTCTTGCTGTCTAAGAGCTATCGTCAACAGCTCGGTATAAGGGAACTGTGGGACGGCATTTCAAGCTTCTTACGTACAACTGCAAACGAAACCATTGGTACGATGAGGAGTGCCGTATTGCATTGGAAAGAAAGCAGACTGCCTACCGCAGGCATTAGGAGCTAACGTAATCAATAAGAAAGAGCAAATACTAATGGGTGTACTTGGCCGACATATGCCGGTAAGAAATCGGCTTTCGGGATATGAACGCAAGCCTAACTTGCCTCCAAACCTTATAGTATAGTATTGCAGGCTAAATTCAGCCAGGATTATATTATTGAGTCTTCCATCAAGAACTTGAATTATCAGTTTGAGTATCCATATCGTAAATTTAGCAACGAAATGTTAAAAAATAAAATAAAACTTCCAGAAGTATATGGACTAATTGACTTAATTGGGCGAAATTATGGATAAAATATTGTTATTACAAAAGAACTGGAGTTACTGGTTTTTCGAAAGCGCTAGTTTACTTAATTTATGCAAAAATCGCATGACATTTTTTGCAAGCACACCTACCCATATATACATACACACATAGGTGCCAGTAGTAGTTGTATATTCCTGGAAATTTGTACATAAATAACGCGTCGCACTGCCATAACTTTAAGATTTTGTCTATATGTACTGACATTTGCATATGTGTGGGTGCGTGTGTGTAGCTGTGCGCGTTAAATGCAAGCTGCTGAGCAATTTTCGCTTTACCGCTAGGAATAAATAACATAAATCCTACTATTATTATGAGAAGCCATTAACAGACGGGCTGTGTTAGTGTATGTGTGTGTGTGTTCAAGCGAGTCTTCTGCTAGCCTATGTAATTATTGTAGCCAAAGGATTCATAGCAAGCTTATGCACGCAAGTATGCAGCCATGCATACAAACATATATATCTACATATATACTTACACATAAACACAATGTAAAGCGCGCAACTTGCAATATACACCCAATCGGGCCGATATTCTTGAATATATATATATATATATATATATATCACTTGTGTGAGCCGGAATTCTTTGCCTGCGGCATGGAAAGCGCTTGCTTTCAAATAAATTTTATTCAGCAGCCTCACTTAAAAACGTCAAATTTTTAAAATGTCTTTCACACGGCAAACACACGCACCACAAATGCAACGGAACAGCAACAAGAACAACAAAAAATAAACAGCAACAACATGCAAATGCACGCAATGACTGAAGGAAGGCATGAAGAGTAGTCCTTCATGTCGGTGCTGTGGACGCTGTGATGGTATGTTGCTATTGTTGTAGGGCGAATGGCAGCAAGTGGCATGAGGCAACGCGTCTCCTGTGTGTATGCCGTGTTTGAACGCCGTGCGTGCATAGCTGAAATGCCTACGCATTACAGCAATAATAAGTATAAAAACAGCAACAACTAGCATAATAATAATAATAACAACAACATTAAACTTTACAATAATAATAATAAACAACTTGCCGCAAATACAAAAGCCATCAAAATCAACAACAACAAAGCAACGCCGCAGCAACCAATCATACTGCCACTGAAAACTGACACAGCATAAGCAACAACAACAATAATACGCACACGAA
The DNA here is from genome assembly GCF_024586455.1 of Bactrocera neohumeralis. Taxonomy (NCBI): domain Eukaryota; kingdom Metazoa; phylum Arthropoda; class Insecta; order Diptera; family Tephritidae; genus Bactrocera; species Bactrocera neohumeralis. The sequence continues at coordinate 16,102,269 of NC_065920.1, forward strand.
CGCTGAAACATTGCTGGGCTGCTGCGTCGCTATGCGCCATATGGCGGTGGCAAGCGGTACAGGTGAGGCGACAATGAGCACAGGCGCACATGCGCTGGACTCCCAGCGGCTGCTGGGAGCGAAGCGCTGCTTGTAGCTGAGGGGAGCGCTGTATCTTTGAGTGCGTATGTGTCAGTGTCAGTGCTGGCGCTGCTGTTGCTGCAGCGAAATCTGCCAATACAGGCAAATTTATTATAATTTTAAGCCTGCGGCCCGTTAATATATTTTCAAAGCGAAAAAACATGCTTGTCGCTGCCAAATCATGTGCTTTTTATACATTTATTTTTTTGGTTTTGTTTTTGTTTTTGTTGTTGTTGTTTTTTGCTTTTGTTGCTGCTGGTTTTTATTTTTTGTTGTTGTTGTTTTTTTATTTTTGTTGTTGATGTGTTCGAAGCGCTGAAGCTGAGCGCCTGTCGGTGTGCAAGCACTTGCCTCGTTCGTCACGTTCACTTACCGATCGCCTCGTCGCGCCGCGCCGCCTGCCGCACCGCTTGCCTACCTATTTTGCATATGCTTCTTCGCGCTGCGCTTTTATTTCACTTAAAAATGTAAAAATGCTTTACTGCGCGCAGTTGTTAAGTATTTAAAATAAAGCATAAAAACTTGAATATATATTAAATCAAGCCCTTGTCGCTGCCGCTGCTGCTGCTGCTTGTTTCATTGCCCAGTGGCTGTCATTACGCCGGGTGCGAGTGTTGTTGTCATTACCGCAGTAAATGCATTTTCAATGCAGCGCTCAGACATGACACACACTCACGCGCGCGTATGATTCCTTTGTGCTTTCCGTTTGCGGCTGCATGTAATCAGCATTCATATCAGCAGCAAACATTAAAAGCGCATTAGTGAGCTTGCAGCAAATGCTGATAAGCGGACCCTTTTCGGCCGCGCGTCGCAAAGTGCAATGCAGAATAAAGGGCAAGATAATAAAGACGGCACAAAAGCAAGTCCGCATGCACGTATCCGAAAAAGAGGCAGCAAGGCGCATGCGTCAAATTGGCTGTTTAATGCGCGCTGAAGCGCTCTGGCATTGGCGTGGAAACGGTGGCCGCGCGGCGCAGCGTCTCTTTTGCACAACTTTTTGCATGTGATTTTTGGCATTGGCAGCACACTGAGAGCACTGAAGCACTTGGAATTGTGTGAAAAATGCTAAACTACTGTTAGCCTAAAGTGTTTGCCTATTAACTAGAATATGTTTTTATTATTTTTTTTCACTTGCAAGCCAAAACCGCGCGTTCGGTAAGGTGTTCGCACAAACGGCAAGCTGTTGTGCGATTTTAGTGGCGCGCTTGCATTTTCACTTTCCTTCACAGCCAATATAAATATATAAACATGTTGCTGGTAGACACAAATAAAAATCTTAGCGGATTGCTAGACGCTCGGTGGCTTTCACATAGAAGTACACATGCCTGCTCACTGATGGCAGCTTCGGCTGCAACGTGAGCTGTGAAACGCAGGGCAAAGGTGCGAGCAGTAGCTGCTCACCTACATTTATTTATCTGCAGCCAAATATGGCGAAGCAGATAAAAATGGCGCGCATGTTTTCAACTTATCTACTTGTAAGTCTATGGTGTTCTTAATAGACTGCGTGCTAGTTTTGGTAAGAAGTTAAATAAGCAGTCTGACCGACTTTTTCAACATTTGTCGATATGAAATTTTGGTTCAGTTAGTTGCTGAGATTAAAATTAAGCGCTATTGGTGAAGACTGCATATTTCAGCGCACAAACTGATAAAAAATTTAAGTATTGGTATTTAAGCGAGTGCGAAAAGAACACACACTAAAGTAACAAAATGCGCGCAAAGCATTAACATAACCACTTTTTTTCAAATTACGTGTCAGAGAGGGATAACACAAAAATATGGCAAGCTTCAGCAGCAAAAACAGGCAAACAGAACCAGGAAAAGAAGACGTCCAACTTTTCAAATGTAAAAGCCATCTACATGATATGTCGTATGTAAGCGAGCGAGAAAGCCACAATAGAGATCCGAAACCTCGACTCTTTCAACAACGCAACAGAGGTCCCAACCGCCGTAAGACACCTGCTAGAGAAAGCAGACAAAGAAATATCAACGTAAACTAGAGCTCCAATTATCCACGAACAAATATGCGCATATGTTACGTTGACAGACCAACCAGAAAACTGGAGGAAGAATACGTAAAAGCTAGGTTGTATTAGCTGCAGGATGAAGCTCATGAAGGAAGTTAAAAAATGCAAAACAAAAGTTTCAATTTCGGCCATATGCCATGGGAATGCTAAGGGCCGGACAGTGAAAAGCAAGGACGTAAGAAACCCGGACACAAGCTGAAAGACTGTAAAAACCAAGAAATCGAGCTGCTGTCTCTGTGTGGAATAGAAGCACGCTTAAACGGACCATGTCCGAAGATCTCGAACGTCTGAGTCATACGAGGAACAGGAAAGGGCATGAAGACTTTGCAGCGTAACATGCACAGCAGCAAAACTGCTGACTATCATCTGTCACAGCACAAGTTGGAACTCCGTACCGGTGTGGCAATCATTAGAAGGCAATATACGAGAGCGCAAGATGGAAGACACCACTGTAACAGCGGCCATTTTAATAATGGAAAGAAGCAGTTCCAAAAGAACAAGTAGCGTGAGCGGAAATAGGTTTGTCTGGATATATCACAGACTTCTGAACAAAGCTGAGTTCCGTAGAGGATGCCACACAACCTACAAACCGTTACTTAAACATAGCCAGAGATGTCAGTGCCAGGTCTATGGAATGGGAGACACCGACAACAAATTGAAGGGTTCGCAAAATCCTTGACTTGGCGGCCAGATTAGGCTTTATCGTTGGCAATAGAGGATCCAAAATCACTTTCAGCACAAGAGGACATTTCGCAAAGTATGGAAGAGACAGCAGCTGTCCCTGATTAGCAACGGCAAAGGAGAGCCAACTGACTAATTTGGAAAAAAATACTTCCAGAAAACTCGTTGCTCATTAAAAACTTTGAGGATAGCTGTGTGGCTAAGTTGGACAGCCGAGATGTTGGCGCTCTTTTTCAAAATTTAGAGTGCAAGAAGATGAAGCAAAGCTAACCAGGAAATGAAGGATTAGAGTGGAGAAATATTAATTGGAAAGTCTCCGGCACGTCATAGCAACGTATATTTTTTGCCACTAGCGGCCAGATCTGGGGAATACAGTGCATGCGAAAGCAATTCAAATCTCAATTCTTGTCTTTAACGTTCATTTCACCGCGTCTAAACTTAGCCTACCAATCCTAATCGTTGATTTTTCTAGGACAGTAGGTGGGATGGGATAGATACCGAGAGAAAAAAAGTGAGAGACCGAAATGCGCGAGTATGAAGAGCTTGACAAGCTGTCCGACTGAGGTAATGCTCGAAGAATCCTTTTTATCCATTTTTTCGCAACAACAAAAGTTGATTCACATAAAATTATATAATTTTCAAACTATTGAACCAGCAGCTGTTAAATTTCTCCACGCGCCTTTTGAAGGTTATGGCTAACTAAAACTCATATGGATTTAATTCTTGTAGCGCCATCTATGTGTCTGGCCCTTTCAATTGACCTGTTATGTTGAACTAGAATTTAATTATTCAATAAGAATTTTTTAAACTCAAGAAATCTGGAATCAATATCTTATATGAAATACTAATTTTCAATATATGCAACGAGTTGGAGGTCAGAAAATGATATTGCCATAAAATGCCACGATTCAGCAAAAATGTGAAGCTTATCCAGCCAGAAAGCAAATGTCTTCTACGTTAATCTCCCTTTAGAGCCACATGCATTTAGCGTTGCGACACGTTGCTGGAGTATAATGGCATTGCTTGAGGGCCCCAAACACAGCACTCCCATTGCAATTGTCATGACAAGATAGCGGCCCTACCACGCACATCCGCCGCATTAGCATTGCCATTAACATAATTCATTAGCCCCGAAAATGTGTGTGACAGGCGGTAAGCAGACAGCCCAGCCGTAAGCCATGCGGCCAACCGCAAGGAAGTAAATCGAAAATCGCTCGTCTTATCCGTGCAGGCTATCGTAATGAGGCAACGGTACATTTATGTCTCACGCATACGCACACACATACACACATATGTATATATGCGGGGCAAGGCAAGGCAACATAAGAACGCCGCCTTTGCGTTTTCAAACGAGATGAAACGAAACGCCGTAAAACAATCAGAATTGCACAAACACAAAGACACATACACACAAAATTGCATTGACGCACACACAAACGAATTTGTGGCAAGCATTGAATTGCACATGTGTGTGTTGTTGTGTATCGCTTGCTGCACTTATATGCATTTGTTTGATGTTTCATTTTCCATTTTAATCGCGTTTTCCTTTTTATTCTCAACCGCTGACTTGTCAAACTGATAAAACCGAATTTTATTGACATTGAGGATTTTTCGAGTGAAATGACAACAACAGCAATAAGCACAGCGCAGCCCAGCCGCAGACATGCAACAGGCGAAAAGGTGCGCGCCGCACACGGAAATGGCCAAAGTGACCGCAAACGGCAGCGCAAGAACAATAACAAATGTGTGCGCGCGCGCGCGCGCTCAAAAAAACCAAAGCGACCAAAGCGTGCAAGCAAAGCGCGAAAGGACAACTGAAATGGAGCGCGGCGGCAGCGTTTGGGCGGCGGCGGCGAGCAAAAACTGTCAGGCGAAACGGTGGTCGACGCGCCGTTGACATACGCGTGCAACAAATGCTATTGTTGCTATAGTTGTTGTTGCTGTGATTACTATTGTTTGTGGCAGGAGTGTGCGCAACAGCGCTACACATCATTACAATACAATTGACAGCATATAGGCAGTTACAAGCGCAACACAACCAACAACAAATTTCGAACACACACACTCACGCGTCCGCTGTCGACTTGCCAGCGCACACACGCGCATATACGCGCTGAGAGGAGCGTTATAATTTGCCGTTGTTCCTCACTGCCGCGCCATCGCTCTCCTTGCTGTCAGGCTTGTAATACATGTTGTTGTTGTTGCTGGTGCACTTAACGTTACTTTATCGCTTTTGCGTCGGATTTTATTATTTTCGCTTTTTTATGTTTGCATTTTTTACGCTCATTGTGGCCCTGAGACGACGACAACGACGACCACTCCAATGCCGCGCGTTGGCTGATGGCTTTTCGAAGATTTTTTCCGCTGATTTTTCGGCATATTTATTTGTTTGCCTTTCGATTTATTTTATTTCAACGGTGTATGTGCGCGCCGTGTCACGAATGTAGTGCGACATGGCACACTGTCATGGCATGGTTGCATGAATGAGTTGAGTTACGGTGCGCGCTTCGGCTCAATTTTCTCCATGACTCTGTAATATTCTTTCCTCTGAAATACTTGAATTTGACTAAATGCGGCTACAAGTGGTTCCCACATAAGCGCGCGCACGAGCCCTTTTCCAATAACAAAAAATACAAACACACTACATATACAACATACGGTACTTTACAAGCACATATTCATAAAATTGTGGCTTGATGCGCGCAAAGCGAAGATGTTTCATTGCCAGCGAAATGCCGCTGGTCAGTCGTGCCTGCACACATTTTCTGCATAACAACGCCGGTGGCAGCTCGGAATTCCATTTAATGTCGGTGTCAACGTCACCATCATCAACGCGCTCACCGGCACCGTGGCCTGTCGCTGACGATTGCACACGCCGCCACCGCCGCCTCGTGTCTGTGCTGGTGCACAGTTTACGATTAAGGCAATTTGTAAGTAATTTGTTTGTTATGCAAACTTTGTGTGACATTATTTCATGGCAAATCGAAGAATATAAAATCGAATGCGAGAACAACTGTAAAATATGCGCTTTATTTGGTATGCAGCGGACTGTGGGTTGCTCGTGCTGCGAACAACAAAATTGAGCGACAACCTACTCTGCAGACAAAATTGGTACAAATAAAAGTGAGAAAAATAAAAAAAAATAATTCAGAATTTATCATAAATGACTTCATTAAGTACACTATTAGCTGAAGAATGTTATTATTATTAAAAATTCCACAAAATATTAAGAACGAAAATCAATTAAGCTAGTAAGGATTTTAGTCTACTGTGTAGTCTGATTGAGTGTAAAGTACTTTTTTACAAACAAATTTTTGGGAAAACGTGTTGTTTGAGTTGTAGCAACTTTAGTGCCACATAAAAAACTCTCATTCTACTGAAAATACTTGTATGTAGTTCAAAACATGTCTGAAATACCTTTCATTTGACACCAATATTGCATTTCAATTTCAAGAAGGTGGCTACACTTCTTAGTCATACTCTTTTACGTACCTACATTCTATTAGCGCTGAATGTTTTTAAATCTCGTTATTGTAATAATTCGTTTACCGTAACAATTTTATTAATAGCAAATATTTAAAATATTTAAAATATTTTTGGCAATTTTTACCTGAATCTTCTTAAATCGCGTTCTTATAATAATTCTTTACTTTAAAATTTTTAAATGAAAATATTTAACAATGGCAACGCTTCTCAAAATAGCTTAGTTATATTTAGTTCGGAATCTTCTCTTAAATATTGTTATGATAGTAATTCGTTTACTTTAAAATCTTATTAAATGAAAATTTTTAACAGATGGCCACGCTAGTCATAATAGCTTTAGTTATATTTAATTTGGAATCTTCTCTTAAATATCGTTGTAATAATAATTCCTTTACCTTAACAATTTTATTATTTGCAAATGTTTAACAGGCGGCAACGCTCATCAAAATATCTTTCGATATACATGTATTTCTATTGGCGAATATATTTACCTCCTCTTTTTTGCTGCACAATTTTAAAAATAAACATAATTTACAACAGGTGGCAACTCTCCTTAGTCATAATTTTCACTTTGATTTTTCCGAAATATCGTTAATTTTTATAAATATTGTAATATTTGATTTACCCTACCAATTTTATTACATGCACATATTTAATAAGGTGGCAACGCTACTCAAAGCACCTTTAACTGGTTGCACTTTTGCATCTCTTCAGTTTTAAATTCATATTGATGTATTTATTTACCTTTTATTTGCATTTCTTATATACGATTTTAACAGGCGGCAACCCTTTGGCATATTTTTGAAATTGAAATTTCTTAAATCTTCTGAATTATTTAGAAATAATGTAATAATTCGTTTAACTTATAAATTTTATTAAATGAAAAGATTTATTCAGGTGGCAACGTCCCTCAAAAAACTTGCAACTTTTAGTAACCTTGAGTCTTTTCAGTTTTCGATTCATATTGGCGTTTTTATTTAACTCCAACATCTGTTATAAACAATGTTCAAATAATTATTTATTTTTAAAAGGTGGCAACCTATGCATATTTTCAACTCTGAACCTTCCTAACATTAGTTTTAGACTTTTATAAATTTTGTAATAATTCGTTTACTTTAACAATATTATTAGTCAAACATTTATAATTACGTGGCAACCCTCTTCAAAACACTTTCAACAGGTTTTCCTCTTGAACCGCTTTAACGTGGAACGTTTTTTGTAGTACTTCTTTAGATTCTAAATTTTTTTATATAAAAATTTCAAATAGGTAGCAACTATTTTATCACAAACCAGGCGAGAACACAAAGAACAATCCAAAAATATGAAATAACTTCACCTTCAAAGCAGGTGTTTAATGTTTCCGGGATTGCTGGTTCACTTGCTGTTATAAGAAAAGGCTCTTAGCATGAAATTACTGAAACATGTTTGAGCAAACGATTATCCGAGGGGCTGTAAAAAGGAGTGTTTCAAACCATATTGAAAGTGTAAACGCGACAAAACCGATAATATATTTAGCTCGCGGGTCCTCAAATAGGATACCTAATGTTGTTGTAGCGTCAGAAAACATTCATTGATCAGATAAAAATTAGGTTCCCTTCCGGTTACTTAGACCCGTCTGTCATAAAAATTGTTAAATCATTTCTTTAAAAAAAAGACTATATTTTCCATCACTTTAAAGCCAAAAACGCCAACTCATTTTTCTCACTAAACTTGCGCTCTCAGCACCAACAGTTTACCCTTAGCACCGATTTCAATCTACTAATCGCTAAAACAACACCTAAAACTCAAATTTAAAACACCCGTTGAAAACTTACAGGCAGCGACAGCGCAGCTTTTCATGCTCATAAATACATATATACATACAAACGTAGATGTATGGGTGTGTGTGCATATTTATACACAGCTATAAGACAGTCATAAAAGGCATTAATATTAATTACGCTTGCATACAAAAAAACAACAAAACAATGAAAAACAATTACAAAAAGAACAAAAAAACTCGTGGATATTTTCAGAACGACGCCTTAACACCCACGCGCTTACATTGCTGCGCCGCTGGTGGTAAGCTGGTAAGTGTATGCAGACACTCGAAAAATGATTTAAAACGAAACCCTCGAAGCGACAACGAATGCAAGCAATCAAACTCAGATTTCCTGCGCACACGCGCGGCACTTGAATATGCTAATCATTTAATTTTTCTCTGGCTTTGTGGAGAACTAAAACAACAAAAAAAATATTTTTATTAAAATTTGCTTTGTCGCTTTTGTAACTCGTTTTGCTTTTTGGTTTTGAGTTTGTTTCATTTGTGGTATTATTTCGTGTGTGTTTTAGAAAAACTCTCAACAAATTAGAGTTGAAATTAATTGCCACGCAATTAATAATCATAGACACCACAGGCATTCATATGAATTTAGAATTAGAATTTAGAAGGCAATGTGCGAACGAATTGATAAAAAGATGTGAGAAAAAAAAACACGGTTTGTTTGTATGCGTGTGAATTTGAAAGAAGAAAAAAAGAGAATTAGTTAAAAATACTAAAAATAGCTGTCTTAGTTAGGCTTAGTTAAGCTCAGAAAAATGAATCCATTAGTCGAGCCGACAAAAGTTGACAAAGAATTGATTGGCCAGCAGCAAGTGGATGGATTTATTAAAATTATTTGTTGGAGAAGAATTTTAGATTTCATTTAAATAAACGTGAAGAACGGACAAAGCCAAGTGGTTGACTAATAAATCAGCGCAATCAGCTGAATTTTTAAAGTAGTAAAATATTAGTTATTGATTGAGTTTTTAATATTTTTAATGGCTACGAAGTGGGCTCAAGTTTTAGGAGGACAAAAAACGCACCACTATGAACCAGAGCTTTTACAAACAGGTGTTTCATGATATTAGTGTTAAATATGCAGTTATTTACATTGATTCGTTCCATTTCCATAAACTCGAGTTTCAGAAATTTTTAGTTTAAAATTAAATTCAACTTTCTCGCAACAAATGTTTCAAAACTGAAATATTCAGCTAGTATTTCGTTTTTCACATTATCATAAACTCGAGTTTAATATTTTGGAGTTTAATTTTAAACACTACCCGCAAACCCTGAGTTTACCTAACAAACTTTTCTAATTTTCTGTTCACTCTGCGTCAAAAAACAGTTTATCAACTATTGTGGAGTTTAACAAGAAACACGGATCACAAACCCTGAATTTACCAAAAACATATATCTTATTTGCCGTACACATTCCGCCATAAACTCGAGTTTATCAAATATTTTAGAGTTTAAAATTTAACACCATTCACAAACACCGCGTTTATCAACCAAAATAGGTTTTAATTTGCACAACCTGGGGCTCTCTCATGCACTAACGCTACACAACTATTGTAAGACCAATTCTGCTTTACTGTGCAAGTATGGTGGACAGGCGTACGGAAATCCACCTACCGGAAGCCAATCGAAAAGGTTTAGAAGCTCGTTGTGCTGTGCATAACGCGACAACTCCAACTGCGGCTCTAGAACTTATACTAAATTTATTCGCTAAAAACTGTGCAGCAAAATCGACGGGACGACTACTGACTGCGAAAGAATTTACATATCGAACCTTCGGGCATAGCGCGGTGGGTAATGGCGGTTTAGCAAACACCAACTTCATGATCCCACTTTTCAACTGGAAAAGAGGGTTTAAAATAAACATAGAAAAAGATGCCTGGCGTAAAGATATGTTACATAGCTACACGCAACACTCTAAATATTTATGCGAATGGCTCGAAAATGGACGATGGAGTTGGTGCGGGAATATACTACCCAGAGGTAACCATAAGGCAGCCTTTAAAGTTACCGGACCACTGCAGTATGGTAAATTTCAAGCTGAGGTTTTTGATATTGCGAAAACCGCGGAGCTGGCCTCTAATACGACTGGAAGCAATTCCAGAGTCAGCTACGTAGATGACAGCTAGCTAAGCAGCAATCAATGCAGTAACCTCGTATCGCATATCGGCCAGAAGTGTCTTGGGAAGCAGAGCAGCAGTGGAAAGTGTTGCCAAAAGAAAGCAACTTCACTGCTACTGAATGCGAGGCCACAAAGACATCGAGGCCAATCAAATAGTGAACGAGATTGCCAAGAATGGTGTACGGCAAACACCCGTAAACGTGATCAACATTGAGAAACCCATGTATTGTATATACGACGATCTGGACAGAAGCATGGTATAGAAAATCAAAAACCTATGGGGCGAACTACCTGAGTAACTCGGAATGACTGCTAGAAAAGGAAACAATGATGTATATCATGTGTACTTGACCCACATTGGCAAGACTACGCTGTAAGGATGTGAGGTCTCCACGGTATGATACACTTGAGGAGGTAAAGCCTGTTAAAATTCGCGTCATGGTCAGGCATCCTGAAGAATGACTACTCCTCATGAACCTAGTAACTGAGCTCCATCTTGTATCGCAAACGACCAAAGCTGGTCTCTATGTGGATCATTGGCCTGCCAGATTGACCTAACTTAGCCTAATCGAATTCTTAATAGAGCAGGTGGTATATTAACGAACGTAAGAAGTATAATAGATAGATCTTATACATGAAGCGAGTTGGCCTTCGGATGCACAAATGATTTCTCATGAAATGATGCATACGATGCCTAGTGGTCTGTATGGATCCGTTAGATGATAAGGTTACAGAAATATATTACCAAATTAGTCACGATCGTCTAAACTTTCTTGCCATATTTCTATTATCTTGGCTGCCAAAAGAAATCATTAAAAATACCAAATAACAATTTATGGCATATGAAACCAAAAATAATGTGTTTTAGATATATTAACTCCACTTTAAAGCAATCAGCAGACATTTAGACAAGCCATTGCCCACTAATTAAATGTAAACATATTTCAACAAGTTTGAAAAAAATTTAAGAAAAAAGCAATAATGTCATGTACCAATGTTTAACAATGGAACACGAGTTTTTCAACAGCGACTAATTGCAAAAAAGCTCATAAAAACAGATAAATATGATAAATGACTTTGAATAGTGGAATTTTCAGTATTTAGAGGCTGATTAAAATTGAGACAATACGTTCAAAAGCATAAACGGAAACCAAAAAACAATGCAGAATATTAAAACAACGCTAAGCTCACAGTAACATTTTTTTCAGAAAATGCTGGCAATCAGCTGCGGCTGCCAATATGCGCGCCTTGATTATATAAATGATGATCTTCGTTCACTTTTACATGCGATTAAAAATTTGAGAAAATTTGCTGACAAAAAAAACATAAAACAAACACAAAAATTGGCATTCAAGCGTTCAAAGTGAAATCTGCACAACGGCGAATTCACTGACAAACTGATTAATTAGACAACTGCGCAGGCCAACAGCAACAGCCGAACAGCATAACAAGCCACCGGCAACCAGCCATGCAAACCAGCAGCGCGCGCTGCACAATCATTAAATCTCCAAACAGCTGTTGTTTATTGGCGGCAGTGATCGATTTCGGCAAATAAAAAAATTGCGGTTCAAAAAAAGAAACAACTTCGCAACAAAAAACTGAAAACCAACAAAAATTACCAAGAAATTAAATTACCAAAAATATCATTAAGAGATCTTGATCTGTCTGCTTTATCCCCGCTTGTATGCGGTGTGTTGCAGAATGAAGCAAGTAAGCGACAACAATAATATTAAGTGATGTAGCAGTACAATCATTGGGATTGTGCAAATCAGCGCGCAGATCTTTTTTCGCATTTCATTAATTTTTTCGATTTTTTATTTTATTTTTTTTTAATTTTTTTCAATATTTTTTTTTTTAATTTTTTATTTTTAGTTTTCATAAACATTTCTTATGCCTGCCCGTCTCATCAGCACAAATTACACATGTAAAGGTTTAAGCGATGACCCAAGCCTTTGAAATCAATTTTATTTGCACTTCACTTCGGTTGCGGCATTTAAGTGCGCGACTCCAATGACTACAGTTAGTTGCGCAAAAACATAAAAACACACACAATTATGTCAGTTGTATGCGGCGCCGCTGGCTTGACATTGCAACATTCGCGCAAATCGCTAGCAACATTTGAATACAATGTTGTATCGTTGTTGTTGTTGTCGAATGACAGATGATATGTCATACAACTGCAATGTTATCAGTTAAATGATTTACATTAATTTGGAGTTCAAGCGAATTTCGCGAAAAAAAGTTATAAGAAACTTCATGGAAGCAGCTGAGCGCTGAAGAAGGAGCAAAATTAATTTTCAACGGACTTTTGTGTGCTGAAAAGTATCTATAGATTGACTTCTGTTGGTAAAATTAATTTTGGGAAGAGTGCAGAGAAGTCAATGGCGACAAAACTTAAAAATAACGCATTAAATCATATCACGAGAACTAAGTAGGCTTAGAGAACAACGAGCTTCCAACCCATGGTAGTTTAGATAAAATTGGTAACTATCAAAAATACCGATTCTATATAGTGTATTCAAAGATATGATCTGAAAACGCTGCCGTATACCTATGACATCGATATTATTGGCCTCAACATCCACGCCGTTAGTTCTGCTTTCTCCAGACTGGAGAGGAAAGCGAAGCAAATGGGTCTGGAAGTAAACGAGGACAGACGAAATATTTCCTGTCATCAAACAAACAGTCGTCGAACTCGCGACTAGGCTCGAACGTCACTGTTGATGGTCATAACTTCGAAATCGCACATAACTTAGTCTATCTGGGAACCAGGAACAACAATTTCAGCCTCGAAATCCAAAGCAGAATAACTCTTGCCAAGAGGTGCTACTTCGGACTGAGTAGGCAATTGAGAAACGGAAGTCTTCTCTCGCAGAGCAAAAACCAAACTCAATTGATAAAATTTGGTAAATTAAGGAAACTTATTAAGATAGTCAATTTGGTAATTAAGGGCTTAAATAATGCGGAAATTTGTTAATTGAGTTTATTAAGGAAATTTTGTAATTGAGATGATTTGATAATTAGTAAATTTAGCAATTGACTCAATCTGATAATTGAGTCAATTTAGTAATTGAGTCAATTTCGTAATTGAATTAATTTACTAATTGAGTCAATTTGGTAATTGAATCAATTTAGTAATTGAATAAATCTGGTAATTGAGTCAATTAAGCACTTGGATCAATTTGATAATTGAGGAAATTGGTAGTTACGAAAATTCTCTATTTGATTATGAAGAGGAAGACCTCCATTCCGTTAGAAAAACCCGGTGGAGAACGACCTGGCTACACTTGGAATCTCCAATTGCTGCCAAATAGCGAAAAAAAGAACGATTGGCGTGCTGTTGTAAGCTCAGCTGTACGTTCTCACTTGAGATGTAGGAAAATGTCAGAGAGAATATCCCATGGTACTGTTCAAACCGAACTCGTTCTTTTCTAAATCATGTGATTTATATGTAATATGAAGTGCATCACGATGATTTTTGCTAGAGTGGAGTTTATAATTTCAATCTTCCGACTCTTGCTTGAGGCGCTATGAAATAGCTTCAAAGTTAAAATCAGATAAAAGACCAAGAAACCAGAGTAAGCGATACCAGCTCCGAAAAATCAGACGAAAAACTGAAAAGCAAGCAATCAACGAAAACGGTAGATGAAAAAGTCATCGGAAGTCCACAAAAAGCACCACAGACGGCTTCGAGACAGGAACAATGTCAATGCGCAACAAGTGATTATAAGTATATTCTCTTTGTGCCTTCAGACACAGTCAAAGATATATATATGTAAATTAGTCGCTTCCTTGGAATCGAAGCTCTAAAACCGATTAGCTAGACGGAGTACCCGTATTTCACTCAGATAAGTGGAAATGAGTCAGATCTCCGTTGTCGTCTTTCGATCTAATACTGGACCTATGAACATCGCATGGCTTAGTAGGCGACGACCAGCTACTGTGCGACTGCGAGGTTCTTCAGTCCTAGAGTAGAAACTTTGAGATCTACTGAACTGACTGTCCTTAAGAAAGTTCATCTTGCAGCAATCGTAAGAGTTCCTGTCCAATATGCATTTATGATGTAAATCCGGTCGGACGCATATTGTTTAAGTTGTATAGAGGAGGACGAGCTGAAAAAATCCTAGCACTTTCTCCAACATTGTTCAGCCTTTGAAAGACTGAGGCTAAAAGATCTCAGCGCTCATAACTTTGGCGAACAAGCAGACAAGGCTTGAACTAATATTAGCCGTCTCAAAAATTTGTGGTCGACTCAAAGCGCTTTGACGATTTATGAGGGTTTCTGTTATATATTTTTATAGGAGTTCTAGATACCACAACCTTCGATTACAGAAGTAAGGTGGAATCTGTCTCTTGGTCACAAAATCTATCAAAGAAGTTCGCATTCAAATGACATTCGTTCAGCACCCCAAATACTAACCGCATGGCAACACTACATCACGGAACCCTAATAAATAATAAATTAGCAGACGGAGAGTCAAGGAGCTGCCACATACTTAAACATGCGTACAAAATGAAGAGTCAATATTAGTGGTCAAAGCATTAACTCACACGCACATCACGCATACACGCGCACATTTTACGCACACTATCAAAGGCTTTTGTAGCTTTCTTTTAAATACTAGTTACTCGGTGTCTTCTTCATTTCAACTCGAGTTCATTTGCAGTTGCCTTTTCTTTTCCTATTTTCATTCTTATTCATTTATACGAATGCTAAAAGTGGCTTAGCGCTGACGCCATCTTCCTCCACACACAGCTTGTTACACGCATGCAGAGGCATTTGTAGATTTGTAGCGCGCTGCCTCTCTGCCTTTCGTGCGTAGCCTGTTTTTTCAATTTACCACATACCGTGCGAAAATGTAAATGCATGTCATAATGATAAATTCATTAAAGTTAATATTCGCAAAAATTCCAAAGAAGTTCAGGGTTGCCACGCCGTCCAGTGATCAGTGCTGGCGGCGCGGGGACGTTGGCGTTGCGTTGTTACGCCGATATTTAAATGGAAACGTATGTAGATTAATCAAAGTATATGTGTGTTTGTGTGAGGGTTAGCTGCTAAATAGACAACGGCATGTATGTGTGCTTGGGTATGCAAGTGTGTTGGTGTGTGCGTAGCAACCTGTGTGATTTTTGCGTTTTTAAAGCGAATCGGACATGAAGTGACTGTGCACTAAGGAGCCGCTGCTATGATGTCTGGAAGATTGAGTGACGTTCAGGGTTTCGTTTTTTTCGATTTTAGACAGCAAGTGCTGCGGTGCAAGTGATTGAAGTCAGCTGGGTGCTATGCAGCGATTCGAAACTGGCAAAATTTGTGGAATTTGAAATGTGAAAAATTAAGTTTAAATTTAATTACAAAAATATTTATTTATTTGGTTTTAGTTTAAAATTTCAAATTATTTTATATTTTATTTGATCTGTTTTAGTATACAGTGTTGCCATCTGTTTAAAATTTTAATTTAATAAGAAAATATTAAAAACTTTACTACTTTGTGTTAATTGTATATATGTACATTAGCATATTTTTCTATTTTAAAACAAATATGTATTTGGATAAGGTTGCCAGTTGTATAGAAATTTAAATATATTTTACAATAAAATGTTAAAAAAAACCGAATTTTTCAAATACTCGCATACGACCGTTTAGTACCACAAACAATTCTTTAGACTTTCTCTTTAATGTATTAAAGCAGGGTTGCCAGCTTTGCCGAAATTTAATTTAACAAAATTGCAGAGATAAACATTATAATGATCACAAAAATTACAATCTGCTAATATATACCTCAATTTTATATTTTGTTCTATATTTATTTTTATTAGAGTTGCCACTAGTTTTTAAAATTTAATGGTATAAATTGATAGGAAATACTTATTCTTAAAATCCACTACCGGAAACATTTTTTTAGATATTATTTTTAAAATATTAAAACAGAGTTGCCAGCTGTTTAATAGTATTAAGAAGGTAAAAAAAGTAATACGATAAGCTAATAAATGCATACATACATATGTACATGTACACAAAATTCATAACACATTTATTTTTTTGTAGGGTTGCCACTTTTTTCTACTAAATGGTATGGATAGAGTTGGCACATAAATATTTTCAAAATTTAATATAAGCCAAATTCTAAGTTAATACCGGGAACAATTTCTTACAACATTTATTTTAAATATTTTAGAATAGCGTTGCCATCTGTTTCAAATTTTAACTTAATAATATTGCGAAGATAAACAAGGTGTTTTAATCTACTTATTCATATGTATGTATATATTCACAAACATACTTACAAAAAATTTTGTTTTATTTTTCTGTGGCTAGGGCTGCCACTTGTTTTAAAAAATTCATGAAATAAATTGGTATGACTTATTTAAAAACATCACGGAAAACATTTTTTAGATCTTATTTTGTTTTATTTTTTTTATTATATTTATTATTTGTTAGGGTTCCAACGCTTGAAACCAAAAATGACTAAAAACTGTCTCTTCTTCTTAAATGACGCCAAACATTACTTACAATTATTAATGGCAACAAAATATCAGTTCGCTTTTAAGTTGCTTCAACTCGAACTAAAACTATGTGCGCCTCTCCCTTCGCTCCCTTCCCTCCCTCCAACGCAGATTTACCAAAATCTATATTCTAATCAATTATAGTCTCACCAGCGCTAACAAGCACAGCAGCTTTGACTTATAAATATGTTATTTATGTACTTACACACACAGACAAACAAACATACACATACATCCATCCAACACATGAGTAGCCCTAGCAACTTTAAGAAGAGCCTACGCATTGGCCTAATCGTATAGAAAATTAAATTCTTAACACCAGGCCAATTAATAAACCAAACGAGCCAACAAATGCCCCTTGCCGTGCGCTAACGACACATGCACACACATCGCACATATACTTATGTATGCATATAAGTAAATAAATGGGCTTTAAGTTTTATATGTGGCATGCGTCGCAATGATATGTGCCACACGAGCGCTAATAAACATTTGCATTGAGATTTCTATAAAGACGCGCTCGCGGCAATTGCTGTTGGAGACAAAATATAGTTATGGAAGCAATTCCATGCAACACACATAAATAACCACGAGCTGCGGCTGAGAATGTGGACAAGCACATGCATAAATATTGAAGTCTGTCGCGCACCCAGCGAGAAATCTTTGAACTGAGTTAACTAATTGCATACTAAATGCGTGTGTAGACATACTTGTTGGTCATACGAGCAAACAGCATGACAATGTGGCATTAAAAAGTATGGCAAGAGGAGACAGTGCTGTTGGTGCAACGCATGAGAAGCATGAGGACTGTGGTAAGGTAGCTGAGAAGTGACTATTGAATAGTAAAAAAAATTTATAAACTTTAACAACAAATATTTTTGTATACCTCGACACTTGAACGACATCTACAGGCATATTTCGGCTGTTCATGCTGCATGCCACATGCTACTTGGTCAGAGTTTTTGCCAACCACTTTAATTACAGTCGAAATTGTGCCGCTGCAGTTCCTTCTGGGCATAAGGCAACTATAAGCATAACGAATATGAAACGCTTAACGCTTGCCACTCTATGTTGCCAGCACGTGGGACATGTTGTTGCGCGATGTGATGCTGCATACCATCAATGCAAAGCACTTCCTCCTTTATGGACACATTTCAATAATCATTTTCCATTTACTTAATCACCGCAAATATGCAGGTAAGCGGCAACGAACAACAATAACAACAAAAACAACAACTACAGTAAAAACACCAACAACAATAACAATTTGAGCAACAAAAATAACGAAACTAACAAATAACCAGGTAAGTGCAACGAACAACAACTACAGCAACAACAACTACAGTAACAACTACAACAACAACAACAACAACAACAACAAAAAATCTGAGCAATAACAATAACGAAACTAACAAATATCCAGGTATGTGCATCGAACAACAACAAACAACAACTACGTCAACTACAACAACAAAAATAACGAAACTAACAGCAGCCGCAGCGACAGCACAAATAGCGGGCACAAGCATGAAATGCAGTGTCAGGCGAGGCAGCAGCAGAAGCCAAGCTGCAAACGATCACTGGCGGCGCAACCGCAGGAGCTCAGGCATTTTGTCTAACTGTGACAGCCAACAGACATTGGCGGTGCGGCCGAAATACAAATACAAATGCAAAAACACAAAACAAAATGCAAAACACAAAAACAAAGCGCAACGAAGGAAGCACCAAAAGCGCTTGAATATTGGAGGAGAGTGCCGGCGTTGCAGCAACAACAACAACACCAAAGTCAAATGGCAGCCAACAAGGTGGAGCAGCGTTCGTGAACGGGCGTCTGCCGCATTGCGCCAATATTCAAACGAGTTTCGCCAGCAGCAAGTCGGCAAGCGTGCAACTAACCGCCGGACATGAGCGACCAAATAAGCTTTGGCGAGCGCATGCGAAGGCACAAAAATCGCAAATAAATCAAAGCGAAACGAAATGTTGCATGGCTACGCATGCGCCGATAAAATAAAGCAATTGCAAATATTATATATTTGTGTGTATGCAAGCATACCACGCAGTGCTGCTACAGCTGCCACAATTGCAGTCGCAGCAACTTGTAACCTTGAGTCATAGCGTCACAATCAATTAAAAATTAAACATGCCACATGTGCAACTTTCAAATTGTCGCAGGCTGCACAAAAAAAGAGACCTCTCTTAACAAAAACGCAAGCAGGTTGCAGGCGCTCGCATGTGTGTGTGTGTGCGTCTGCTTAGCGTGCAACATGTTTAAATGGCAGTTAGTAGCTGACAACTGTTGATTGAGTTTTTATGCCATTTTATAATTATTGTTTGGCTATTTCTTTGCAACTTTTTTGTTTTTTGCACAATCGACAGTTATT
Source organism: Bactrocera neohumeralis (assembly GCF_024586455.1). Classification (NCBI taxonomy): domain Eukaryota; kingdom Metazoa; phylum Arthropoda; class Insecta; order Diptera; family Tephritidae; genus Bactrocera; species Bactrocera neohumeralis. Next base: position 16,121,400 of record NC_065920.1, read on the forward strand.
TGTTGCTGCAACCCCCAGCGCGCACTGAATTTGTCAACAAACAGCACGAAATATTTACAACTTTTGATTTGATATGCGCGCTCAAGTGATAAGCGAAAATGTGCGAAATATTTTATGATATCCACTTGGCCATTTTAAAAGTTTTTTTGCGCTTGCAACATGTTGCAACAGTGGGTATAATAGTTTTGTTCACACAAAAGTTGTTTGTATCAATTAAAACTAATTGAGATAGATATATGTATGTATATATAAATTATCAAGATGTCGAGAAAAGTTGAAATCCCAATGACTGTATGTCTGTTTGTCCGTCCGTCCGCCCATTCGTGCAGCTGCAACTTGGGTAAAAATTAAAATATATTGATAAAACTTGGTATGCGGGTTTCTTGGTACAAAAAGAAATTACAAGTTCGTAGATGGGCGTAATCGGATCACTGCCACGCCCACAAAACGCCATTAACCGAAAACCAATAAAGTGCCATAACTAAGATATAAAACTCTAATTTGCTACAGGGGATGGCAGTAGCAAGGGCACACAATTTGGAAAAAGTGGGCGGGGCTCCGCCCTCAAATAAGTTTAATTTACATACATATGTGTACCACTAAAGCTACAAAAACAAATTTGCTCAGGGCAAATATTATAGGAACCCCTATCGACAGTGTGAAAATAGATGAAATCGCGTTATAACCCCATTCACTCACCATATAACGGTACTGTGCAAAACTACTAAAAGCGCAATAAATCGATAACAAATTACGGCTGAGACATTAAACCTCCAAGATAGTATGATAGTATGATGGGCGTGGCACTCTTCTCATCTTCTTATATCACAGTGCGAAAATGGGCGAAATCGGACTTCAACCACGCCTACTTCCCATATAACACAATTTTAAATTCTACTTGTTTCGATGAGTTTCCAATACATAAATAAGAAGTAATCAATATAACGGGATACAATTTTGCACTAAAATTGCCCAAATCCAACCAAAACTGTTCAAGGTTCCGAATATGGGGACCCCAGTATCTATAGTTGACTTTTGACCGAAAATATCGGTCAATATGTGAGATATATAACTAAAATTCAGGATAATACTTCTCCGACAATAGTATCTCTGTAAGCCGAAAATTGGTCGAATCGGGCCAATACTTCCTTGAGCCAAATATACCTAATTTAAAGATTTTCGAACTTCCGGGTGACTTTGTACCGTATATATCGGCCAGTACTTGAGTTATCTGAATGACAATTACAGATCGTGTTTTACTCATAACAGTATATCTTTGTGCCCAAAAAAAGATAAAATTGGACGAAAGCTTGACCTACCCTCCATATAACTACAAGTATTATCAGGATTTTCGAACATCTGGCTGACTTTGTTCCATATGGTTAGAGATTGTATGTAAGGTACTTCAGTGAAGCCCAGGGAACATAATAGATAAAATTGCTGCCGATCCTCTGGTTGAATTTTTACATCTTAAGGTATTTCCCCGACTTTGATTTGTGAACGTTGCGAGAGTACAAAATTGTAGATTACAGCCGAACTTAACCCTTCCTTACTGATATTTATTTTTTTATTTCTTATTTTTTGTTTATTTTCTTATTATTATTTTTCTCTTTTTCCTGCGAATTTTTTTGTGCCTACCGCACTTTTGCTTGCCGCTTTTGATTGATCACTTCAAGTGTGCAAATATTTGTTAAAATAAAGTTTTTACAAACAAAAAATGCATGTGGCATGACGAATTGACTAATACCAGCCCAGTTACTCAATGCTTTCCAATTATTTATTTTTTGAGTTGTAAGCTCTTAGGCAACCATATGCTCAGCTCACACGTGTATGTATGCGTCTTGAGTTAAGCACTTGTGCATTTAGTTGCACTCTGTGTTCTAGTTATGTTCGCTAAATTCAACAATGTAGTCACTCTGGTTAAATATTTGTCTACAGCTTAGACACTTTTCATCGAAGTCCTTTTTGTACAAACAGAAAAAATTTTAGATTTATTGCTGCTATTTCTTAGACATGAACTAATGTTTCCAGTTTGACACGTATATGCCAATGGAATTCGCGGCAAACGCTCACTGAGTACATGACTACTGCTCAATGGTTTGTGGATTATAGTACCGGGCCGGTCGAAATCGGTAGATATAGATTTGACTATTTTTCATAATAGTCACCAATTTGAGAACAATGTTAAAACTAATTTGAAAGGTTGATTAGTCATTGGAGGCATCTTATGTATGTAGATAGTTAGAGTGGTTGTCTTACAATGCATATAGACCTTTAGGAGACACTTTCTGAAACCAACATGTCTAAAATCTCTCACTCTATTATAAACTTTCTTAACCACTAAGTGCTCTTGCTGAGTTTTATCAATACGAAAAGTTTTGTCGGTGTAACCTCGAGAACAGAATCAAGAAACCGTCGACCGATAGTTTAAGTTAGATAGTAATTCTTTTCCTATACAAAGCTTTGCATTCGCATAGAAGATGATCTATAGTATTTTCTTTTTCTACCGCCTGACAGCTTCTACAATAGTCATTGCATGGTGTTTCGAGTCTGCTGGCATGTCTGTCAATTGGACAGAGACCTGTTAGCACTCCTACTAGAGTTCTTATGGCATTGCTCTTGAATTTTAATAGTCGGCATGAGCGATCCATATTCCATTCAAGCCACTTTTGCCTACTTGTTGAGCCAGTTGGGAATTGACTCCACCAAGATACAGTTATATGTTTGTCGATTAAATATCTACAAGTAGCTATAGGCATAAGTATAAGTTCCCTCTTTACCGGAGTTTAACTTAGGGTGGTGCCTGATCTGGATAGTTAATCTGTTTCACATTTACTAGGATTATCACTATATCCCGGAAACTAAAGTTTGCTCCGTTAATAAAGAAGATGAAACAAACTTAATTTAGACCGGGCCAGAAAAGATCAGATCGGAAAAAATAGTATAAACGTTAGGATCGACAACGCCTTGACGACGAACCATGTACAGGATAGCTATCAACATCAACTGATGATCAACACGTCAATAAAATAAAGGAATAGGTGCTTAATAAGTCAGAGATCATCGCAGAAGGAACAGTGAAAACCATTTTAAAAGATCAATTGGGCCATCCGGTTGACTAAGAAGAGTGAAAGCGCTATTGGTTCCAAATAACTAAATTTTATCGAAAACCAGCGTCACATTAACGTCTGTGAAACAATGCTTTCCGACTACCAGGATGTCATGAAGCATATTATTACTGCCGATGAGTTTTTGATATATGCTTACAATACGGAAACAGACGATCAATCAGCCGAATATCGTGGCAAAGGAATAAAAAAACACTACAAAGCAAGTCAAAAATCGTAATGTTGAGAGTTTTCTGCGATTATCGAGGTGTGATCCACCCCGATTTCCTTCTGACCGGCAAAACTGCCAACGAATAATACTATTTGAGTGTTATGCGTCATTTGCGCGAAGCTATTCGTAAAAGAAGGCCGGCATTATGGGCCGACAACTCTTGGTTTTTGTACCACGATAATGCCCAGACGAATACTGCATTGATCCTTCGTAAGATTTTCACCATATTTTCAACCAATATTGTGACCAACCAGCGTATTCGTCTGATTTAGCTTCGAGTGACTGCTGGCTATTCACCAAAATGAAACGAACGCTTCGAGGAAACCGATTTGAGTCAATTGAAGACTTCAACGTGAATGGCTTCGCGCAGTGCCGGAAATTGACTTTAACGACTGCTTCGAGGATTGGAAAAAACGCTTAAGTTTATTGTGTGTTGAAGAATAAATTAAGAATTTAAAAATTATGAACAGAGTCTTACTATTTTTTGCTCATAGTTGTATATGTACGAAATTTGACACAGCTTATTATCTAAGGTAAGTCCACAATATCCAAACATATTGTTCAGATTGAACCTCTATAGCTTAGCTTATAGCGGCCATACAAACTGAACTATTCAAATTACGTTCTTAGGAAGAATATTTTGTATTTGCTGCATCGCAGTCATATCATATACCATAAGGGAGAGACACACATTGGCAGTTTTTTAAGCCAAATTACAAATCAAAAAGTACAGCAACACATTGAGCTACGCTGCAGGGTTTGCTCAAGCAACTGTAAATATCAACGTAATCAATCAAATTACGAGTTATTGCTACACTTGAGCAACGGTAAAAAAAAAACTGCACTGGCACGCCAACAACAACAGCGTTTTTTCAGCACAATTATCTTTAAATGTAAAATATGTTTGTTTGCGTATTTAGTAAAATTACACGAGTTTGCTGGACTCCATGTCAATGAGGGGGAAAAAACTCGAAACAAATCGTTGTGGCATGCAATAAATATGCGCCGACTTGCAGTTTTTGAGGCTGGGCACCCACTGACAGGTGCCAAAGCAACTACTTGCTGGCCACAAGTGGGTCAGCGCGAAAAAAGTCTGCGAGTCAATAAATATATTTATAGCAAAAAAATAGTTGTCTCAATGGACAACTAAAAGCAAACACAAATTTAACTTGAAAATAATATGAACCAAGCGCCAAATGCCATTTACGGTAAATTTATATTTGTACAATAAAGAAAATGCAAGCAAATGAGCTCAGGCGGCGCATAAACGTAGAAAAAGAAAGGCGCTGCGCATGTGTAGTGGTGTATTTAGCACTTTTGGTGCAAACAGTGAATGGCGATTTTCTTTTCGTGTATTTACAGCAAAAATTTGTAAATTTTTTAATGGCCTCTTTTCTGTGAGTTATTGGAAAATATGAAAATATAATTTTTTAATTAGAACATTATTATTTGCAAAGGTGTGGGTATTACGGTATACTTTCTTGAAATACATCTGGAGTTGTAATAATTTAATGCCAAATAACGGTAAAATAAAACCGTTACTGTAGTGATAATTCCAAACGATGAGCAGCTTGGGTCACAAAAAAGCATAAGAAAGCCGAAAACCATTCTCCTATAAATGTTATTGAACTAAGTTCAACACTTTTAGGAAAAATATGTGCATGTGCCCTTCTAAATTTTGCTAATTCACTTTTTAATGACTTCATTTATAGAAATCGCCGGTAATAAACCCACTTTCACCAACAGCAATTGCAGTTTACTCATTTTGGAAGCTTAACTGTAGCACCCAAACTGGTTTTCATATGCCGATGAGTCTGTTGATCACCGGATGTTCTAATGGACTCGAAGTTGGACGATTAAAGGTATTACCGGAGATCATAAAGAAATATATGTATATAATGGTGGTTATGGATTATTAAACGATAATAAAGGTAGTTATCGAGTTATCTCAACAAAAGCAATTCATATATCGATAATAAAGATCAATTATCGGTTTCGAAGTTTCAAAAATCACCTCATATATTGGTAATAAAAAACAATTATCAGTTTCAAAGTACAAAAATAAAATATATGTTGACAGAAAAGGCAGTTATCGCGTTGAGAATAAAAAAAATCATATCTCGATCACCTTGTTCAACTTCAAAACTTAAGCATATATGGATAATCAAGCCAGCTAACGGACTTTCGATATTTAATATACTTGAGAATGTATCGATAATAATACAAAATTGAGTAAATATCGGTAAAACAAAATGTATGTCGATGTATGTGACGATAATCGATAACAAAAAATTATCAAATAGAAACTTCTAGAGAATTCTGAATATATTTATCAACTACAATTATTTTAATACAAAAAAGTTAATATTTATCGATAGAACTAGAGGGGTTTCGATAATTAATGTACTTGTTAATATATCGATAATAATATATGTATGTATCGATATATCAATTCACCTATATATTTGTGATAATAAAATATTAATTAACAAACTTGAGTGCATATCGATAAGAATATATTTATGTATATCGAAGTATTTATCGATAATAATCGATAACAAAAAGAATAGAAACTTCTAGAAAATGTTGAAAATATCGAATATCTTTTTATTGCAAGCTAAAAACTTTTAAAGCAAAACTTGTTTGCAAAATACGGAAGATTCAAATATTTCGATATTTATATTTAAATAAAAATGTCTCGATAACAACAATAACTAAGTACTATGGTAAAATACTAGAATATTAATGTAGGAGTAAGAATGATCGCATTAAAAAAATTGTTGCGATCCATTCTAAAAAATTAACTTAAGTACATATCGATAATTATATAAGTATGTGTCGATATATTGATGCATCGATGTATGTACTATATGTATCGATCATAATAAAAAACAATTTTAAGAGTTGAGTATATGTCGATAATAAAATATATCGATAATAATCGATATCGAAAAAATTATTGCGTTGAAGCTTCTAAATAATGTTCACCTACGTTTTATTTTAGTCTAAAAAAATAAAATGCAATTTATGTAATTGACAAACTTGAAAACATATCGATAATATATATTCATATATCGATAATAATCGATAAAAAAATAATTATCAAGTTGGAACTTTTAGAAAATGTACAATGGACAATAAATCCAGACGTATGAAAACATTTATTTGGTCGGTTGTAGCAAATACGGAAAATTTTAAACGATATTTCAACCACAAAAATGTACTTGAACAAATTTTATCGATAACAGCAATAACTATTGGGAACTAAAATACCATTATATTTAAATATCGGTCCAATCTATGCTGAAGTATGGACCACATAGAACTGAAATTAATATGAATCCATATTTATCGATAACAGTAACAACTATGGGGATTAAAATATTGTAATGGGATTGAAATATCACAGTATGAACCAAGTATTATTATGGTATTACATACCATAGAATATCTGAATATCTAGACATATGGCACTGCCTCAGCAATTTCCATGCAAATTTAATTTATATTCATTTTATATGTCTTCCGGTAATTGTTCTAACGGTTAATATGAAATTCCCCAGCACCCTGACTGCCCACACACAAATTATTCATGTCGCATTAAAACCATTTTTTCGCCACAAATGAACATTTGTACGCATTAATGTGATGTGGCAACGCAAATGTACATGCAACACACTTAAGCTATGCAAAATCCCTAATGGAATCCCATTTCCACGAGATTTGGGTGTGCGCTGCTTATCGTCCGTATAGCCAGAGCAAAAAGCCTCAAACCAATATAATCGAGGACGCTGAGGCTGACTGTGGAAAAGTGTGTACGCATACATAGCAACTAATTTAGACGCCATAAAATGCGCATAAACATAACGAACTAATTTATTGCTATAACGTGCAACACCAGCACCAACATTAACTGTCCCACAGCATAGACAAGGCAAGGCAGCGCGCCCGAATGTGTGCGCCGTGCTAGTGCAGTAAAAACACCTGAATCTTTGTACGACTACATAGTATATACACTCGGCAAGATCGCGCTGCAGTGTTGTTGCAAGTTGGCGACGCTTATGTTGCAGCTACAATGCAGTGACATTAGTTTACCCACACCTCGACGACGACGACAGCAGACAGCAGGCAAGCGATGATCAAGAGCGAAGCGCACTTTGTGGGTACGAGAGCGGCAAGCGGCACGGTGCATGGGCGCATGCAAGGTGAGTGTGTGAGGAATCATAAAAATCACCTCGGAGGCAGTAAAAAATCATTGCAGATGATATTTCACTGGCGAAAAGTGTACAAGTTTGCATGATTGGCTGAGTGTTGGTAGACGCGCGCATGCAAAGCACATGTGTATGTGAGCGCGCAGATACATGCCGGTGATAGCCAACTACGACGCGCGCGCTTAAAACGCTCTGACCAATGTGGCGCGCGCGCACATATATGCAACTACTGCTAGTCAGCCAGCCATTTTAGTATATGTCGCAACAATAATTGCTGTGAAAATGTAAGATGGCGTTGTGGGTTGGCGTAGAGCGCTGTGACCGCGCGGCTGAGGTGGATCGCGCGGCAGTTGAGCCACGGAAATGGTGCTGACGTTGCAGACGCAGCAATGTGTATGAGTTGCAGATAAAGCTGTTGCTTTTGTTATTGCGCTTGTTGTTTGTGTTTTTGTTGTTGCTTATTTAGCAAATGCATTGGCGGTAATGGGATTGGAAGTGAAATAACAAGTGCCAGCTGAAGTCAAAGCGATTTGCTTAGTAGAAATGTCGCGACAAGGCGAATCGATTAGATGCGCCTGAGCGGCTGCGCTTGTGTGTGTGTATGTAATAATATTGTTGCAATGCGAAATATGCAACTGCGTCGTATGTAAATGTGGCATTGGAATTTATTATGATTTCTGGAGAATATGATTGCCACAGCAACTCACCTCATCGCGCCGCGCCGCGCCATGGCCCAACAAAGCGAAGTCGCAGCGAAGCGTAGTCGGCGCTGGGCTAACAGTGGACAAAGACTAGAAAGTGGTGTTTGAAAATGCATTTGTGCCAAACACATACATACATACACATATATAAGTTGCCGTGCACGCGTCTGTGTGTTGTGTTGCATGTGCGCGCATTGAAAAAGAATTGAGTTGTGACGCGTTTCATGCGTTCGCATACGGTGCGTGCAAATTACAATTTGTAGGGTCTTAAATGTTTATGGCTGCTTGCTAGAATTTATAGCCAACTCACAAACGAACAAAGAATTGAACCAAAAAATACACATACATACGCACAAGCACCTACAGAGACCAGCCTGCGCATGCGCGAACGTGTATTGCAGTCACAGCCGTCAGCGTCATGTTTGCCAATGCGGTTAGCTGGTTAGCTTGTTGTTGTTGCTGTTGCACTTTGATTGTTGTTATTCGCTTATGAGCGCACCACTGTGGCACAGCGTGACAATCACTATTGTTGTTGTTGCAGTTGCTGTTTTTGTGGTGGCTGCTGTTATAGTTTGCTGCCTGCTTGTTTCATGTTACTTGTTGTTTTTGTGCCTGTTACTTGTTGTTGTTTGTTGCTCATGTTGCATGCTGCACATTGTTTGCTGTTACTGCTTTCTTCGCTGCATATGTGCGCGCCTACTTGCCAGCCACCAGCCGCTTGACCAATCGGTTTTTGTGTGGTGCTAATAAGAATTTATATGCGCTACAACGAGTCGCAGTGAATTAATTAACCGATGTTGCTTGGCATAATTTTTGCCATTTTAGTAGCGCAAAAATGCGACTAAGCAGAAATGATGTTATTGCTGCCAATTATGTTAGCAACAAGTGTACTAGACATACACGCACACACCCACCTGGGTAAATGTTCAAGAATTATGTGTAGCAAATGTGGCGATGATTATTGTTAAGTAGAAATTTGAAAATGTTTTGTAGCATAGCCAAATGAAGGCGGATAAAATTGTTTTCTGTGAAAAGGTAAATTTTTTCGTTCTTAATTCTTATATATTCTTTATAAGAAATTTTATAAATATTTTTATACAAGAACTTGGTTTTTGAATTATATGCTATAGCGTTCCGAAATAAAAATTATCTTGTTTATACAAGAACTTGATTGATTTTGATAGTTCATTTTGTATGACAACTATATGCTATATTGCTCCGATCTGAAAAATTTCTTCACATATTATAGCATTACCTTAGGCAATAATCTGTGCAAAATCTGATAAAATTAGCTCGTCAAATAAAAAAGTTGTTCATACAATAACTTGATTTTAGTCGTTCAGTTTGTATGGCAGCTATATGCTATAGCGATCCGATTTTGAAAATTCCTTCAGATATTCTAGCACTATCTTAGACTATAATGCTTGACAAATTTGATTACTTTAACTCGTCAAATTAAAAAGTTGTTCATACAGGAACTTGATTTTTATCGTTTAGTTTGTATGACAGCTTTATGCTATAGTGCTCCGATTTGTAAACTTTCTTCAAATATTTTAGCATTACTTTAGACAATAATTTCTGCGTAATTTGATAAATTTATCTCGTCAAATAAAAAAGTTGTTGATACAAAATTTTATTTTGGTCGTTCAATTTGTATGGAAGCTATATGATATAATGCCCCGATATCGGCGATTCCGACAAGTGAGCTGCTTTTTGGTGAGAAAAGTTCGTGTGCATAATTTCCCAGCGATATCTCAAAAACTTTGGAACTAGTGCGCGTATATACAGTCGGACAGATAGACGGACATGGTCAAATCGACTCTGCTCGTCCCGCTGATCATACATACATACATATATGCACTTGTATATACTTTATAGGGTATCAACTTCGTGACAAATTGAAGATAGTTCAGGACTTAAAAAGATTTGCCCCAGGAATAAGAATACCGATTCTTAATTTTTTTTTTAACTCGCAAACTTCGGGATTCTGTAGTTAATACCTAAATAAGCTGCATATTTACCTACAAATGAATTAAGCACTTGACTAAAAAAACTGTAAAATCCGAGGATCCCGAATCACAATCCCAAATCATAAACCCGAATCACAATCCCGAACAGCAATCCCGGATTACAATCCCGAAACACAATCCCGAATTACAATCCCGAATCGCAATCCCGAACTGAAATCCCGTTGCACATTTAAGTTTTGTATTTTTTCAATAATCAAAATCAAGAAGAGCTTACCTTAGTATTCGTTGTGCGTGGCACTCCGCCCAACGCGATCGCATATACTTCCACTTCATAGGTGTCCGGTCCTGCTTCGCGATCCAACTCCTTCGCCGTTGATAATATACCTAGTTTTGTATCAATATCGAAGAGCCGATCGACTTGTTGCACCGCACCCGTAAGCGCACTTGCACCGATTGCCGTTACATTAGTCACGTAATACTCGATTTCGGCGCCATCTAGGCGTGCGCTCACAGTCAGTATACTAGTACCGGTCGGTTCGTTCTCGTATACCGAACCGCTTTGATCGCGTTGATCGAAAGTGGGACCCGACGCCGTGCCCGTCGTTATGATCGTTATATACGCGTCGGTGCTCTTACGTTCGCTCTGCACCGCTTCGTCGGTCGCCTTCAAGGCCAATTGATAGCGCACCTCCGGCTGATCGATGACTTTACGTAGCGTTATCGCGCCCGTATTGCGATGCAGCTTGAAGAGTTCCATATTACCGCTAACCATTTCGTATGTGACCAAACCGTTGCTGGATGAGTCAGCATCGCGTGCATGCACGTGCATTACCGGCAGGCCGTCGCGATAGTAATGACTTTGGGCGGACGCTGTCTGCATTGGCAGAATGGCCGCGTTCATGGATACGAAATTCGGTGCGTTATCGTTGATATCCTCTACGATGACGGTCACAAGCTTCTCAGCGGATAGTTGGGGTTCAGGTGATTCAGCTTGATCGGTGGCGACGACGGTCAAACGGAAAGTGTCAATGCTTTCGCGATCGATTTCACGCAGCGTATGTATGACACCGGTTACAGTGTTGATGCCAAAGTGACGACCACCCGGCTGTTCAGGGTCCTGCTTAGTGATCGAATATGTAACCTTGCCATTCAAACCGGAATCAGGATCCTCGGCAGTCACTGTTACAATGGGCGTCTTAACGGCAATGCCCTCCTTGATTTGGCGCACAATGGCTGTATTTGGAAAACTTGGCGGATTATCATTTTCATCCACCACATTCACGGTGAAGATAATTGTGTGCGCCAGACGTGGTGTGCCGCCATCAGCGGCGGTTATATTTAGATGATAAACGGTGGTCTCCTCATAATCAAGCGGTTTGTGCAGATAAAGGCTACCGGAAATGGCATCGATATGGAAAGTGTCCTTGCGATTGCCGGCTGTGATGCTATAGGTTACCTGACTGTTTACGCCCAAGTCTGAGTCCGTGGCATGGAAGCGCATCAATTCCGTACCGATGCTGCTCGTCTCCAGCACAGACACCTCACTTGCTGTCTGCGCAAATTGCGGCTCCACATCGTTTTCATCCAACACCTCAACTATGATTGTGGTATTGGTGCTTAGCTGCAGCTTAACACCGGCATCGCGTGCCACCACCGTCAGCTTGTACGACGACTGCTGCTCGCGATCTAGCAAACGCGCTAATGACAACTGACCTGTAGCATCATCCATGAGGAAGCGTTCCTCTTCGTTGCCCGCGACAAGCGAGTAGTACACGTCGCCATTCAGGCCCTCATCCGCATCAATCGAATAGACGCGCATTACTTGTGTGCCCACAGCAGCGCCTTCGGATATCTGCACGCGGTAGGGAGCGCGCACAAACTGTGGCGCGTTGTCATTGACATCTGTTATGATTATCTTCACTTTGACCTTGTCGTGCAAGCGTTGCGCACCATTATCCGTAACGATAGCTTCCAATAGCACATAGTTATTGCCATTGTTATTGCCGTCGCCCACGCTTGCAGCGCCAATATTTGACTGGCCGTTGCTTTGTCCACCCACACCGACGCCGGTGCGCCGCTGTACGAGCTCCTCGCGGTCGAATGGATGCAACGTCTTGATGAAACCATTACGCATATCGATGCTGAAGTCTTGCTCTTGCGTTGCCAAAGCATAAATCAGCTCTGCATTGCGTCCAATGTCACGATCCACTGCCGTTAGCTTGCCGACAAACGAATCGGCCGGCTCATTTTCTGCGATGCTAAAGGTGAAGGTACTATTTGTGAACTGTGGCGCATTGTCGTTTTCATCGATGACATGTATGATTACCGGCACCACAGAGGAACGCGCCGGCTCACCACCATCACGGCATGCCACTGTTAGCGCGTAATAGTCGCGCTCTTCCCGATCTAGCTGTGCGCGCACAAATAAATAACCATCGGGAAAGACGCCGAACTTCCGCTCTGTATTGCCCTCGATTATGTCGTAGGAGATGCGACCGTTTGCGCCGAGATCCGCATCGCTGGCGGCTAGCGCAAAGAAACGCGCATTCACCTTAGTCGACTCGCTTAGCGATGTTTCGTACGATGTGTGATCGAACACAGGTGTATGATCATTGACATCGGCGATGAGCACATCGATGCTATGTCGCGTTGACAGTGACGGCGTGCCACCATCTGTGGCCATCAGCTCTACATGCAGCAGTGTGCCGGGTGCAGCGCGCACCGGACGTTGCAATTGTAGTACGCCGGTTGCTTCGCTAATGCGAAACAGTTCCTCGGGATTGTAGGTGAGCGTGTAGGTGACACGGCTATTCATGCCCGAATCGCGATCACGTGCGCGTGACAAGTAAACCTCTTGACCGACAGCCGCGTTCTCCGGCAACTGTATCTCACCGTCACGATCTTGTGCAAAGATCGGCGCATTATCGTTCAAATCAGCAATCGCAATGCTCACCATACATTTGCCGTACGCCAGCCCGGTGCGCGCCGCCACAGTGAGCTGATACTGCGCCAGCTCTTCACGATCAATGCGGCGCGCTGTATATATGCGCCCGGTGCGCTGGTCCACCGCAAAATTCTCATCCGCATCGCCGTAGACGATCGTATACTCAATGTTGGGTGGCAATGTCGTTTTACCAGCATGTGACTTCACCTGAACGCGACCCACCTCACGTCCTGTGTCGGCCTTTTGTTGTTCATGATCTTCGACAATTTGAAACTCATAACTGCCATATGAGTCGAACTCGAGCAACTCCATTTTGGATTGCAACACAATCTCCACCACTGCATCTAGCTCGCTGCGACGTTCGCCGCGATCCTTTGCCGAAATTTTCAACTTGTAAAGTGCCTTCGGCGTTTGGCGTATATCGGTGCTGCCGGCGCGCAACGTTATCGCGCCACTCCATGTATCGACGACGAAATGCCCATCGCCACCTGACTCCAGTTGGTAGGTAATTAAGGCATTATCGCCCGCATCACGATCGCTGGCAGTGACTTTCAATAGTGGCTGCTGCTGCTGGTGTTGGTGGTGGTTGTCGCCCGCATCGTCAGGCAACGCATAAAAATAATTCTTGGGATAGAACACTGGGCTGTTGTCGTTGACATCCTCCACATTAAGATAAACAGTAGCCGTGGCCGATTGTGGTGGTGCGCCCTGATCGCGTGCGATCACAAAAATCTCATAATGCGCAATTGTCTCACGATCAAGTTTGCTGCGCGTCGTTAATTGGCCAGTGAGCGAATCGAGCGCAAATTGTTGCGGATACTTGCGCTCCACACTACCCGCCAGTGTGTATGTCACCGAGCCGTTAGTGCCCTGGTCGTGATCGGCGGCCGTTAGCATGGCGACCAATGTCTGCGGCGGCGTATTCTCGTTCAGCGTAACGTTGATGTGTTGTTGCGAGAATTGCGGTGCCTCATCGTTTTCATCCAGTATGGTCACTTTCAGCTGTGTGTACGCCCACTTCGGATTCGGACCGCCATCACGTGCAGAAATGCTTAGCTCGACGCTGTCCTGCACTTCGCGATCCAATGCCGCCTGCGTTGTTATCAAACCGGACGTCGGATCAATGGCAAACCATTGTTTAGTATTGCCCGAAACAAAATCATATGAAATCAAAGCATTGACACCGGTATCCTCATCGGTAGCCGTAATGGAGGCCACGTACGTGCCCGGCGGTGCCAACTCGCTCAGCACAGCCGAATACTCGGACTTCTCAAACACAGGCTCATGATCATTGACATCGTTGACATGGATAATTAGGTGGCCCGTCGCTGTGCGCGGCGGTGAGCCTTTATCGATGGCGACTACTGTCAAATTGTACTTGCCAATTTCCTCACGATCCAACACACCATTAACGCGCACAATATCAAACGACGGCGTCTTCTCCAAACGAAAGTGACCCAACTCATTGCCAGAGATAATGCGTAAGCTTGTCTCGCCATTCAGTCCCTCATCCATATCGACTACAGACACGGCTGCAACGACGCTGCCGTTGGCCGCATTCTCATCGACCGTTGCAAATGTGCCGGTCGGTGGGAAATACTGAAAACGTATGACCGGATCGTGATCGTTAGTGTCCACCAGATTCACCGTTACGTAAGTGCGTCCATCCTGACGCGGTGAGCCATGATCGCGCGCGAATACCGTAAAAACACAACTTTTCGGACAACTCGCACCCGGACGTGCGTAAGTCTGACAATTCTGTTGCGGGCAATTCAGCAATTCGGTCGTCGAAATGACACCAGTTTCGGGATCGACTGTAAACTGTTGCTCGGTGTCGGCCAAGTAGTAAGTGATTTTGGCATTATCACCCAGATCGTTGTCGGAAGCCATCACCTGCAGCACGGGCGTGCCGGGCGGCACGGACTCATTCAGCGAGACAATGTAATCGCTGTGGTCGAATATCGGTGGATTATCGTTGACATCGACAATGGTCACATTGACCATTAAGTAACCATATTTTGGTGGATCGCCACCATCGCGCGCCGATATGTTGAGCTGATAAAAACCGCATGTTTCACGATCCAAATTGCCCGTTGTTTCCAAGTGCAGATACGATACATCGCCACTCGGGTTCGTCGTGACGGCCAAACGAAATTTGTCCTCCACATTACCATCCACAATACGATAGTCATCCGTCACGCTATTCTCACCAATATCGCGATCGGTGGCGGCATCCAGTAGCAGACGCGTGCCTGTGGCCGCGCTCTCCGAGAACGATACCGCAATGCTGGGTTCGGGAAACTCGGGCGCATTATCATTCAAGTCCAGCACAACAATGCGCACCTCAATCGGATATGTGGGCTGTGAGGAGAGCACCACCAAATCGTAACGATCGCGCATGCCCTCGCGATCCAACACCATGTTCGTCTTAATCTCGCCCGTCACCTGATCGAGCGTAAATTCACGTGGCGGCTCGTTGAAACGGTAAGTGAAATCGGGTTTGGTCGGTATGAAACCGACGACTGTGCCGCGCGGTTGGCCCTCCAACACCTCGAATTGTGCACTAGTATCCACCGCACGCGACTGCATCAGTCCGCTAACACCATCAGCGCCCGCCGACGAGCGTCGACGTGGAAACGCCAGCACGCTATAGTGTGCTATGGGGCCGGACGCGCTCGCACCAAAAGCCGAAGTTCCATATGCGCCCGACGGCTGGCGCTGGCTCTGGCATGGCGTTGGCCAAACGCACAGCGCAAATATCAGGCAAATAAGTGGCACAACTTTGCTTAAGACTAAATTATGTTGGCGCTGACGTGTTGCTGCTGGCGCATAAGCAGCCGCTTGTACCGGCTCTATGCGCGTTTGTGGCGTAATTTTGCAGTCTTCTTGTGTTTTTTGAAATTTCTGCGTTGCATTGACTTCTACTGCAGTTACAGCAACAGTGCTCGCTGGTAAGGAAGCTACTGGCCTTAATGCGCTTGTGGGCTTGGCGGTGCGCTTTGTTGCACGTGTTGCTGTTGTGGCAAAAGGGAAACTAACGCCAGCAGTGCGCCTGCTGTGTACGGCCGGACGGCTGACATTTGTGGCAATCGCAGAAATGAAGATATCGTTACAATTTGGCTGATTTGTCATGCTGTAAGTGCGCGTCTGTACTGCGGCGCTCGCATTTGCGTCTGTGGCCGTGACCAGTTCGACGGCTTGTCCGCGTCGCCGTCCAGCGTAGTGCGCAACGTCTGCAGGCAAATATTTCGCGTTGCTGCAGCACATCATAATGTGGCTGCGCCGTTGAAGACTGCCAATTGGCGGTCCTTTACACTCCTCAACTGTTCTTTATTACACTATGTTGCCTTTGCAATTGTTTTTGTTGTTGTTGTTTCACTTGTTTTTGTATTTGTTGTAATGTATGTGGTATGCTGAGTACTCTGCGCCCGTGTGACGCTGCGCTATTTGCTGTGCGCTGTTGCTTGTTGTTTGCACCTTCTGGAATTCGCTCACGTTTTTGCCTTTTGTTGTAAACACTTAGTCGCTGTTGCTGCTTTATGTGTTGCTCGCTTTGTTGTTGTTGTTGTTGCTGCTGCTCGATTTCTATTCGCTGTGGAATGCGCAAACTCGCAGCCATTAGTGTACCCAACGCGATAAGTTCTGGCGATTGGTTTCATTTTATTCCCGTCCGCTGCTCAGACATTTTCACTGTTGCACACAAACAACGCACACATAGATACGCGCATACAAACACAATCACAACTAAACACTTGTGTAGTATATTCAACTATTTTGCACTTTTATAAATATACTTTGGGTAATTTATGATGATGAGGGTACGACGTCGTCCGTCAGCCTCAGTGGCAGCATGCGATTTTCACTTTTTTTGTTCACTTGTTTTGTTGTTTTATTGTAGGTTTAGGGTTTTGTGTATTTTTTGAAATATTTTGTTGTTGATACGTACACTTTTTTGCACTTAGCACTTGCGCAAACAAAGCACAACAACGCCGGTGACAGGAAGCCAGGCAAATCGACAGAAATCACACAGAAGTCGTTAAAAAAAATCTGAAAATAAAACGAAAAAAAAAGGCAAATTAGAATAGAAAGCAGTTATCTTTGTAGCTGAAAATTATAAAACAATATTTTATATATTTATAATAAGTCATTAGAAACGAGAAGCTGTAGTTACAACTATTAGTTACAGCCCTTAGCTGTGTCTAAGCCAATTATCACATTAATTACAAGCATGGAGCTTATTATGCTTTTACCACAAACTGTATATATATAAATATATATATTTATATTATTTATACCCTGCAAAATGTATACTAAGTTTGCCACGAAGCTTGTAACACCCAGAAGGAAATGTGAAGGACACTATAAAGTGCAATAAGCTGAGTTTATTTAGCTATATTATGTCGGTCTGCATATAGAGATATCGATCTAAATTTTTGTCCACGTTCTTTTCTCTCCACGAAGCTGCTCATTTGTCGGAACAAAGGCTATCGGACAACTATAGCACATAGCTGTCAAACAAACGGAGCTATCGGAATCAAGTTTTTACATGGAAAACTTTTTTATCTAACAAGATATCTTCACTAAATTTGGCAACGCTTATTATCTCAAACATTTCTATAACAGCCGAAGAAATTATCCAAATCGGACTACTATATGATATAGCTGCCATACAATTTGAACAGTCAAAATTTAATTCATGTATGAACAATTTTTTTGGTTGGCATGATACCTTAATGAAATTTTGTACAGCTAATCGCCCAAAGCAACGCCACAATATGTGAAGAAATTTTTCTGATCGGTTGACTATAACATATAGCTGCCATACAGGATGCACTATAAAAATTTAATTCTTGTATGAATAACTTTTTTGTTTGGCAAGATATCCTCATGAATTTTGGCATGGGTTCTGTTCAAATGCAACGCTAGAATATCTGAAGAAATTTTCCAGATCGGATGACTATATGATATAGCTGCCGTACAATTTGAACGAACAAAATCAAGTTAATGTATGAACAACTTTATTATTTGGCAAGATATTTTCATGAAATTTGGTACAGCTAATCGCCCAAAGCAACGCTAGAATATCTGAAGAAATTTTTCAGATCGGACAATTATATGATATAGCTGCCATATAATTTGCACAGACAAAATCAAGTTCTTGCATAGAAACTACTTTATTTGTGTAGGGTATTCTAGCTTCGTTGCAAACGAAGTTTATGATATTCTTCTTTTATTTTTTATCATTTTGTCTACACTCTCCAAGCATTAAACAAGTGCTCTTATGCGCCGACTCACAGCCAATCAGCGGCGCGTTCAAGCGCTTAGCCACGGTTAGCAAGCCACACAAGTTGGCGCTATTAATTTCAACACCATAAATCAACATAATTAAGTTCAAGTGCAGCAACAGTCAATTTGTCGCACGATACGGGAACAATAACTTGTCTCAGTAGAATGAAAATTAGTTGTTACGGCAGCAATCATATATAAAAGCTGCTAATTTATACTTATATAATATACAATACTTGTATAAATACAGTTATCACTTTTATAGTTTTCACAACATGACTTTGTTTTAAGATTGGTGCCACAAGCGCCTGAGGTGTCATGTTTGTACATATATATTTGCTTAAGTTATTGAACTGAGTCGCAGACTGCTTCTAAAGCGTTTACTTTTGCTCTCAAATACACAAATATCATTATCACCAGTCACTTAAATGTTTTCTAAACCGTTAGAAATTGGTTTACAGCGCAAATTACTTGCAAAAAGTGCAGTAAGTATCCTTTATTCCATTTATAACTAGTTTGCAGGTTATCGAGTTCGCAGCTTAAGTCTTTTGTGTAGCTTTAGATCAAGTACTCACATCCGCTAAGAGCTCATCCTTAAACGTAACGCATTTTTCTATAAACACTCATATATTTAATCGTTTATTTTAATTTATGCGTAATTTGCAAATATACAACCTGCACCATATTTATATTCTAAGCTATAATCACAAGGCCAGACAGCCTAATTAAATGTTGCCGTTTTGCGTAAGTTCAAGCGCTGCACAAAGTCAGCTCAACATGAAGCGTTAAACGTTTGCTCTATTTCGCAATGTTCGATTTTTTCTACAGAATTTGAGTAATCCTTGAAAAATGTGTACCAAATCGAACAACTAAATTATAGCAAACAAAAACGGGTGAAGTTTGATGCGCGCTGCCGCTGCTAAAGAACGCGTTCGGCAAAGCGAAAACAAAGCAAAGCAAGCGCAGCCATAAAAATGATCACAACAGCAACAATTTGCCAATGCAAAGAGCGGCGCTGCTCCACCACATATCGCTGCCGTGTTATATTTTTGGACCTTTTTCGGTATCGGCGTGCTCGGTGTGTGTTTTTCAGCAGCCAACGCCAGCGCGTCCGGCACTATTGCGCACACCGGTGAATTTTGCTTTGCTTGCTACTCTTTTTTTGCATGAGTAGCGGCTGTTTGTTGTTGTGTGGCTGCTGCTAATGAATGGTTCTTGTTCATGTTGGCATTTTTGCTGCTTGTTTTGGCTTTTGTCTGCGTTGCTTGGCTGACTAAGTCGGGGTATAAATGGTTTTGGGATGCCATTAGAAATTGGCAGTCTGCGTTTTTTGCGCGTCTCGGCTGCTTATGCGCAGCTAGCCAGATTTATTTATAGTTATATATGTGTATGTATATCTTTTGAGAATACTTATATATATAAATATATGGATATGCATGTGCTCGCATGCAAATACCCTAAGCGCTGTACTGGCTGCTTATTTGTTTTGGCAATGAAAGTGTTGGCTTTTTGAGATTCTAGAACGGATATAGTGGTGTGAAAAGGAAGCTGTCAGATAAATAACAAATGGCGAAATTATTAAAAATCCAGAGTCAGAGAGTGTGAGTAGAAAATTGCTGAAATTTTAGGAGGACTTTTGGGCGGACGCAGGCATATAATTTGCTTGGAAGAAATGTTTTGGTACTCAAGCATCAATTAAAAGTATTAATACTATTGAATTTTCAAGCCACTTGAAAAACTCTTTTTATTTGGCGAGATATCTTCATGAAATTTGGCACGGGTTTTTACCTTAAGTAGTGGTGCAATATCCGAAAAAGTTTTTCAGATCGAACTACTATAGCATGTAGCTGTCACGCAAATTGAACAAAAAGAATAAAGTGCTTAAATGAAAAGCTTTTTATTTGTCAAGATATCTTCACGAAATTTGGCACGTATTACTGCCCTAAGCAATGGTGCAATCTCTGAAGAAATTGTTCAGATCGGCCAACTATAGCAGACTTCTCCCATACAATCTAAACGAACGAAATCAAGTGCCTGTATTGAAAGCTTTTTAATTTAGCGAAATATCTTCACGAAATTCAGCACAGGTTATTGCCTGAGGCAGTGCTACAATCTCTGAAGAAATTTTGCTGATCGGACTACTATAGCATATGACTGCCATACAAAGTAATCGATAAAAATTGAGTCCTTGTATGGAAAACTTTTTTATCCGGCAAGATATCTTCACGAAATTTTGTACGGATTACTTTCCAATAGAAAGGAACAATGTCCGAAGAAATTGTTTAGATCCGACTACTATAGCATATAGCTGTCATATAAACTTCGACCGTTCAAGTCAAGTACTTTTATGAAAAACTTCAGGAAAATCACCGAAATTAAGGTTTTTTCTTGTTTTGAATATAAATAGTTTCGCAATATTTTGAAAATTTGGATAATAACCCACAAATTTGCGTTTTTGTTTTGCTTTATAGACCCTTTTAGCACCTTTCTTTAAAGAAGCAGATCAATTTCGGGGCCTCTTAGGTATTCATAGAAATTATTTGGAGACTTCTACATTCACTCGCAATGCCTATTGGAACAAAAACCAACGGTAAAACCAATTTGGCACCACTGTATAAGCAATTACTATTAACTAAGAAAGAGATACAGAGAGAGAGAGAGAACAAGAAGGACAAAAACTGAAAGTACGCTAAAAGTGTATGAAAAAAGCCTCACAAGTTCAAGAAAACAGCATTCTAATGGTTGCTTACAAGTGCCAGCAGAAGTTCTCAAGCCAGCTCCGCACTACAAAAACCCTGCGCCAAAAAACACACAAAGCAAAACACAGCAAAACAAAACAAAGCTACAGGTAACAAAAAAAAATGGCACAAAGCAAACAAAGTGATAATGAAGTGCACAGGAAACTGCCAAGAAAACGAGCAACAGGAGTGCACAAAAACTCTAAATGAAAAAAATAAACAAAAACCAACTTGCCAGTATCAAAAGCGCACATTGAAAACAACCAAAAATCGCTGCGCAAAATTGCGAAATTAGAGAAACAATAGAAGAGGTGAAGCGGTGAAGTGGCAGCCGAGTGCAGGACCATGCAGCGACGTCATTGGCGCACAAATGCTCGTAAGCAATTGAGGAATTTTATACCCTGCCGCTGCGCGTCATGTGCCTGCCGGCAGGAGCAGCACACACAGCTTTTTTTATCCCAATAACAGCAACAATGTAGTGAAATGCTCCAGCAAGCATCAAAGATGCTCACACCAAAGTGCTGCTTTGCAGATCATACACACATCGCTGCCTACATGTACATAGTTAGCTACATATATGAGTGTTTATATATGAGTGTGTGTTTATATGAGCATGTTCGCCTTGCTGTGCATCACAGCCAGTTCGTAGAAATATTCACTAAAATCTTAGCACAAACAAACTAACGCGCAGACGCGCGCGCGCACATCAAACACCTCTAACAGTCGAACAGCACGAAAAAAGGCAGACAAGCGAAAACAGGAATTTCGGTATGTAGTTGTTGAAATTCAAGGAATTTTGTTTGAATCCTTGCTGCCGCTGCCGCTGCGCCGTTGGGCCAGTTTTACCTGTCCACCGTCTGCTGTGTCAACTAACATTGCTGTCGATCGTCGATCGCCGATCTGCGTCCAGGCTATTTCACTTTTATTGCCGCCATATGAGCACTGTTCCTATTACGCCACACTTGTTCGTGGCATTTGCCATGTGTGTGTGTTGTTTGTTTTGCTTTGTTTGCTTTGCTGCGCCAATATTTGTCGTTTGTGATTTTCGGCTTGTTGTGCGCGTTCTAAGTGTTCGAAATCCATTTAAAATGATTTTCTATTGACTTAGGTTGGGCACTATCTGTTTGGCGTCAAATTATTTTCACATTTGTTGCATAAATTTTGTAATTTAGTCCAAAATATTTAGTATCTTTCATCTGTAATGCATTTTTCTTTGTTGCTGTTAATATAAATACGCTCAAATATGAGGCTCTAATTTTTGAAGCAGCCGGAGACGTGTAATATTTGCAGACAAAACACTCATTAAAGTGTTATTTCCAATACTAGGGATCAAAGGGCATTTAATATTACAAAGTGGAATAAGTTCCGAAGACATTATGTTAGCCTTCGATATTTACATTGCTATTGTTCTGATTTCAAAACAGGATTTCTTAGATTTTTAGCAACCCCTTCTGCTTATTCTTGGTGGGTGCCTTAATTATAAGCAATCATTTAAGATTTATTCTGCTTTGAAACCGAAATTCATCAGTGATTATATTCCTTTCAAAAATAGGTGAGTTAAGGACGCGAATCGAGCACCAATACTACAAGTGGTAGAAATAACGGGTTTTTCAATAAGAATGCTACAAAAGTTTGTTTTGAATAAAAGAAAAGCGGTTGGTATGGTACTCGTTTTCTTTTGCATGGTCACCACGAGCAAGCTTCCAGAAGTCCACACGCTGAACCCAATTTACGACGGCATAAATCGGCCGATACTACTGCAATTTTACGTTCGATATGCGTACGAAGTTCATCAATCATCGCTGGCTTGCTGGCATAGATCATAGACTTGACGTAGCCTCACAAAAAATAGTCTAACGGGGTTAAATCACACTACCCAGGCGGTCAATTGACTAGGTCAATTCTGGAGATAACACGTTCACCAAACTTGGTTTTCAATTAATCGATTGTGACATTCGCTGTGTGGCTTGTGGCACCGTCCTGTTGGAACCACATATTGTCCAAGTACATATAATTCAATTCGGACCAAAAAATATTCGGTTATCGATGAGCGGTAGCGATTCCCATTCACAGTAACGTGCCGGTATTGATTATCACGAAAGTAGTACGGCCCAATGACGCCACCGGCCAATAAACCGCACCAAACCGTAATTTTTTCGTGATGCAGAGGTGACTTACGGGGTACGTGTGGATTGCTGCCTGACCAATAGTGCATATTTAGCTTATTGACAAAGTCATTCAGAAAGAAATAGCCTCATCGCTGAAGATGATTGGTCGATGAAACTCTGGATTATTTTCAAGTTGTTGCTTAGCCCAATTCACGAACGTGCGACGATTCTGGTGGTCAAGCGGCTTCAGTTCTTGCGTCAATTTGATTTGGATGTAGGCCAAGATCTTTTCGCAAAATTGACCACAATGACGTCACAGAGATGCCCAACGCTTGAGAACGACGTGTGAGAGACTGATTTGGGTCTTCCTTAATTGATGCGCTAGGCGACAGCAATATTCTCGACACTACAGGCACTTCTTTGTCTCACTGGCACGGAACATTTTGTACTGTGCCTGTGGATTCAAATTTTTCCACTTGCAGCTGTACTCATTCAATTTATCGAAGATTTTGCCGAAGAATCTTGGTTTGCGGGCTTACGAAATCCAACTCGTACAAGAATTGAAGACGAGCAATCAGCAAGTGCGTTGCACGTTCGGTGGGTGGGCCCAAAATGAGATGGTCACCGAACCCGATTTTCATAAGAAAAATTACTGCCAACGAAACAACCAATTTATTGAAGAAAACTTTTGGTTTAAACACATAGCATCTCAGTGTGTAGTAGCACACATATATTGCTACAGGTAGCCTTATTCTATTTCTAAGGACGCTGATGTGCTCTGTGGACCTTAATAGGTTTCTAGAAAAATCGTTTAATTATTTTTCTCACTACGGAGCTATTCTTTGATAACATAGAGACCAACGACAAAGGTTTGATCCGATGCCGTCAGCTTCGTGACATCCACTTTCTTGGTCAGCTGGTACCAAGTGACCCACTCAGTATCCTGAGTACCTCGATCAACGGTTGCACACAAAATACTCGTAGATACGATTCTTTCATATCACCATAACAGATGAAATCTACGGCTTCTAAAATGCTACAGTGGACAACAGAAGTTTATTTCTGGGTTCCACTGCCCCAGTAACCATTAATCTCGCTTTTAAATGAAGCAAAAAATTATCGCAATATCGATTTTCTTGCTGAAAACCGATTCATTGCAACAGCTACCAGAAACCGTCAGAAAACACAAATATTCTCATAATCCACTAACGCAACTTTTACTTTCAAAACGAAAAGCTAATAGACGCCTTTATGCGCAATTCATTATCACCTAATGAGCGTGAAAACAAAACGGTAATCACACGCGACCTGCCACCGCAATTAACAGTTTAGCAAGTTGCAATAATCGCATGTGTCGAACCATAGAGCGGAACGGAACGATAGAGTGGTGCCTTATGGAGAATAATGGAAAAAATAAAATGCATATATGCCCGCTCGAAGAAAGCGATAAACGAAAAGCATTTTCATAGTCAGCCGAGCATGGTCTGCGCACACGCAGCGGCATTGTGGTGTGAGAAGAGTAGAGAAGGTAAATGGTGAATTCCAAATGCAAAAAAAGCAAGAAGAAACCCCACTTTCGTCCGCAGCCTTCACACATATTAAGGTTCCATACAAGAACTTGATTTTGGTCGGTCATTTTGTATGGCAGCTATATGCTATACTCATCCGATTTGAAATTTTTTTTCGGGGAATGCATCAACTGCATAAGTTAATGGCCCATGCCAAATTTCATGATGATATCTCGCCAAATAAAAAATATTTCCATACAAGGATTTGATTCTGAACGGTCAGTTTGTATGGCAGCTATATGCTATAGTAGTCCGATCTGAAAAAAACTTACAGAGATTACATCATTGTCTTAGCCAATAATTCGTGCAGAATTTCTTCAAGATATCTCGTCAAATGATAAGGCTTTTCATAGAAGAACTTAATTTTGCTCGGTTAGTTTGTATGGCAGCTCTGAAAATTTTTTTCGTCTATTGCATCAACTGCGTAAGTTAATGGTCCATGTCAATTTTCATGAAGATATCTCGCTAAAAAAAATTTCCATACCAGCTCTTGATTCTGATAGATAATTTTATATGCCAGCTATATGTATGCTATAGTTGTTCGATATCCGTTATTCCGACAAATAAGCAGCTTCTTGAAGAAAAAATAATGGGTGCCAAATTTCAGTTCGATATCTGAACAACTTTATATAAAAATACACATTTTTCTGAAACACAACCACACATCACTTATATTTCCGAAAATTTCGAACTTTTTCTAAATGCGTTGACTTAACACTGGCTACCCGCTGTGAGACCTTCCTGCCCTTTCAACTATGCCCGTGTGTAGTTTGCTTCCATTATTTAACAAAATTGTTGAGCTGTAATTAAGATTGCACACACAACAACAACAACAAACGCATGCATTCATAATTGAGTGCAAAAACAAAGCAATAATCAAAATAGAGTATTAAAAAACCACAGCACACATAATTTATGCGACTAACAACAACAATTTTGAAGTCAATATACGTTGTTGTTAATGTTGTTGATATTGTTATTGCTTTTCTTTTCGTCCAGCCCATCCAGCTTGTGGCTTAAATGCGAATATGATGTGCTGTCGATTTTATTAGTCACATGTTGTTGTTGTTGCTATTGTTTTCGGCCCTGCCCTGCCACTTCTTAATTACCAACTTCAATTCAATTTTAAAACCATTTTCGAGACGCTTAAAATTTTCACTTTAGCATAAACTGTATCCGGCAGTCGCACACACACACACAGTAACGTGTGACACAAAAACAACACACTAAAAAAGCAAACCGAAGCCGCCACGACAAGTGAGCATTGCCGAAATCAGCTGCAGCAGGAGAGCAAATTAAACAAAAAAAAAATAAAAACAAAAAAAAAAAATAAAAACAACAAAATAAACAAAAACAACATCAAAATGTGCCACAAAAAACATATGCAACTCCTTTGGGGCGTTCTTTGCTGCTTTGGTCATTTTGTTGCATTCAACGCGGAGCTAAGAGCAAGCTCAACAACAACACAGGAATACACCAAGAATTATGATGAATTTGTTCTTAGCATGCACAAGTTGTAGCAGCACCGCCGAAATGCGAATTTCGTATGCAACAGTCATTGAGGGGTGTGTTGCCGCCACAGCGCTGGCCGCAAAAAACGCACTCAGACCGAAATTGCGAAATATCCTAATAAAATTTTCTGCACCGCTCTCTCTCCCTGCACCTTTCGTGCAACTTTTTGTGGCACCGAAAAGATTGTGCTGATTGTTGGTGCGACGGTTGGCGCGTTTGAGGGTTGCACATTTCATTATTTGCCACGCAAAAATTTCGCCTCACATTAGACGTGCGTGTAGAGCCAGTGCCGAGCACTCACACATATCCACACCTGAGTGGAGTAACAGTGTTGTATATTTGTACAGCCGTTTGTTGCATGCAGCAAGTTTAGTGTGTAGTTCTTCGCTTTCCTGTTTTGCTTAAATTTTCGGCAAAAATCGGTGGTGGACACAGTAGCAAATGGCCAAGGACCCGGCGTGGCAAACAGAAGCATTTTAAGATATTCTCAAAAGCATGCGCATTTCAATGCGATAAATACCGTTGAGGCAAACATATAGCGGCTTTTAATGAGTTGCATCAAGGCGAAAGCAGTCACAGTGTGTTGTGTTGGCGGAAGATAGGCACAAAGTCATTTGTCTTGATTCTGATCGATCAGTTTGTATGGCTTGTATATGCTATAGTGGTCCGATCTGAATAATATCTTCGGAGGTGGTAGCGACGTCTGGAATAATAATCTATGTAAAATTTCAAAAAGATATCTTGACAAAAAAAGAGCTTTCCATACAAAGACTTGATTCCGATCATTCAGTTTGTATGGCAGTTATATGCTATAGTGGTCCGATCTGAATAATTCCTACAGGGATTATAGCCTTATTGCGGGAAATAATATTCGTCAAATTTCGTGACGATATCTTGTAAAATAAAAGAGCTTTCCATACAAGAACTTGATTTTGTTCGTTCACTTTGTATGACAGCTATATGCTATAGTGGTTCGATCTGAATAATTTCTTCGGTGATTGTAGCAATGTCTTTAATAACAATCTGTGTTAAATTTCATGAAGATAGATTCACAAATAAAAGAGCTTTGCTTACAAGGACTTGATACCGATCATTCACTTTCTATGGCAGCTATATGCTATAGTAGTCCGATCTGAATGTGTTTTTCGGAGACTATAGCGTTACTTCTTAAAATAATATGCGCTAAATTTCGTGAAGATATCTCGAGAAAAAAAAAAGTTTTCCATACAAGGACTTCATTTTGACCGGTCCGTTTGCATGACAGCTATAGCTTATAATAATCGGATATCGGCGGTTTTGACAAATGAGCAGTTTCTTGGGAAGAAAAGGACTTGTGAAAATTTTCAAAACAATATCTCAAGACCTGAGAGACTAGTTAGCGTATATGCAGACAATTGGATATGGCAAAATCGACTCGGAGGAAATTAATCGAAAAAAATATTATCATGTGGTTATATTGTCTTCAGCTGCATAACAGTAGCAGCTGAGTACCAACTTTTTCCCGTTTACTTCACAGTTTCAGCCAGAAGTGAGCTCTACTTTTCGGCCTGCCATGACATAAATTTTGACTGACAACTATTTGGATGGCACTGTGCGCCAGTACCACATCCCCAGCCAGATTCGTAGGCACTTTCTTGCTACAATCAGCGTTACAGTGTGTGGTGCATATTTAATTTTTCGGCAAGTAACGCTTCTTCGCCAATTTTAACGCTGCCGTTGCGCAAGCGCCCTTCTCCAAAGCCCCCATTTGCCTCCATTTGCGGGCTATTAAGCCAAGCACAGCTTGTAGACACTACTGGTTAGCGGATAACCAGATATGTCCATTGTCAATGCATCGCCTGTATTTCCACTTAATTTTGGTTTCAAGTTTTGTTTTGTTGCTTTTGCGTAAATGATTGTTGCAACTGTGGGACGCTTAAAAGTGAATTTCAAAAATTCGCAGTTGATTTTAAGTTGCAACGCACGCATGCAACGAATGTACAAATGAGTGGTTGCATAGTTGTTGCTGTTATTTTTGTTGTTGCTGCTGTTGCGCATTCACAATTTTTATGATGAACGCTGCCGCCGCTGTCAGTGCGCTCAAATCGCTGACAAAACGAATAATTGCAAACATCAATAAAAATTCAACGAAAAAAATACAACAACAACAATAAAAAACACAACAAACGAAATTTTAACGAAAATTCATTAAAGACAAGCAAAAGCTGGCCGTTGAATGCGTGCGGCTTGCCAAAAAAAATCAAAAAAAAAAAACAACAAAAACGTCAAATCAAAGACGAAAACTGAAATTCAAGCAAAAACAAAAACAACGCTACGACATAACAGCGACATAAAACAGTCAAATAACCCGAAAAAGGCTGTCTACAGCAAATTAGCATTCTTGGGCAATTCTTGCGAGAACTCGACAATTTCGTGCGCAGCTTGCCAACCTGGCACTGCCGCCTGGCCGCTAGCTGCTGATGAGTGCGCGCCAAACAAAGAAAAATGGCAAAAAGCCAACGACAGCTCCGCTACATTTTCGCAAAAATTTTGCAACACAATTTTATATCAACATATTTCCAATAAAAACTCCGTACAGGCTGTCGCACAGTGGCAGCGCGCGGCGGCCAGCGACGGCCAACGACGCGCACGCATACCGAAGACTGAAGACTAAAGCAACAAACTTGATTTAACGCAATTCATTGCCATTTTTAATTGTCGGTCAAGTACGCCGCGCGGCGCATTGCATATCGGCCCCGCGCGTCTACTGGCGCTGCCTCATTTTCTCACTGCTCAAATCTCACTTCGCCGGCCAACTGCCAGCGGCACGGTGGCGGCGTGGAAGCGCGATTTCGCTAAGTATGCTCAAGAATGGTAGCATAAAATTTGTAACGCGTCTGTTAAACTGTTCGCTTTATGGCGCTAGAATTTTTATAGTCGCCGTTGGTTGTTGCTTTTACAGCTTCGCTGCTGTTTTTCGCTTTTTTTTTGTGGCCGGCTGTTTTGTTGTTATAAAATTTATGCTGCGCTACATTTTTCTTGATTTGCAGACTGACAATCTTTGTTGTAGTCGTAGTTGTTGTTGTTGTTGAAATGTTGTTGTGTGCTTTATTGTTACAGTTTGCATTTCGCAGTTTTCGTTCTGTATGCCTACTGTGCCTTTGACCCCTTACCACACGCTAGCATCCACACTCAGTTTTTATTATACCCAAGGAACGTTGAACTGCGGCGCTTCATTTGAAAGTAAGCGCCGCAGCCTCAGCAGCGTTAGACGAAAATTTGTGTGCGCCATAAAAAAAGGCAAAGTCAGTTAATTGCTT
The DNA here is from genome assembly GCF_024586455.1 of Bactrocera neohumeralis. Taxonomy (NCBI): domain Eukaryota; kingdom Metazoa; phylum Arthropoda; class Insecta; order Diptera; family Tephritidae; genus Bactrocera; species Bactrocera neohumeralis. The sequence continues at coordinate 16,151,076 of NC_065920.1, forward strand.
CACATGTTCTCTGGGGGGGCTGTTGTTGCTTCTTTAATGTTCTTTTCTGTCTTTTTGCAACACTGCCGCAGACCCGGTAACAAGCCTTAAAGAAACCGTTTTATTTTTAATATATACCGTAATTAATTTACGATTGAAAAAATTAGGTTAACTGTAAAAAGGCCGGAAAGAATGTTTCACATCTTTTCAATTGACACACTCGCGGCATGTTGGTAGCTATGCATGTGTGTGTGCCTGCAATGTGGCATAGTGACACAATGTGTGCGGCAAGCATGTGAAAAGTGGCGTAAAGTGCAAATATTTTCGATGAAACTGATGTGCATAAAAAAATATTGCAGATTGAAAACTTCAATATGTATATACATATGTATACTTATGTACATAATATGTATATAGCATATAGCCATATCTTTATTCATTATATATTATAATAATTAACGCGCCAAATAGTCTGTAACGGTTTGAGATATCGGACCGAAATTTTGCACAAGTGCTTTTCTCACAAAGAAGCTGCTTATTTGTCAGAACCGCCAATAACTGTTAACTATAGCATATAGCTGCCATACAAACTGAACGATCAGAATCAAGTCCTTGTATGGAAAACTCTTTTATTTGACGAGATATATTCACGAAATCTTGCACAGATTATTACCTAAGCCATCGCTACAATCTGCGAAAAAATTATTCGCATCGAACTATTATAACATATAGTTGTCATACAAACTGAACAATCAAATTCAAGCCCTTGTATGGAAAACATTTTTATTTGACAAAGCATCTTCACAATATTCGGCACCAGTTATTTTCTGAAGCATTGCTACAATCTCCGAAGAAATTTTTCAGATCGGACCACTATAGCGTATAGCTGCCATACAAACTGAACGATCAAAATCAAGTCTATGGATGGAAAACTGTGTTATTTGTCAAGATATCCCCACGAAATTAGGCACCCGTTATTGCCTAAAGCATTGCTGCAATCTCCGCAAAAAATTTTCAAATCAGACTACTATAACTTATAGCTACCATATAAACTGAATAATCAAACTCAAGTCCATGTACGGAAAGGAAATTATTAAGTCTTTCTAACCACATTTTTACTGAGAGAAAATGTCGCTAAAAATATATACTTATTCAAAATACTCAAACAATTTATACAAGTAAGTATGAGTATGAGTATGTCCATGTACTATGTATGTATGTGCATGTGTGGCCACAAAGTAAGCCTGTTAATTTGCATATGCTTTGTTTTCAAGCCCGTACATACACCAACGCTAACAGCTCATGCCATAAATTTAGTGGCAAAAACAACAACAACTCTGGCAATACAGCTAGTTATGCCAAAGCGTAAAATCCGTGTTTGGAAATTATAAACGCACATTACAGTCCAGTCGAGGGTGCTGATAGCGGTGACACCCTGGCGAATGCTGCCCACAGACGCAGACACAGCTGTCAACCAACTCAGCGAGCTAAAAGCAACTAAAATACACTTAGAATCAAAAAGAAATGTATAAGTAAAGCAAAATAATTATTTAAGAGCCAAGGCATTGCGAGAAGTAAAAGAATTGAAGGCAGCGGTTACATAGTAAAATAATGCATATATAAAAGTAAAGGCAAATTTTACTTAGATATGTGAAAATATCACTAAGCGATTAGCTTAGCACTCTGCTTATGCACAGATAAAAGTTTCGTACACCAATTCAGCATTTCGCAGCGTTTATGAAAATTGGGAAAATTTCGTAATGAGGCGCTATAATTTAAAATTTCACATATTTACAGCAACATAAGTACAGGCATACATATATACACTGAGGCAGACATATGAGCGTTCAAGATAAAAGTATAAACTTTCGAAAGAGATATTCTAGGCTGCTGGCGCAATCGACGACCTAGCCTAGCAAATATATTATATCTTTGTTATTATTGTTGTTGCTGTCGCTTTATTGCTGCTGTTGTATGCTGTAGTTATTGTTATCTGTTTTAGTGTAGTTTTCATATGAACTTGTTTGCAGATGATTTGTTTCGGTCAATGGCCATTGTTGGCTGGCCAGCAGCCAGTGTATCGAGCGCAGCGCAGCTAAGCAGCTTTGGGGCGAGCGAGCAAACGCCTAACTGGTTATAGGGACTGAGCGGCGGACTGCCGGGTTGTCTGCTTGACTTATTGGTCGGCGAAAACATAAACAAAAAAGCGTTACAACAACAGCAAATAAAGAAGTTTCTATACACGAATTCAATTTTGAACGTTCAGTTTGTATGGCAGGTATATGCTATAGTGGTCCGATCTGCAGACTTTCTTGGAAGAAGTTACAGTTGCTTTGGAGAGTAATCCTTGCCCAATTTAGTGAATATATCTTGTCAAGTAGAACCGATTTCCCTACAAGGGCATTAATTTCATTGCTCATTTCGTATGGCAGCTATATGCTTTAGTGGTAAGATCCAAAAATTTTTTTGGATATCGTAACAGTACTTTGGGAGATAGTCCATGCCAATATTTTGTGTAAATATATTGTCAAATAAAAAAGGTTTTCATACAAACACTTGATTTCAATCGTTCAGTTTGTATGACAGCTATATGATATAGTTGTCCGATCTAAACAATTTCTTCAAATATTCCACCATTACCTTAGGTTATAATACACGCCAAATTTAGTGAAGATATCTTATCAAATAAAAAAGTTTCTCATACAAGAACTTAATTTTGAACGTTTAGTTTGTATGGCAGCTATATGCTATAGTGGTCTGATATCGATGGTTCCAGCAAATGGTAAGCTTCTTGATAAGAAAAAGACTCGTAAAAAATTTCAGATCGATAACTCACAAACTGAAAGAATAATTCGAATATATAAAAATTTAATAAACCCCCTATAGGGAATAAAAAAACGTGACGTTGGATGCCAAGTCTTTGAGAAAAACTAAATAAATTCACCGAAATATACAAATTTAACAGCAATATAAGCAGACACTGTAAAAAAAGCTCACACCCATGCATGCTGTGGCATTTGAGCCGCGCTGTCGAAATAGCACCAAAATTTGTAGCATACTAAAGACTTAAGCAACGAACTCGTGTAACTCTGTATATGTGTGTCTGGGGCGCAGCTTCGCTTCGGCTGCTCGTACGATAGACTAACGGCCCTTAATTGTTCTAAGGTTCTCTTTTATTTATTTTCGTTTTTCGTTTTCGTAGTGCCGCGATTTATTAGAATCCATTTGCTGTGATCTGCTGCTTATCAAGCAGACACTTTACGGCGCATAGCTTACCCATAATTTAACTGACAACTGCTTATTAATCGAAATTTTCTACTTTTTAACATTTTTGTTTTTCTTTTTTGGCGTTTTGGATTTGCGGCCAGTCACTGCTGGCAGCCGGCAGTTCAAAAATTAAAATTTTTTCAATTATTCTTTGCCACATTTTTGGCCTCACTGCTGCCCTTCACTACCGTATTGTGTCGGATATGGATGAAATAAGGTAAAAGAACTTACATAGTACCTGCCTTCACAATTAGCTGCGCTTTTCTAAACTCAGCATGGCTCAGATGATTCTATATAGTATATACAATTGGTATGTATTTGTTGCTATTAATAACCATTAATTTGATTGATTGTGCCAGCGAGTGCAATGCATTGAAGAACTGAGGCGGCAGTGCCTTACATTTGGGTTGCCAAATGTTGGAAATTCTACTACAAACAAAATCGTATATGAAAATTATGTGAAGTAACTTATTCATACTAGAGTTTGATGAACTAGTTCGATTTTCCATCTCACCATCACATTTCAGTTGAAAAATAATTTGAAATTTATCGCTCACTTTCCAAAGCTACCATTTTTGAAACTTATATAATTAAGATAAAATTATAATGACTACATCTAAACATAATTAACTCCACATGAGCTCAATGTTCCGCTCAATTTCTCAAATACAAAATAGATTGACTTTAATAGCAACTTAGCTAGACTTCAAACATGCCGTTATTAAAAGTTATACAACTTTAGTGAAAATAAAAAAATGCAAGTTTAAATATGTATGAGCAATTTAAGAGATACATATATAGTCACTAAAAAAATAAAAATAAATGCCAAAATCACATTTTCCCACAATTGAAAAAAATATTGTGAGCTTTACAACAACATTTTATACCCGATTGCATTTAATACATTTTTGATTCATAATAAAAATGCCAATTTCGCTACCTTCTCCGTCTTAATAAGCCATTAATTTGCATTTTTATCGATTTTCAACTTCTGAGCTATGTATGATGACAAACAAATCGAGCGGAAACAGCACATTCGTCTTGCTAATTAAGGCAACACACCCAAATATGTTTCAGCGACGGCGGTAATTTAGTTTTATGTGGCGCAATAAAATTGGCGAAATAAATCTTGCGAATATTTAAATAACATCGGAAAAAGTACAGAAAAAATAAAAAAAAATAACAAAAAAAATAAAAAATTTAAAAAAATATATATTAAAAAAAAACAACTAATAAAAAAAAATAAAAGAAAGTAAAATAAAAAAAATACTTAAAAAATAATAGAAAAAAATAGAAAAAAATATAAAAAAATTAAAAGAAAATAAAAAAATAACAAAAAATTACAAAAAATAAAAAAAAATAAAAAAAGAACACAAAAGATAGTGAAAAAGTAACAAGAACTATCAGGAAGGAATCGATTTTCCAAAATTTAAAATATAGCAATACACATATGTACATATGTACATATAACAAAAAATAAAAAAAATAACACAATGTACATATGTACATATGTATTTCACGTAAATTGAGACATAAAGCTCCTTCAAATCGTCATCTAAAATGCAAAGTAACATAACATAACTATTCATAAGTTTACACGCAAAGGAAAAACGATATCATAGAAACCAATAATATTGAAAAAAACATTTAAGTTTTGGTTATAAAGTGGTTATATATTGGTTATAAAAAGGTTATATATTGGTTATCTAATGGTTATATATCGGTTATAACTGACAGCGAAAGCTGGAAATTTTATGCTACATATCTATAACATGTAGTGAATTGTAATAATAATAAGAAACTCAATTTCGATTTTTTAATGCTACGTTGTTTTGCATTTTAGGTGACGAAATATAGAGTGTGAAGAAAAATTGTTTTTCTTATTATTTTTGAATGAATTTTTATGTTTGAAAGTAGGAAAATACATACAAGGAAGTGATAGGTTTGGGTATAACTACACATGATTTCCAAAAGCCGGGGAAACACCTGCAGATGTTGCGAAAGTAGTCAACATTCATTTTTTGAGGAAATCGTGAATGATTTACAAACAAATTTGGTACTTTTATTACACATAGAAAAATATTGAACAAAGAATTTGTCTCAAATTTTGTATTCCTAAGCTAATTTCGTATACAGAATCGTTGCGCATGTTGGAAAAGTTTTACGGTGATTCAGTTTTATCATAACCACAAATCTACGAGTGATGCAAAGCCTTCAAAGACGGTCGAGAGTTCGTTAAAGACATGCCTCGTTCTGGACGACCTTCGACGTCTTCAACTGAAGAAAATATTAAACAAGTGAAGAATATGGGGCTAGAGAGACGGCAAGAAAACTTGACATATCTCGCGATATTTTGAGTATGAAAAGCGTTCTTGCTTGACTCGTCCTGATCATTTATATATATGGTATATAACACTATATCAATCTCTATTAAATATAGATGGTACATACAATCGTTATGTAAACAGAACTTTGTAGCAATATTTTGCAAGCGTATATAAAAATATGAGACCTTTATACCAACCGAAAATTAAAAAAAATAAGCTTAATAGCTTTATTACAAACTCAAATCTGCTATTCACATTTTTTATTTCCAAAAAAACCGAAGTACATAAATATTCAAGGCCAACTAATAGAGCTTATCCCATTTTATCTTTGCCTACACAAACATTTTTCCTTAAAATCCTCCAGCGAAACATCTTATTCATCTCTTTAATTATAACTTACAAAACAATCTCATAGGCTTAACGTTTATAGAATTACTAATGACACAAGTGCTTCATAAAGTCCAAACACTTTAATGTCTCTATTTCCCCATCCAAAACTTTTGGTTAATTAAAACAAGCAGCAACGCAACCAATCGAATGTGGCAGCAGAATCTTCTACAATTTTAGCAACTGAAATGGATTTGTACGCGGCACATACCGATAGCTTACTTTATATTAAGTAAATACTTCACTAATTAGGCGCATACCAACACAATGACATTTGAATGACGGCTATTTTAATCGCTGCGCACATATACACCTGCCTTTTAAATGAGAGTATGTGTGCGTGTGTGAAGGCGTTTGGCTATGAATTGTGTCCAACAGGCATTACATTGTTGTTGTTACTTAAGCACAATCAATTGTATTGTAGCGAAGTAATATTATTTTCCCAAGCCCATTAAATGTTTTAGAATGTACGAGTAGACAAAAAATGAGAGACGAAAATAAAAGATTTTTTATTGAAAGACGAAGAGATGAAGGGCGAATATAGGAAATAATCAAAATTTTTAGTGGCCACTAAAATACCAAAGTGACGCAATGTTTGGAAGCAAACGACAGCCATGTGTAGCGTTAAATACACGTATTCATATATACATGTTTTATAAGTATACTGTATACAATTAAAAGTGGCATTTCGAAAGGGTGTTGTGGAGACTGGGCCGCGCAGGTAGCCATACACGCATGTAAGCAGCACATGCGACAGATAAAATGTATAAATATAATACATACACAATTACATGGATTATATACACATATATTTATATGTGTACATATGTGCCTAGGGAATATCATTTGTGGAGATTTAAGGTATTCCAGTGTGTTGTTGACGATTATTTATTTTTTTTACATACGCGAACTAGTCCATCAGTTTATGAGATATCGATCTGAAATTTTGCACACGTCTTTTACTCTCCCAGAAGTTGCTCATTTAACGGTGCCGCCGATATCGGATCACTAAAGCATATGGCTGCCATACAACCTGAACGATCAAAATCAAATGCTAGTATAGAAAACTTTTTTATTTGGCGAGATATCTCAAAGAAATTTGGCAAGGGTCATTAATTAAGGTAGTTATACAATCTCCGAAAAAAAAATTTAGGTCGAATGACTATAGCTTATAGCTGTCATACAAACTGAAAGATCGCAAGCAAGTGCTTGTATGGAAAACTTTTTCATTTGACGAGATATCTTCACGAAATTTAGCATAGGATATTGTTTAAGATAATGGTGTAATTTCAGAAAAAATTTTTTAGATCGGATCACTATAGCATATAGCTGCCATACAAACCGATCAAAAAAAATTAAGGTTTTGTATGGAAAACTTTTTCAGTTGACAAGATATCAGCACGAAATTTGGCATGTGATATTGTCTAAAATAATGTTACAGTCTCATAAGAAATTGTTCTGATCGGACCACTATATCATATAGCCGCCATACAAACTCACCAATTAAAATCAAGTATTTGTTAGGTAACTTTTATATCGGTGAAGGGTATTATAGCTTCGGCGCAACCGAAGTTAACGTTTTTTCTTGTCATATATAAAATAATTAAATATGTACCCAAAAATCTTTATATAATGTAAATATGCTCATTTTTCAACAACCAATCCAGACCGAAAAAGGATATGAATCCAGTTTGTCATATGCACGCACATACACACTTACATACGCACATATGTATATAAAATATTTCTACTTGCTTATATTTATAATAACAATATATATTTGTTGCTGCTACGCCGGCACACATAGCAATTGCTGGCACCTTAAATGGCAAGGCGCATAGTTTCGACTCTGCTGCCCGCCGTACTTGCCGCGCCTGCCGCTGACATTGGCACTTTTTCATTTACCGTATGCCTGCCTCTGAGCTGTTTACGAATTGCTGGTGACTACTGTCGCTACTGCAGCGGATAATTGCAGACTTTCCACACACACACATGCATATAATGCACACATACATAAGAGGCACTTTAATGGTCGACCAAACGCGACCGACTAAACGCCAATTTGCTTAGTTGTTCCTTCATTATTGCTTGCCTGGCAATTGCACATTTTTGCTTTTGTGACTTTTTCATTTATTTTTCCAGCTTTTTTATGATTATTTGCTGGATTTTTGCTTTGCGCTCTTTGCTTTCGAAAATATGTGACAATGAAAATAATATTGACACTGAAAGCTGTTGAATTGTTGCGGCCGAGGTTGCCGGCTGGCTGCCGTTGGCTTCCTAGCAACAACGTTTAAATTGTCAATATTTCATTTTTCAGCAGCAACACGAAGGCGCAACCTTCTTCCCAGCGCACTTACACACACACACACACAGACTGGCACTTAATATGCTTGTGTGGAAGCTAGGAGTAGTCGCTTGTCACTGGCGAAAATATACGGACTCAGTGAAGCGCATCAGCGCAGCAAATTGAGCAGATTTCATTGTTGTGCTCCCGCTGCCGCCGTTCCGCCAGCTACCATCGGCAACTTCCACTTCCACCAACAGTTATAGGCTCAACTTTCGTCGCTTAAAGCTGTTGTTACTATTTTTGTTGCTGCTGCTGCTGCTGCTGCTGACTCTGCTGTTGTTGCTCAATCACCATCATCAACTTTTGCTAATATCCGAAACGTTCTCAGCGTCATTGCCGCGCCGCTTCGCCACAGTTCATCGCTTAATGATGACGCTGACATCCCACTTACCAAGCGGCGCGCGGCCTAAGTGGCCAACTAACTAACTGAATTCCACAGCTGATGACAGCGTCAGCGATAACCCATCGCACTTTTGACAACCGCAATTGCAGAATTCAATTGTCATTTGGCAGAAATTAATTGATGTAGAAATATTAGCAGCAAAAGCAACTACAACAAATCAACTTTATGCCTGTGAGTATAAGTGGGTAGTAGCAAAGGCGGCTAGTTGCTGGCACAGCGTTGACAATGTCGGATAAAATGCTAGAAAAGAGCCGTGTGAAACTCGTCCAAATCAATAAGCTTGAAAATGCAGTTATATGTGTGTATGTATACCACTCTAATGGCTAAAGAAGCTATTACTGCCCTCAATTTTCAGTGAGAGAAGAGAGATACATATGTGAGCAAAAAATAGTATGGGCAAAAAAATAGTAAGACTTTTTTATTTAAATTCCAAAATATTTTTTTCTAGGCCAATGGCAGTTGTTTCATTGCCTCTTTAATACCAACTTCCATGCATTTTCTACATGTGTCATCGTTTATAATGTCTATAACCGTCCTAGTTTTTTTAGAGACCTTGGAAGTAGAAAGCTTGCGTATTTTCCTTCCGCTCCCTTGCACATGATCTTGGCGATCCTGCATGCCTCTAAGGCATTCCATCTCATCCTGATCCATCTGTCAGCCTTTTCGGAAATTTCGTTGTCGTTCCTAGCGACTTGCCTATTTCGTGAACTGATTCAGTAGTTAAGCAGATGGCGCTTTTGGCAATCTCATCAGGAACCCAGTATATATGCAACCGCTCTTCAGCAGCCACTATATCCACTGCATCTTTGCTTCTAAGGACATTCTCTGATTTGGTATAATTGCCGCTGGTCTATCGATGTATGTATTGATATTATTTTCCTGCATGTTAGTTATCCCAGCCGCTTTCCTGTCCACAAAGACTTGTTCCTGGAAGATATTTCAGTATTTCGACAACTTAAAGAGTCACCTGAGCTCCGCGCAATACAAGCAGATCTCAGCGCCCACTTCATCGGTCATTTTTGATCTAACCGTAGAGAGGTTAAAATTTCTGCTGATGGATCGCGTACCCCTGCGACCCTCTTTTAGTGCACCTTGAAACCTTCTCTCTCAGATAAAGCGTGATTGGATTGACTACCGCTATGTAACACCAATGCATAATTCAGCCGTTCCCACGACAGTCCGGTCAACGTAGCCGGATTTTTATCCGGCCAAGGATTGACAATTCGAAAGGATTCTGCCGCTATAACAACAACAAAAACTAATGCGTAAGAACAGGTTATAAACCCCATGACGGGTTTTCAAGACAGAATCATGTACCTCCTTCTAAACAGTACCGTCTTATCAGCATTTAGCTCTAGGTTTGCTGTTATTACGCATTGGTATTTGGCATTTAGAGCATTATTCAGCTCGCTACTAATTATGTCTAGGCACTTGCCCTGTACTAGTAGTACGGCTATGTCGTCTGTATTGGCTTTCAGCTTGGGTACTCTTCCTTAAAACTTTCCCAGAAGCTCATTTCCTAAAAGTGACCAAAGCAAAGGCGACAGTAGACTCCCTTGAGGAGCTCATATTCGCTCTAATCTGAGCAATCTGGCTTCGTTCCATTCTGCTTCAATCTTCCTCTACTACTTTACTCCACGCTGTGATGGTGGGCTCTATGGCGGCTGCTTCCAAACTATACTCGAGAACTCTCTCTATATTTAAGTTTAACGAGTGAAGTGCAGTCTCTCAGGTTCTTCACATAGGCATATTGAGCCGTCGATAGGTTAACCGATGAAATCTGGTTCCTAAAGTACGCATTCGGAATCTTTACGATTGTCTTCAGAAGGAATGAGGTATGACTTATTGGTCCATATTCATTCGAATTCGAATAAAAGGGAAATTATTCTAAAAAGCACTGAAACTGAGATTTTCTCAGCAGACAAGTCATTGTGACGCTGCTATTTTTAAGCTTTGACAGAGTTCATGTCCGAATTTGTATCCGGCCAAGAACTGTCAACTTGAGACTATCCCTCGAATGTGATTATTTCAGGAATGTTTTCCGCCGATGCAACAACATAACATCTATTCACTACAACAACAAAAGCTACACTTTAGGTAGTAATTCCTTTGTTTAACTGACTCATGCCACAACAAAATATAAATAAAGCAAATAAATCAGAAATGCACAATCCATTAATGAGTACATTAACAGTGTTTCCAAGAAATCGAATCCGCATAAAACACCAAAAAAAGACAATACCTTTTTGAATTAATAAATTAGACAGAGAATTGGTGGAAGTAGTATGCCGGCAAAGCTTTACTTCGCACCCAATAAATGATTTAATCAAAATAATAACAATAACAATTGCACAACTTCAGCGCGCGGCGACGAACGACGATCTGACTTTGAACCCAAAAACGAAAAGCAAAACGTTGCGCTCGTGTTTTATGCGCATTGCGCCGGTTTAAGCGCGTTGCGACACGTTTGTGGCTTAAGTCTAGCTTTATTTTGTATTTATTTTCTCATTTACAGATTGGTTTCATATTTATATAATGAAGTATTATTTCACGTAGTTAACGCGAATTGTGGCCGTCACCCCCACACCTTTGCGAAATTGTGACAAAAAGGTCAATCAAAAATTGCATTTACTACAATTTACGAATAATTCATATTTCTCAGTAAAACAAAAACGACTGCATGATTAAATCAGTGACGTAAAAAAAATTACCTTAAAGGGGATTAATGAGACTATTGATTTTTGTGGGAAATTCGGTATGAAAAATGTGTGCCATAACAGTGTAAAACAGCTAGACAAAAGAGTTGAACCAAAAAAACTTTCTACGCTTTCGAAGTTGGTCTCTAAACTGGAAATATTTGTCTTCAAATTTCGAAATCCTATTGAAATGTAAGTTACTAAAAATGTACTCCCTTTCGTCAATACACAAGTATATGTATGTATATCAGCTTTTTGGTAAGGCTTATAGGACAGCTAACTTCGAAAAACCAATTTCGAAGTTGAGCTCGAAAATCGAATTATTTGCCTTCAAATTTCGAAACCCTATTGAATTAGTATGCTAGTTAAGAAATACTCCAGGAAAAACTAATTTCGAAGTTGGGCTCGAAAATAGAAGCATTTCCCTTTAATTTTGAAACTTATTGAATCAATATGTAAGTTAAGAAAAACTCTTCGAAAAAACAAATTCGAAGGTGATCTCAAAAATCTAAATATTTGCCTTCAAATTTCGAAATCTTATTAAAAATTAAGAAATACCCTCATCACCTATTGTAATGATTTATGACATTGTGTTTATATAGACCAAATTTGAAATGCTGAAAAGTTTTGAAATTCGCATTAGAAAATGTAGTATGTATGGTTAGAAAATTTCAATAACATATTTTCAAAAATTTCGAAAATGTTGAAGAACTCTGAAATTCGCATTAAAAAATGTATCTACATATACATATATGAGATTTTAGAAAACATATTTTCGATAATGTTCAAGAGTTTTGAAATTATAATACGAAAAAATATATTGCACATGTAATTTTAAAAAACTTAGTTTTGAATATTTCGAAAATGTTCAAGAATTTTGGATTTATAACTCGATAAAATGTAAGTATGTACTTTTAAAAAACATATTTTCGAAAATTTCGAATGTGTTCAAGAATTTTGTAATACGTATTAGAAAATGTACTATGTATGTTATTTAAAAAGATATTTATGAATATTTCGTAAATGTTAAAAATTCTATAATTCATTTTATAAACGTGAGTATGTAATTTTAAAAACATTTTTTTTTCGAAAATGTTAAAATATTTTGAAACTCGAAAATATATGTATGTACATAATAATTTAAAAAAAAAAGTTGTTTTGAATATTTCCAAATTGTTCAAGAATTTGGCAATTCTTATTGAAAAAAATATGTAGTTTTAAAAAACTATTTTTTTAATATTTCGAGAATGTTCAAGAACTGTGCAAATCTTATCAGAAGATGTTTGTAGGTATGAAATAAAAGAAAAAAAAAAAACAAAGTC